>NC_091070.1:180694423-181008076 GCF_032405125.1 Capricornis sumatraensis
GAGATAATAAATATCTAAAGCTCAGATCACTACTTGGCACACAGTGAGTACTCAATAAATTCAAGCAATCTTTAATATTTAAACTAACATTTTCTAAACTACAGTCTGTTTTCTCATCAATCCACTACTAACACTACACACTTTGAGAAACACTGATACAGAATAACTACTCTACAACATATTAGTCATTTGGGAGATTCACAGCTCCAGACTTTAGGAGAAATAGGCAATCTGATAGTTAAAATGTAGGACAATTCACTCTGGCTTCTCTTTGGCTAACAAACATTAAAGTTCACATTATCACAACTTGCTGAGGCTTTGGTTCTCCAAAGTAAGACAGGAAAGAGTACACTGAGTGAACTAAAGGAAAACTACTCTGCAATGGAAAGAAGTTTCTTATATATAAATCTCACTATCCTTTCATTCCTAGAAAGCAATATATTCATCAAGTTTCTATTTTCACTGCCGAGGAATCTTGCTATTTAAGAGTAAGACAAATAGTCCACACAGTCCATTTTTTTTTCAATTAATAAATCAAAAGATTTATACTGGGCTTAAAGAATCATCTACTTAAAGTAGATGATTCTTAATTCCAGCTTCCTGAAGTACAAAACTGTAGTAGTTCATGTATGAGCATCTGTATGCATTTTCCTAGGTAACATATCATAGGAACCACTGAGCTGTTTTTTTTCAAACCATTGTTATAAAATTGAAGTATAGTTAATTTACAATGCTGTTTCAAGTATACAGTAAAGTGAATCAGTTATATATATACATAATTGAATATATATATATTATTTTTCACATTCTTTTCCATTATGCTGCTGCTGCTAAGTCGCTTCAGTTGTGTCCAACTCTGTGCGACCCCATAGGCAACAGCCCATCAGGCTCAGCCATGCCTGGGATTCTCCAGGCAAGAACACTGGAGTGGGTTGCCATTTCCTTCTCCAATGCATGAAAGTGAAAAGTGAAAGTGAAGTCGCTCGGTTGTGTCCGACTCTTCGCGACCCCATGGACTGCAGCCTACCAGGCTCCTCCATCCATGAGATTTTCCAGGCAAGAGTACTGGAGTTAGGTGCCATTGCCTTCTCCACTTTTCCATTATAGGTATAATATATTGAATATAGTTCCCAATGCTAAACAGTACGTCTATGTTGTTTACCTATTTTATATATAGTAATATATATGCTCAGTCACCTCCAAGTCTTTGCGACCCCATGGATTATAACCCACCAGGCTCCTCTGTCCATGGAATTTTCCAGGCAAGAATATTAGAGTGCGTTGCCATTTCCTTCCTACTTCAGAGGAGCTTCCTGATCCAGGGATCAAACCTATGTCTCCTGCATTTGCTGTATTGGCAGGTGGATTTTTTAACACTGAGTCACCTGGGAAGCCCATTTTATATATAATAATGTGAAAAAGTTGGCTTAAAGCTCAACATTCAGAAAACGAAGATCATGGTATCCGGTCCCATCACTCCATGGGAAATAGATGGGGAAACAGTGGAAACAGTGTCAGACATTTTTTTTTTTGGGCTCCAAAATCACTGCAGATGGTGACTGCAGCCATGAAATTAAAAGACGCTTGCTCCTTGGAAGAAAAGTTATGGCCAACCTAGATAGCATATTCAAAAGCAGAGACATTACCTTGCCGACTAAGGTCCGTCTAGTCAAGGCTATGGTTTTTCCTGTGGTCATGTATGGATGTGAGAGTTGGACTGTGAAGAAGGCTGAGCGCCGAAGAATTGATGCTTTTGAACTGTGGTGTTGGAGAAGACTCTTGAGAGTCCCTTGGACTGCAAGGAGATCCAACTAGTCCATTCTGAAGGAGATCAACCCTGGGATTTCTCTGGAAGGAATGATGCTAAAGCTGAAACTCCAGTACTTTGGCCACCTCATGCGAAGAGTTGACTCATTGGAAAAGACTCTGATGCTGGGAGGGATTGGGGGCAGGAGGAGAAAGGGACAACAGAGGATGAGATAGCTGGATGGCATCACTGACTTGATGGATGCGAGTATGAGTGAACTCTGGGAGTTGGTGATGGACAGGGAGGCCTGGCGTGCTGCGATTGATGGGGTCGCAAAGAGTCGGACATGACTGAGTGACTGAAGTGAACTGAACTGAAAGTGTATATGTTAATCTTAAACTCCTACTTTATCTCCTCTCAACTGTTAGCCCCTTAGGTAACCATAAGTTTGTTTTCTATGTCTGTGGATCTATTTCTGTTTTATAAATAAGGCTGATTTTTTTAAGAGTCCATATGATATCATATGATATTTGCCTGAGTTTTTTTGAAAAATTAGGCTTATGTATTATTTAGATATTAAAAATCAAACAGTTGCAAAGGTGTATACAATGAAAGGTAAATCTCTCTCCCAACCCTAATCCTTATCCAGAGCCAACCACTGTTATTAGTTTTTTATATCCTTCCTAAGACAGATTATATATGTGTGTATAAGTACATACAGTAATAGTATACCATCCCTTCATTTTTACAGAGATAATAGTATATGATATATACTATATTGCAACTAGTTTTTTTCACTTGGCAGTTTATCTTAGAGCACTATCTATATCAATACATAGATATAGATATTTAATAGGCATACTAAAATTTAAAGCAACCCTATGATAAGATACTTGGCTTCCCAGGTGGCACTAGTGGTAAAGAATCCGCCTGCCAATACAGGAGATACAAGAGACTTGGGTTCAATCCCTGGGTCAGAAAGATCCCATGGAGAAGGAAATGGCAACCTACTCCAGTATTCTTGCCTGAGAAATTCCATACAAAGGAGCCTGGTGGGCTACAGTCCATGGGGCTGCAGAGCTGGATGTGCTCTGACTGAGGAACTGAGCACAAGATAAATATTTAGGTTGTTACCAGTGTCTTGTAACAAAGGTCAAAGCAATTGCTTTGTCAATAGTCATGTATGGATGTGACAGTTGGACCATAAAAAAGGCCGAGCACAGTAGAATTGATGCTTTTGAACTGTGCTGTGCTGGAGAAGACTCTTGAGAGTCCCTTGGACAGCAAGATCAAAACACTTAATCTTAAAGGAAATCAACCCTTTATATTCATTGGAAGGACTGATGCTGAAGCTCCAATACTTTTGGTCACCTGATCGAAGAGCTGGCTCATTAGAAAAGACCCTCATATTGGGAAAGATTGAAGGCAGGAGGAGAAGGGGATGACGGAGGACGAGATGGTTGGATGGCATCACGAACTCAATGGACATGAGTTTGAGCAAACTCCGAGAGATGGTTAAGGACCAGGAAGCCTGGCGTGCTACAGTCCATAGGGTTACAAAGAGTAGAGAGACTGAACAACAACTAGTGTCTTACAAAGACTGCTGAAAATAAACATCCTTGAATATATATTTTTAGGCAAGAAATGAAGCAGGGAATTGCTAAAGACTACTAAATTGCCCTCCAAAGGTTACCCATTTTATTCTCAAGAATACTTATTTCTTACACCCTCAATAATAAAATATTTTCAGATTTTCTCTCTTTTTTAAACCTGACAGGCAAAAAATGATAACAGATGCTTTTAACTTATGTGGCTTATTTTGAATGAAAGAAACTCTGATTTAAGATGAGTCATACTTATGATGACCTAGTCATGGAAACAAAAAGCACCATCAAAACTGGAACAATACTGGGAATTCAATTAAGGTTTGCTTCAAGTTGATGGCTTTAGGGATGGTAGTATGCAGACAAAGGAATTAAAAGGCTTCACCCACATGGGTTTTTTAATTATGTTGCCAGATTGGAATCTGTCTAAAGAAATGACTGGGGAAAAAAGGCACTTTGCAATCTGTAAGAAATTATGGAAGTGTTCAAGGAATCATGACCCACTACTAGCAGAAGCCCGGTGGACCCCCAGGTTCAACTCACCATCGAGTAGCCAGTGCTCGCCGCGCCTGTTCTCCAACTCCAACAGCATGAGGCGTGTGATCACATGATCGGGAACCAAAAGGCCTTTCTCTATGTATTGCTTTGCCATATCACCAACTTCTATTAAAAAGACAGGAAAAAGAGACACTCAAGAAAGCTTCTGGGGGAAAAAAAAATGCTTACCAACTCTCTCCTGACAGTTTTGCTTTATTTTCCATTCCTGCCTGATGTCCTGGGGGGAAAGGTTTTTAAAGAGTCATATTTTTAAAATTGGCTTCAATAATGGCGACCCTGTCTCCCAGTTGTCTGCCAAAGAATTAGAAGAGCATCTCTTGAAGACACACACAGACAGAAATAAAAATGAAAGGAAATATAAATTAGGGCAAAGGGAAAATCAGAGTAGGAAATAAAGCTGGAGTCTAGAAGGAGAGTGGCACACAATAAAGGCCAGGAGAGGAGTAAAGTCCAGTCTGGTTGCTAGCAGTGAGCCACACTCTGGACCCAAGCCTCCCACCAGTTTCCGGTAACAAGGAAAAAGGATCGACCTCACAGTTCACGGTACAGGGAAGACTAAAGGAAGCTGAGAGACTCAACCATTCCTCAGAAACCTCAAAAATTTCCACTGCTCTTCTAGAAAAAGGGCTGGATGATACAAACAACAATGGGTTTCTTTCTTTTCATGAGCCTTAGTTAAGCAGATGGCACCTTGCTGACGCAGTTGTAGAAGCAACTCAAGTATTTTTAGTGGAATGCCAAGTTCGTGAAAAGACGTGAATTTCAATTTTTTTTCAAAGAAAAAAATGCTCCTATCATAATTTAAAATAACAATTTGTTATACATGGAAATTGTCAGTTGGGTTCAAGAGAACATCTGTTAAATTTCTAGGAACTGATTTTTTTTTAATCCAGATGAAGTCCTCAGCTCTCTTGCAATCTGATCATGAACCATTAGAAACACATTCTTGACAGGCCAATTAAGTTCTTATAAAAACACAGAGCAGAATTTTATTACTGGCCGAAAAAAGGTTAAAAACCATTTGCCCCCACCTTCTGCTTGAATTTAATAAGGTAGAGACCTTCCTTTCACAGACTGAATCTATACTCCCAGCTTCACCTTCCACACTGAAACGTGGGCTGTGAAGAGTTCCCTATCACTCGATGACTACCACTGGGCAAAAAGCCCAATGTTAGGCCCAGAGATATGGATTCAGAAATGCACTGCAAGAAAAAGAACAAATGCGTGGCTAAGTATGAATGTGAACAAAACACATTCATTCAATAAGGATTTATTGACCGCATACTACTTAACAGGTAATACTCTACAAATGTAGCAGTGACTGAAAGTTGTAGCTTACCAATATTTAAGCAGTATGACTTTACCTGAGAGCAACAATAAGACTCTTTAACTGGGAATACAAACTAGCAGGTGCTATGCTTTAAACATTTTATTTGTGTTATTTCATTGATTCTTCATAAGATCCTCACCTTTAGAGAGGAGGTAAAACTTGTATGTTTTTTTAGGACAGCTTTACTGAGATACAAGTCACACATCATAACATTACAAGTCACATATCATAACATTACAAATCATACACCGTAACATTCACCATTTTAAAGTGTGCAATTGAGTGGCTTTTAATACCTTCTCCACGTTGTGCAAGCATCACCACTACCTAATTTCAGAACATTTCTATTACCCCAGGAAGAAACTCCATACCTACTAGCAGTCACTCTCCCATCCCCTCCTCCCCCTAGGTACTGGCAACTACTAATCTACTTTTGGTCTTTATAGTTTGCCTATACTGCACATTTCACATTTATGTACACGATGTAGTTTTTTGTGTCTGGTTCCTTAGCATGTTTTCAAGGATCATCCATGTTGTACCATTATCAAGCCTGAATATTATAATTATTTTGTGTGGACATAGCACATGTTGTTTATACATACAGTTATCAGGCACTGGGGTTGTTCTCACTTTGGGGCTATTTTGAATAATGCTGCAATATACACTCATGTACAAGTTTCTGTGTGAATTTATGCTTTCAGTTTTCTTGGGTAATACCTGTAAGAAACATGTACATCTGAAAAATCACTGTCAGACAGAACACTCAGAGCAACTGAGAAGCTTACTCTGTGATGGTCAGGCCAGCCCCCGAGTCCTGTTCTCAGTCTCATCCACCAAACTTCAAGGTACATGCAAACAACAAATATACATCTTCCGAGGTGAGAGACCAAGATATGACCTGGTTTGAAACATCCCATGAGGAAACGGTTAATGAGGAGGAATGGTCTTGTACAGAAAAGAGAAGACCCAGAGGACATGATAACAACTGACCCAAACCTGATTCTGGACAGATGGAAAAGGCATTATCTTACTTAATCCCCCAGGGCTTAGAATTAGTACTAGTGGGAATTGCAAATGGACAGGAAGAGTTGCTTGAGGAAATATTCGAATGGAGACTCAGAGAAAGGATATTATAGAGGGATTTTGCAAACTGGATTGGGCTTAATTCACGTTTCAGGTCCCTACAGATGGAAGAGTTATGGTACTGTGGCACATTTGAATTCAGTAATTTAGTGAACAGTGTCCAAAATGATACCTCTAAGACCTCTGATTATCTTCTAAATGGCTCAAAATGTACCTCCGCTGACACCTCAAACTTATCCTGTCCAAAATCACATTACCCTCCCACTCTGTTCTTGTCTTGGATGCTTCCTGCCTCATCAGTAACAGAGTCCTCCCCTATCAACAGATTCCTTGGATTCAATTATCCAAAGTCAATCATGGTCTGAAAAATATTAAATGGAAAATACCAGAAATAAGCAACTGATAAGTTTTAAATTGGGCACCGTTCTGAGCAGCACGATGACCTCTCTTGCCATTCTGCTCCATCCTGCCTGGGACGTAAATCATCCCTTCATCTACAGTATCCCACCTGTTAGTTACTTAGTAGGTATCTTGGTACATACTGTTGTGCAGTGACTTTATTTTACATAATAATAACCCAAAGTGCAAGAACAGTGATGCCGGCCATTCAGATGTGCCAAAGAGAAACCATAAACAGTGCTTCTTTTAAGTAAAAAGGTAAAAGTTCAACTTAGAAGGAAAGAAAAATACAGTTAAGGCTGCTGAGATATATGGTAAGAGCAAACCTATCCATGCAGTTGTAAAGAAGAAAAAGGAAATTCACTCTCCAGTTTTGCTGCTGCACCTCAAACTTCAGAAGCAATGAACACAGTGCATAAGGGCACAGTTAAGATGAAAAAAGCACTAAATCTGAGAGGTCACATTCACCTAACTAGAGTATGTTGTTATAATTGTTCTGTCTTATTCAGTTCAGTTCAGTTGCCCAATCGTGTCCGGCTCTTTACAATCCCATGGACTGCAGCACACCAGGCCTCCCTGTCCATCACCAATTCCCGGAGCTTGCTCAAACTCATGTCCATCGAGTCGGTGATGCCATCCAATCATCTAATTGTCGTCCCCTTCTCTTCTTGCCTTCAATCTTTGCCAACATCAGGGTCTTTTCTAACAAGTCAGTTCTTCACATTAGGTGGCCAAAGTATTGGAGCTGTAGTTTCTGCATCAGTGCTTCTAACGAATATTCAGGACTGATTTCCTTTTGGATTTACTGGTTTGATATCTTATTATTAGTTATTGCTATTAATCTCCTATGATGCCTAATTTATTAATTACCATTACATTATCAAAATTACTTTATCCTAGGTATGTATGTATAGGGAAAAAACATAGTATATATAGCTTTCAGTACTTTGGTTTCAGGCATCAACTGGGGACCCTGGAATGCATTCCCCACAGACAGGGGGGCACTACTGTACTCTCCTCAGATATCATCTAAGATTAAGCACCAACTGTCTTGATTTTCTTGATTTCTCTTGTTGTTGTGGGTTTTAAAAAATATGTATTTATTTGGCTTTGCCAAATAGTGGGATCTAGTTCCTTGACCCAGAGAAGGAAATGGCACCCCACTCCAGTACTCTTGCCTGGAAAATCCCATGGATGGAGGAACCTGGTGGGCTGCAGTCCATGGGGTCGCTAAGAGTCGGACATGACTGAGCGACTTCACTTTGACTTTTCACTTTCATGCTTTGAAGAAGGAAATAGCAACCCACTTCAGTGTTCTTGCCTGGAGAATCCCAGGGACGGGGGAGCCTGGTGGGCTGCCATCTCTGGGGTCGCACAGAGTCAGACACAACTGATGTGACTTAGCAGCAGCAGCAGTTCCCTGACCAGGGCTCGAACCTGGGCTCCCTGCATTGGGAGTGTGGAGTCAGTCACTGGACTACCAAGGAAGTTCCTCTCCCATTCTCTACACCTAGCTGAACACGAAAATCTTAACATTATACTTCCACATGTCTCTCATATCCAGGACAACTGATCAAAATATAGCACAACACTAGCTGCTGAACAAACTAGAACAAGTTGCAGTCCTGCAGAACAGTCTGTGCCACTGTGAAACACACACTGAAGGCCCTGGACTGCCCTGGTAGTTAATAAGAGCTCGTGGCTTATCAGAAAGTGGAGAGAAAGGGAAGGAAGCAGTGAGACAAACTCCAAAGCCTAAGAAATCTTTATATAGTGAAGAGGAGAGAACTGATAAAGGATCCCATAGCTGAGATCAAAGCGAGTCCTTTACCTAGACCATTCCTTGACTGGCTACAAAACAAGAGTGCTTTTAGGTTCTTGCACATGAGTCAATCTAAAGAATACTTCCCTGGTGGCTCAGACAGTAAAGCATCTGTCTACAGTGTGAGAGACCTGGGTTCAATCCCTGGGTTGGGAAGATTCCCTGGAAAAGGAAATGGCAACCCACTCCAGTACTCTTGCCTTGAAAATCCCACAGATGGAGGAGCTTGGTGCAGGCTACTATCCATGGGGTCACAAAGAGTCGGGCATGACTGAACGACTTCACTTCACTAAGCAGCCAATTCTCAGTTCTTTGGTTACTTGACTTTTCAGCAGCATGTGACGTGACTCCTGTGCATAAATACAGAGTGACCCCTTTAAAGCCCATTATGCCCCTCCTATGACTTCCCATATCATTGAGAGTATAAGCCAAGTCCTCCCCTTGGTCTCCAAGTGCTCTGACCCCATCTCCCACTTCTCTCCTCACTACCCATCCTAGTCCAAACACAACAGTCTGCTTGCACTTTCCTGAAGATCACAAGCACGTGTCCACTGCAGGACCTCTGCATTTGTTCTGCCCTCTGTTAGGAAGACTCCTTCCCCCAGAATTTCAAAAGGTCAAGTCCTCTCAGCATTCAGGTCTCTGAGTATCACCTTAGATAGGTCTCCCACCCTACCCAAATGGCACAAGCACAAACATAAAAGTCCCAATCTCCCTCTACTCCCTTATCCTCCTGTGCATTCTTTCCCAAAACTATGTAGGCTTTACACATTATATACTGATGTATCAGTGAATTCACTTTCTGCCCCCCCCAGACTAGAATATAATTAGCTCATTGGAAAAAATAATAATACTTTGCTCACTGCCATATCCTGAGTGTTTACAATATGGTCTGGCATGCATAGATACTCCATTAAAATTTGTTGCATGAATGAATGAATACATTGAAGATTATAGAGTCTTGTCCCCAGGCAAGAATCAATCTGATCTGCCTTACAGTTATTACAGAACCATTACTCCAATGTCAAATATAGCCCAACCTTGCCAGGTATGAACTTTTTCAAGGGAGATATGAGACAAAGTGGGATCAGTACTAACTAGGTGAGATGACCACGTAGGGTTTCACAGCTCAGTCTCATTTCCTCAGCATTTCAAACTATGAATAGAGAAGAGCCACGTACAGGAGGGAAAATGAGAAGGAAATACTAGGAGCCAAGGTTGCAGAGGCATGGAGCTGCTTGGCATACCTGGAGGAACTTCATTTAGTAACATCTGAAAATATGCACATCATTGGACAGAGAGCACTAGACAGGCCAGAAAAGGAGCATGGGCTTTGAAGGATTAAAGGAAACAGGTAGCTTCAGAAATGGCATTCTCATAGCTAAAAGCAATTACCAAGGGCCCAGGACAAAATGAAAACATGGAACCTCCTGGTTCAACAAAATTACAAGATGGTGACAGCAGAGCATTGCACTAAGTGCAGGGCCTTTTGTCACGTGACACAAGTCACGTGCCCACGGCTCTGTGAAATGTGGATGGGGTTGGCATGATGAAAGCAAAGGAGGCTGTGGCAATAATCCAGCACAGACAGGCCTGCAGAAGCAACATTAGATGACATTCTGGCCTGGTCACATGAGCTGACCCATCATCGACTGTGCAACTCAAGTTCAAAATAACTCTGTGGAAGACTTCCAGAACCATCTTAATCCAATTTACTAATGAAGAGAAAGCTCTAAGGGCAGCATCCCTTCCCAAGTATTTTTGGCATCCTTGGCCCTCTAACCTGTTACAAAATCAAACTTCCTCTGACTTTCTCAATCCCCCTCCTCGGCCTCGTGAAAAACCAGGAAAAGCCAACAGCAGCCAAAGCAAAACAAACTTAACAATGAATTTGCATCTGAATGAAGACCTCCCTACAACAGCAATCTGAAATAAAACACTGGTCAGAAGACAGGCCCATTCCAGAAAACAGGACCTTCATCTGCCCTTGTCAGTTCACTTGGAAGAGAAAGCAGTATCATTAAACGCTAACGCAGCATGTTTGGCTAAAACATAGACATGAGCCAATTTCTCAAGCAGTATTTCAAAGAAAAGCTGTAGATACACATATGCTCTCTTACAGTTTTTGCATTCTTTGTGAATACCCATGCACACACATGCTCACTACAATAATAAACCATAAACCACCAGGAAGGTTTTAAAAATGAACTTTATAAATGAAGGCCAACAGCTTTGCATTTTTTAAGTGTCACAACAACCAAAAAAAAAAAAAGGGACACCCAATTATGTGTTTATGAGATTGACCATAACACTGTTAAGGGAAGCATGCTGATTGAAACCACCCACCCTGGCCAGGCACCATAGTAACAATTTGCATGAGTTGTTTTACAGTAGGAGGTCCTGGTAAGGAACACGGAAGTAATAAGCCACCACCAACCAGAAGAGTTCGGAAAAGGTCAAAAGGAGACACCACATGTCTGACCACCCCCCAGAATCCTTCTCTCTGGCATCCATCTTGACTGAACAAGGTGTGCACCACCAGGAAGGACTCTGGGTCAGAATGATTGGCTAAAGACAACCCGGAAACTAACCCCATCACCATAAAACCCGAGACTGTGAGCCATGTGATACAGCTATTCTCCTGGGTTCCCTTACCCTACTGCTCTCCACCCAGGTGCCCTTTCCCAATAAGCTTTGTCAGCACATGTGTCTCCTTGGACAATTCATTTCCAAGTGTTAGACAAGAGCCCAGTTTCAGGCCCTGGAAGGGGTCCCTCTTCCTGCAACAAATGGCGACTCTGGTGGACTCTTCTTCACTGCGACTGACATCCTGACCACTCGGGGTTCTCAGGCGCCAGCTTGCCTGCCAATGGACCAGACCCAGCGGCCGCAACTGGGACCCTTTTGTCCCTGGTCTCCTCCTGACGCAGACAACTGGCCAGAGTGCCCCGACCGGTACGGAACAAGAGACTTTATTGACCTCTCTCCCATTCCCTCTCTCTTTCCTCTCCCTAACACTTCCTATCCTTCCCCTTTTTTCTAGTCCCCTGGTCCTGGACACAGGAATCTGGTTGAAGGGCCTCAGCCTGAGCTGAGGATTGGAGACTGATCACCTCTTAGCAGAGAACTCGAATTCTGGTTCTGTTCTGTCTGGTTTCTGGTAGGGCTGAGTTCCAGTCCTCCCTTCTCTGGAGGTCCAGGGAAAAGTCCCATGATGCCTGGGCATCTGTAGGTGGCAGGAGATGTCTGTAAGGCCACCCCTTTCGCCACCCCCTCTCCCACCTCCTCCCCCTTCTTCTTTCAACCTGGCTTCCTTTCCTCCCTTGAAATCTTTGAAGACCTGAGATATTTTCCTTTACTCAATTAGTACTTGGATCTGAAGTTCTATGTCTATGGGTTTTCTGAGAGACTGTATTCTTATATTTAAGGGAGTGTCTGATGAGGACTGCCAGGTTTATATGTGTGTTTTAACTCTGTGTTCTGTGTTGTGATTTTTGATGGCCATTTTGCTTTGTCTGGCCACCATTTGGTTTAGGCCTGCCACCATTTTGTTAAAACTTGATTTTCTTTCCCTGTGCCTTGGGACCAGGGCTCTCAGGAACACTTATTTAGACCATCTCTAACTCGAGACTGAGGAAAAATGGGAAAAAGGCTTTAAATTTTTTATTTATTCCAACTGTTTTTTATAAACTACTAAATTTTATATTGTCATATCTAATTCATGACTAAAATTAGAAAATGAAGCTAGATCTTGTGTTGTGTCTGTCTAAATATGTCTCAGTATGTCTTTGTCTCTGGATAATATTTTTGAGATTAACTTGTAAATGAGCTCTTTTTAATTGGCTTAAGGAAAGGTAAGCACTTACAAATAAAATAATTCTAAGTTAAACAATAAATTCCAGGTTCATGTGAACTGGTAAATATTCAGTATTAAATACCTGATATTAATGTTTGTTTGTTGATCTAATATATACATGTCTTAGAATAATTAACATTAAGTAGAATGTTTTCATTGTACTTAGGTTTAATATAAGTTAAATATTATCATATCTGTTACAAGTTTGTCAACAAGGAAATTACCTCGAGTGAAGAAACTTCTAAAATAATTGTAAATGAGATATTAGCTTTCAGATAAGCTCTATTAATAATAATTATGCTTTAGGAATATCTGTTTAAAATAATCTCTCAAGATTGGGGTAACTTGAATTTCCAAGGATTGTGCTAAACTAAGTGTTGGAAGTCTATTGAAATCCAAATAAAATAAGATTTTGAAACATTTACTACTAAACACTGATTTCTTTTTACAAAAAAACTAAAGAGTTTGGGACTATAAATGAATAATGTTTGGTGCCATCCTAAAATGTTTTAAGAAAGCAAGGGTTTTAGAAATTATCACTGGTATTTATGCTCACCAATCTATAAAATGCTAATATACAAGTTAGTTCTTGGTTGCTAAAGGAAAGTAGGAAGTGTGTTTCAGTAAAAAAAAAAAAAAAAAAGGTTTAAAAAAAATACCAAAAAGAGTTATGCATGATCAGGATTTTTTTTTAAATTGGATTACAATTAGTTAGATACATGGATTTTGTTAGGAATGATACAGCCATGGGAAAACTGGTTAGAGCCAACTAGGTCCAAGATGGCGGAGCTGACTTTCACTAGACCTTCAGGTATATACACCACTGTGACATGTCAACAAGCTAAATGATACACCCATCAACACTGACTAAATCTGACCAAGTGTTCTAAACCCTTTTAATTGATTTTTTTGACAAAACTTCCTAAATCGAATTCTTTTGAAGTTCCTTTGACCTCTAGCTAACTTTGGGATGCTTCAGAGGGCCCCTGAAACAGCCCAAAGAGAGATATTAAACTGTATTTATTTGGTTGGTTAAATTACATGAAAAATATTATCAAATGAGTACTAAATTCTCTCATGTTACAATGTATGGTAAATATTACTAATATAGATATCCTAGAAATTATATTGAGTTCTTAACATTCTGATATGTCCTGGTATTCTAATGAAAAACCTGAGTACTTCACAAAAGTGAACAAAGGACTGAATGAACCAGTGAATATGCTTATAACTTTTATAGTTTCTGTCTGAAAAACTACAGGTTTGAATCTTATGTTTTCCAGGAGTAGGGAAAACTTTCCTCTCAAACTAATTATGACAATACTTTGGTAAAGTTACACATTATAAACAAAACAATTATATTTTCTATCTGACTCCTCCAGAAATTGGAAACTCTTAGGTTTCCAGTAAGTTTATCAAATGAGTTAGGAAGGTTAACTCACTAACAGGTATAAAAATCTCAAGGAATTTTGGAGACCTTAAAAAGGGAAGGATTCACCTAGATTTGTTAGGCAAAATCTGTGATAAGCCTTTGGTGTGAGTTTCCCAGTCCTGTTTTATTTTAAAAGTTTAGTCTGAGACTCTATAATGTTTATAAATGTCTATAATGTTTATAATGTCTATAATGTTTATGATGTTTATAAATGTTTCAGCAAAATAAAAAGTCTATGATCAATTATAGTTATATAAATCATCAGACCAAAATTTGTGTGAACAGGCCTATTTTGCAAACAAACTAGCCTTAATTTGGTTATATTTGATAAAAATGAGGGTAACTTTATAGAGAAAAAGACATTTCAATAAATGTTAAATCCCAGTTTGTTAATGGAGGTCTGTGTCTAGTAAGACTCATTTCTTGGATAGTTCTTTGCTGTTATGTGATATTAATGTAAAATTTAATTGAATTCTTAAAGAACACCCCAAATTTGTTTCTGAAGCTTATCTCAGTAATCTATCTTTGGATGAAGATCAGATGCCGCCTCATGACCTGCAACCATGACTGGAAAAAGACATAATTTCAGGGACTATCTCCAACCTGGGTGGAAGGACTTTTTTTATCAGGTACTCGTAACTAGCTCATGCAAAATGAAACTGAAGGGAAATTAACTCTTAGATTAATTCCCACTTCCAAAGGCCCCTACACTGGATTGTCTATAGAGAAGACAGCTGAACCGATCTCACCTTAAAATGATGCTCAAACAGAGGAGAAACTACACTACACCAGGATGAGAAGACAATGACATCAGAGGTAGACAGCTTGCCCAAGATGCTGGACCTATTCGTATGATCATTTATAATGTTTTCTTGACTTCTTAGACCTTTGCATATAAATCAAATGCTTTTCTATAATAGACCTGACCCTATGCTAGTTTTAGAAATCAGTCCAATTGTTGGGTTTGTGGCCAATTACCTGTGTGTAGTTCTGAGTTATCTTGGTAAAATTCTCCACTATAAAACTCTAACTGGTTGGCCCTGAGAAAATTTACTTAAAAAAAAATTATAGTCATATTCAGGTCATTGTGATATTACTAGATATTCCCCTCACGGGGCCAATTAATAATGCCTGCTCTGACTCTGGTCGTAAATTTGAGTTTTCTTCTATTACTCAAGTTCAGTCAGAGCAACAGGTAAAGTTTCAGCAAAGGAGGAAAAAATCTCCCACAATTATGGGATGGATTTATATAGATAACACCAGGCTATGGTAATTTCGGTTTAAAGTCTCCTCTATGTTGGAAACAATTAAATCATACTAAGGATAATCAGTCTAGTAGCACTAGAAAACTGGGCTATGTGCCTTATAGACAGTGCCAATATATAATTTCCCTGGAAGATAAAGGTTCTACAGAGTAGACTAAGTCAGATGACCTGGGATATACTGAGCTACATCTAATGGAAGCTCTTAAGACTTACTTGTGACTTTACTAATACTGTTGGCTATGTTATTTGTATTTCACCTGTTTTACAAAATTGCTGTTTCTCACACTGCCAAATGTGTGATTGAGGCCTCTGATAGAATAATAGTTTCATATGAGATTGATGATGATAACAGTGTAACTCTAGATATGGGAAGAAGCAACAAGAAGGAATGTTTTCCTGGACCAAGAGGCTAGTAAGACAGGTGGTCCAGAGAATTTTGGATACTGTTTTATGGCCTAGTCCAGTAACAGCACATTGAGTGGCCTGTCCACAAAATCTTTGCCAAACCTGAGAATGGAAAACACCATGGGATAGAATGGTCATGAAATGCCCCCCTCAAAATCGTGGTCAAGTTTATCAGCAAAAACGTGCTCTGCCAACTGAAAACTGACACTTTCCACCTACATCTACAAAGATTAAATCATGGTCACTGCAACTGCTGACCTTCAACTCCCCTGAAAGGAGTTCAGGGTGAAAATCAGGAATGAGGTACTCTGCCCTCTGGGAAAACCAGCAGAACAGGCCTTCAGATAGTTGGATCTTTTCAGGAGAATATTTTATGAGTTCCAATTCTTGCATCTTCTCATACCTAGAGAAACACTGACATCATTAATGGTGACATCTGCTTTGGCTATTAAGGAAAATGTTACAATTAAAAGTCAAAATAGAGTAGCTGGTTCAGACATCCTGGAACATAAGTAGGTGATGCTATGGGAGTACTTTCAGACTAGACCTTGTATTGTTAAACACTTGCGTTTTCTGAGTTGTGTCAGGCTTGGATGCTGCCATTCTCAAAACAATGTCTGCTGGAAGCTAATAACTGCAATCTTACTTTTTATAAAACTAGGCAGCTGGCTACCTGGCTACAAGTCTCCCCAAAGTGCCAGGTCCAGACTGGGTTTCAGGCCTATTCTTCTAAAAAGAAATGAGATTTATTTTGTCTATTAAAATTCCAGTTTGTCACTCCTCCAACTACTTCTAATTGGGTCTGTTACACTAAAATGGCAGACCAAGGGATTGAGATTTTAATCATACAAGACTCAGGTCTAGAACTTGGAGCTCAGGAATATTTCCAATTCACTGTCATTCTCCAAGCTGAAGCAGTCCTATGCCCCATTTTGACAGGAAGTTATCACAGTCATAGTTGCCTACTTCCCTAAATTAAAACTGAGCAGAACTCTGTGGGGCTCTGGAGTACAGATCTGTTCTGTGTTCTCCATTTATGGTCTGTAGGATATAGGCTTCATTCAGCCTCCTTGACCTTCCCTGAGTTCCAAAGGGTGGATTCAAACAATTGCTAATCAGGGAAGGGAGGGGATACAGAAACAGAGGAGAAACAATCAAATGGTTGTACAGCCTCCAGATAGGGTCCTGTTTCCTACTCAAAGAAATATGCATAACAATGTCTTTGAGTTCTTCTACAAAACTGGAGCCCCCACCCAGGTGGAGGATGGTAACTTCAGACTAAACACAAGATTCCTGGAGCACAGCTCTGTAGCCTCACCACCAACCAATTAAAAAAAAAAAAAAAAAAAAAAGTCCCCTGCAGCCCTCACCCTAAATGTTGCCTGCTGTTTCTGGAGACCAGTGATGACCATCCTGTTAGGTTTCCTGTTTGGCCCCTGTCTATTTCATTTCTGAGAGGAGCCAGAAGTTTCAAACTAAATTGCTGTTATTACAAGGGTGAATGCTGGTTTCAGGCAAAAAAATACCTTGACTTAGATCAGGTAGAGAGAGACTTCTGCTCTGCTAGGCAGGCCTACGCCCATGCACAGCAGGAAGAAGTTACAGAAGAAAGACCTCCGCCCCAATTCCCAAGAAGTATCTTGAGTATGAAGTCTCTCAGGGGAGAGTTGTTAGGGGAGGCACACTGATTGACACCACCCACCCTGGCCAGGCACCATAGTAACCATTTGCATGAGTTGTTTTATGGCAGGAGGTCCTGTAAGGAACACAGGAACTAATAAGCCACCACCAACCAGAAGAGTTCTGGAAAGATCAAAAGGAGACACATGTCTGACCACCTCCCAGAATCCTTCTCTCTGGTGTCCATCTTGACTGAACAAAGTGTGCATCACCAGGAAAGACTGAGTCACAGTGATTGGCTAAAGACAACCCGGAAACTAATCCCATCACCATAAAACCGAGACTGCAAGCCATGTGACATAGCTGTTCTCCTGGGTTCCCTTACCCTACTGCTCTCCACCCGGATGCCCTTTCCCAATAAAATCTCTTGCTTTTTCAGCACATGTGTCTCCTTGGACAATTCATTTCCAAGTGTTAGACAAGAGCCCAGTTTTTAGCCCTGGAAAGGGGTCCCCTTTCCTGCAACAACACCACTGATTAAGGCCACATTTGGAAAAACTGTCTTCAGAAAGGGAAAGATTAAGTGTCAGAATACAAAATGGTATGTATTATAAATTATGTATGTATGTGCACAGACATATATCACCACCCTCAATGTTAAATGTATTATAACAATGTTTCACTCTTTTAAAATATAAAATTTATGGCAATGCAGCTAAAAAACCTATTTCATTTAATTGCTATTAAATATAAATTAAAACAGACATGGCCTTGGTTACCTTGAGAAATATATTTTTTCAATTTCTGATCAAATCAGACAACAAATACATTTTAAGAATTTAATGTTATCTATTAAGTTGTATAAGACTTCCCAGGTGGTTCAATGGTAAAGAATCTGCCTGCCAATGCAGGAGACACAGGAGACAGAGGTTTGATCCCTGAGTCAGGAAGATCCCTGGAGCAGTAAACAGCAACCCACTCCAATATTCTTGCCCAGAAAACTCCATGGAAAGAGGAGTCTGGTGGATTACAGTCCATGAGGTTACAACAAGTCAGACATGACTGAGTGACTGAGTATACACGCATTAGGTTATATATTTAAGATAATATATAAATATTAAATATATTAAATGTATATTAAATATATAAATATAAAATTTTTTAAATAAACAATTTAAGATAACACAGAACTTAGTGTACCTTATTAACTTGGTCCCTTCTCCAAAATTCATGCTTCCAAGATATGAAAGATTTTTTATTGCCTTCAATTCTTTCACATTAAAGTTGTCCATATTCACATAGATCATTGTATTCAGGGCAGCAAATATGGCAAAATACTGTCCACTGCTAAAAGGGGGTTTTGGACACACATTGTGAATTATGTTAATTAAAAAGAAAATATCTTAGTCTAAATAACTAGGAGAGTTACTAAGAAAATCACATTTCTTTAGAAAAACCATAGAAACACATATACAGATTTGTAGTCAGCACAAAATCCATTCTATAGCCACCCTAAATATTCACGACTGCCAGCTCAAACATTCCAGAGACTAAATGACTTCCAAAAAGAAACAAATGCATAAAGATCCAAAATGTGAAAGAAAGATTACTGAGATGGGGGAGGGGGTAGTAAACACTGTTCACTAAGGGAAAATTGGAGAATATGGAATGTAGCTGATTTTGTGGCCTTAAATACTCTCTGAATCCACTTAATATTCACTCAGTCCATATTTATTCCGAATCGACTATGTACCAGGCTCTGTACCAACTTAAGAGGAGGCCTGTCCAACAGCTTAGAACCTAAACACTGGGATCAGGTCCTCGCCCCACAAAAGTGTTCAACAGCAAAATTTCATGGAATTTTACACTGTTAGGCAAAAAAAATTTTAATAGTCAGCAATTATCACTTTGGGCTTCCCTGGTGGCTCAGTGGTAAAGAATCTGCCTGCCAATGCAGGAGATGCAGGTTCAATCACTGGGTCAGGAAGATCCCTTGGAGAAGGAAATGGCAACCCAAACCAGTATTCTTGCCTGGGAAATTCCATGGACAGAGGAGCCTGAAGGGCTACAGTCCATGGGGTCGAAAGAGTTGGACAAAACTTAGTGACTAAAAACTACTACTACTGGCCAAGTACCACACAAGCACAAGAGTGACAAATATAAGACCACCTCAAAGAATGAGAGGAGAGGGACAGACTCATGAACAAATGTAATTACTGAAAACTGTATTCTCAAGTGGAAACCTGCACAGATCGAAAAATCAACAATTCTTCTTGATTCCATAAGAGAGGGGAGGACACCAGGCAAAACCACTGTCCCCAAGGATGGAGAGACAGTTGGGTAAATACATGGGGCCACAGCTTAACTGGACATAAACTCACAGCCAGTGCCAGGAAGGAAAACGTGAACTGTAACTGACAAGCTGCTGAAGGCTCTATGTGGACAAAAACTCAGGGAGGACCCAATCAAAGGTGGAACCCCATAATATTATAAGATTTTCCTCCAGACGCTCTACCCAGTTGCCACAGTATCAAGAAAAATCCCCTCAGGCTTCTGGCAGGGTGAGGGGGAAGGGAACCATTTAAAAATAACCAAAGCACTTGGTTCTTCTTAGCAATTCCAAGCACATGGAGGTGAAAGGGTGTGGTTTCACCAAGGAGGATGCTACTGCTGCTGCTGCTGCTAAGTCACTTCAGTCATGTCCGACTCTGTGCAACCCCATAGACAGCAGCCCACCAGGCTCCCCCATCCCTGGGATTCTCCAGGCAAGAACACTGGACTGGGTTGCCATTTCCTCCTCCAATGCACGAAAGTAAAAAGTGAAAGTGAAGTCGCTCAGTCGTGTCTGATTCTAGCCATCCCATGGACTGCAGCCTATCAGGCTCCTCCATCCATGGGATTTTCCATGCAAGAGTACTGGAGTAGGGGGAGGATGCTACATTTAACCTTCAATCTCACTTTGGAAAATAAACAGTTTCAAACACAAGCTTCATATTATAAAATTCTAAATTATCATCTTGCCCTGGTTGCAAATCTCAAACTGATTTTATTTCCCATTTACAGATAGGCCTCAAAAGATTGGATTTAATATTCAGTTCAGTTCAGTTCCTCAGTCGGGTCCGACTCTTTGAGACCGCATGAATTGCACCATCCCAGGACTCCCTGTCTATCACCATCTCCCAGAGTCTACCCAAACCCATGTCTATCGAGTCAGTGATGCCATCCAGCCATCTCATCCTCTGTTGTCCCCTTCTCCTCCTGCCCCCAATCCTTCCTAGCATTAGGGTCTTTTTCAGTGAGTCAACTCTGCATGAGGTGGCCAAAGTACTGGAGTTTCAGCTTCAACATCAGTTCTTCCAATGAACACCCAGGACTGATCTTTACGATGGACTGGTTGGATCTTCTTGCAGTCCAAGGGACTCTTGAGCGTCTTCTCCAACACCAAAGTTCAAAAGCATCAATTCTTCGGCGCTCAGCTTTCTTCACAGTCCAACTCTCACATCCATACATGACCACTGGAAAAACCATAGCCTGGACTAGATGGATCTTTGTTAAAGTAATTTCTTTGTTTTTAAATATGCTATCTAGGTTGGTCATAAATTTTCTTCCAAGTGTTTTAATTTCATGGTTGTAATCACCATCTGCAGTGATTTTGGAGCCCAAAAAAGTAAAGTCTGACACTGTTTCCCCATCTTTTTCCCATGAAGTGATGGGACCAGATGCCATGATCTTCATTTTCTGAATGTTGAGCTTTAAGCCAACTTTTTCACTCCTCTCTTTCACTTTCATCAAGAGGCTCTTGAGTTCCTCTTCACTTTCTGCCATAGGGTGATGTCATCTGCATATCTGAGGTTATTGATATTTCTCCCGGCAATCTTGATTCCAGCTTGTGCTTCTTCCAGTCCAGCGTTTCTCTGCATAGAAGTTAAACAAGCAGGGTGACAATATACAGCCTTGACGTACTCCTTTTCCTATTTGAAACCAGTCTGTTGTTCCATGTACAGTTCTGACCGTTGCTTCCTGCCCTGCATAGAGGTTTCTCAAGAGGCAGGTCAGGTGGTCTGGTCTTCCCATCTCTTTCAGAATTCTTCACAGTTTCTTGTGATCCACACAGTCAAAGGCTTTGGCATAGTCAATAAAGCAGAAATAGATGTTTTTCTGGAACTCTCTTGCTTTTTCCATGATCCAGCGGATGCTGGCAATTTGATCTCTGGTTCCTCTGTCTCTTCTAAAACAAGCTTGAACATCTGGAAGTTCATGGTTCATGTATTGCTGAAGCCTAGCTTGGAGAATTTTGAGCATTAATTTACTAGTGTGTGAGATGAGTGCAATTGTGCGGTAGTTTGAGCATTCTTTGGCATTGCCTTTCTTTGGGATTGGAACAAAAACTGACCTTTTCCAGTCCTGTGGCCACTGCTGAGTTTTCCACATTTGCTGGCATATTGAGTGCAGCACTTTCACAGCATCATCTTTCAGGATTTGAAATAGCTCTACTGGAATTCCATCACCTCCACTAGCTTTGTTCGTAGTGATGCTTTCTAAGGCCCACTTGACTTCACATTCCAGGATGTCTGGCTCTAGATGAGTGATCACACCATTGTGATTATCTGGGTCGTGAAGATGTACAGTTCTTCTGTGTATTCTTCCCACCTCTTCTTAATATCGTCTACTTCTGTTAGGTCCATACCATGTCTGTCCTTTATCGAGCCCATCTTTGCATGAAATGTTCCCTTGGTATCTCTAATTTTCTTGAAGAGATCTCTAGTTATTCCCATTCTGTTGTTTTCCTCTATTTCTTTGCATTGATCCCTGAGGAAGGCTTTGTTATCTCTCCTTGCTATTCTTTGGAACTCTGTATTCAGATGCTTATATCTTTCCTTTTCTCCTTTGCTTTTCGCTTCTCTTCTTTTCACAGCTATTTGTAAGGCCTCCTCAGACAGCCATTTTGCTTTTTTGCATTTCTTTTCCATGGGGATGGTCTTGATCCCTGTCTCCTGTACAAAGTCATGAACCTCTGTCCATAGTTCATCAGGCACTCTATCAGATCTAGTCCCTTAAATCTATTTCTCACTTCCACTGTATAATCATAAGGGATTTGATTTAAGTCATACCTGAATGGTCTAGTGGTTTTCCCTACTTTCTTCAATTTCAGTCTGAATTTGTTAATAAGGAGTTCATGATCTGAGCCACAGTCAGCTCCTGGTCTTGTTTTTGCTGACTGTATAGAGCTTCTCCATCTTTGGCTGCAAAGAATATAATCTATTTGATTTTGGCGTTGACCATCTGGTGATGTCCATGTGTAGTCTTCTCTTATGTTGTTGGAAGAGGGTATTTGCTATGACCAGTGTGTTTTCTTGGGAAAACTCTATTAGCCTTTGCCCTGCTTCATTCCATATTCCAAGGCCAAATTTGCCTGCTACCCCAGGTGTTTCTTGACTTCCTACTTTTGCATTCCAGTCTCCTATAATGAAAAGGACATCTTTTGGGGGTGTTAGTTCCTAAAGGTCTTGTATGTCTTCATAGAACTGTTCAACTTCAGCTTCTTCAGCGTTACTGGTTGGGGCATAGGCTTGGATTACCATGATATTGAATAGCTTCCTCCTAACACTAAGCTCCTCCACATCCCACCATCTCATGCCACTGTTTTCTACCCTACAGCTGGACTGGTACAAATTGCACATCTGAGCATGTCACATCCCTGTTAAAAACACGCCAGGGCTTCCCTGGTGGCATAGTGGGTGAGACTCCGCCTGCCGATGCAGGGGACACAAGGTTTCATCACTGGTCCGGGAAGATCCCACATGCTCTGGACAGCGAAGCCCGAGTACCTGTGCCCTAGAGCCCAGGAGCTGCAACTACTGAGCCCACTTGCCCTAGAACTCACGCTCCACAACAAGAGAAATCAACACAATGAGAAGCCTGAGCACGTCACCGAAGAGTAGCCCTCGCAGCCCTCGCAAAGGAAGAAAGACCCAGAGCAATCAAAAATAAATAAAAATTTGAATGTGTTGAAAAAAAAAAAAAACCCACTTCAAAGGGATTCTACTGCAGTGGCTTTCAAGTCCCTCCAAGATCTGCCCCCTGCCTGCCTCAGTGGCCTCGAAGATTTTCTCCCATCACCCACATGTGGCCATCCCACATCATCTCTACTCTCCAGTCCCAGGTCCTGTCTCCAAAACAAGCTAGGCCCCCAGTATATGGTCCCATGGCATCCTGTCCTCCCTCCTTACAGCACTCATCACATCTGCATTTTACTTCTAATGTCAGTCCTCCCCAGCATACAACAGAAGATCGTGTCTGTCTGGTACACCACTGTCTCTAATGGCCCATGAACAGCACCTGATACAAAGCAGATGCTTGATACTCACCTGAAGACCAGCTAGTCCCTCCAGCTCTTTTCAGTCCCTAGAGGAACAGGGCTAACTGCACCTTTCATTACAGGTGTAGCTACTTCTGACAGAACCAGACAGATGTGTAAACACTTCAACCACTAATCTGTATGCTAGATTAAGAATTTACACAGGGATATAGCTTTCCCAGCTAGGACTCCCACATTCAGTTCAGTTGCAAAGAGATGTCAAAAACAAACTACATGGAAGTTGTAACAAGTGAAGTTCACTGACCTTGCTATTACAATTCATTCATTCAGAAATTTTACTGAGCAACTAGTCTGTGCCAGGCATAGCTCATTTCACTACAGGGAAACAATGAAAGGACCATTGTTTTAGGAGCCACAAGGACCACAAGTTGTTACAGGCCACTGATGGTTTGGTCAGGGATCAAGTTGACAACTTGGCCTATTTCAAAACAAAATCAAGTTGAGAATAGTCTCCTATATTTCACTGGCATGACCGAGAGATAAGAATATTTTTTGTTGTCCTAAAATCTTCTCATTTATATAAAAGTCTAAAACAGATTAAATTACACTGTATTATTCAAAGTACTATTGAAGGACTCGTGTGTGTGTGTTAGTCACCAAATCGTGTCTGACTCTTTGCAAATCCATGTACAATAGTCCACTGGGCTCCTCTATCCGTGGGATTTTTCAAGCAAGAATACTGGACTGTGTTGCCATTTCCTTCTCCAAGGGATCTTCCTGCCCAGGGATCAAACTCTAGTCTCCCACATTGCATGCATGTAGGTATGCTAAGTCACCTCAGTCGTGTCCGACTCTGTGCGACCCCATAGATGGCAGCCAACCAGGCTCCTCCATCCCTAGGATTCTCCAGGCAAGAATATTGGAATGGGTTGCCATTTCCTTCTCCAAAAGGCAAAATAAGGCTTGTAATTAGTCACAGATTTTAAAGAGAGTTTCTATTAGAAAAGTGCCTAAAAATTTTATTCTGAAGAAATATAATTGCAGGCAGATTCTTTACTGCCTGAGCCACCAGGGAAGCCCCATTGAGGGACCCTGCAACTTGTAATTAATTATCCTCTTATTTTGTCATACACGTTTACCATAGATGTTTTGAGGGGTCCATACAACTATGGCGAAAGTGTATGGAAAAGCCAGAGGATAATCACAAGAGGCAGGGTAGCAGCTGGGGTCATAGAGAAAGAACATGTAGGGGCTTCCAAGGTACTTGTGACGTTCTATGCCTTAGGTTGAGTGGTGGATACACAATGGTTATCCTTTACATCATACACACCGTGTTCATCTTCTTTTTGTCTGACTGCCTATAAAGCGATGGCAAACTGAATACAGAAGACAGAGCTGGACAAATGTCCACAAAGCAGCAAATTGCCAAGATGCCTGGCTAAATCACCAGAAACACATAACAACTCTGTGTTCTCTTCATTGTTCAAGTTAGAAAACAGTGAAAGAGACCACTGTAAAAGAGCTTGATATCCCCTAAGGATGCCTAAAGTAGGATAAACCATTGCCCCCTCTCAGTATCATCCCTTCACAGTGATCCCTCAGGACATCACTGAGAAGGCCAACTTTCTCTATCTCTCGCTCTCCCATACACACACACACTACAGTTCAGTCGCTCAGTCGTGTCCGACTCTTTGCAACTCCATGAACCACAGCACACCAGGCCTCCCTATCCATCACCAATTGCCGGATTTTGCCGGGAGCCAGCGTGAGGAATTCCACCCGTGACAAGGTCATGTGGCAGAGCTCTGATGGCAAGGCTAATCAGACCTCAGGTTTTCCCCCTGGAATTTCCTGAGCATCCACCCCCACAAAAAATAAGAATCTGCCTGCTTTTCCACTCTTCTATATTATCTGGAAAAAGTCAAATCAGGGCTTTAGTCTTCTGCATTTTGAAAGGGATGTTTCAGCTTAAAACCCCTCTGATAGCTCTCTAGCTTGCCTAACAGGTTCCCCCAGACCTCTTACAGCTTGTGAATTGCTTACAGCCCCCCAACCACGAGAGGCACAAAGCTTAAAAGCATCTTAAAGATACAGAGCCTTTTCTAAAGAGTTAAAAATCATATTGGTAGAGGGTTTTCACTGTTGACTCAATGACTGCTGCCAGGCCTCCATATTCTTTATCTTTTAGGCACCTGGGAGGATGTTAATCAATGTAAATGGGATATGGAAAAAGATCTATAGTAGTTTTGATGTTAGCAACACTAGACTTTTGAGTTAATTACTTTTCTCTTTGTTATATATCACTGCACTCCTCTTGTGTCCTTGCTATGTAAGAATGTAACTTTATTTAGTGCTTTCTGATAATGGCACCAGACTTTGGGAAGATCAACACAAATAAGTCTTCTGGTTGACAAACCCTTATCTGAAAAAAGGCTGTAAAATGTTAATTGGTCCTTTAGGCCAGAAGATGATGTAAATCACCTAAGACTTGTGCATACAATTACGTATGCAGAGAAAAAAGCCTGGTTTTAATAAGAGTCTAGACTGCTAACACTGCATAACTTTGTGTTACCCATTGATCTCCATGTTTTATCAAAAGTATAAAAGGCCTTCTGAACAATAGAGGACGGAGCCAGTCGCTGGACTGGTTTCCCCTGTCTCCCCTCTTTACTCTAATTTCAAGCTGAATTCCCATCTGGAGCGGGGCGGCTCACTAAGTCTACTTACTTGTCCCGGCTTTTAAGACCTGCGCGAAAGGGAGCCTAAGGAGGGGCACCCTTAGATATTCAAGTGGGCGCCGGTGGCCCAACGTAGATAGTGCAAGCTCCTTGTCTGGAACTTTATTGGCCTTCCCCGTAAGCCAAGTTATTCAGCCTTCTTTCTCCACTTAATTTTCCTACTACATTATTTCTTCCTAATCTAATCTTATATTTCTATATTAATAAATAAATAAGTTCTCCTCGCCAACGCTGTCCCCACTTCGAATTCCCTGGATCCACTGGGGCTGGACCCCGGCAGGATTTCACCCAAACTCATGTCCATTGAGTTAGTGATGCCATCCAACCATCTCATCCTCTGTCGTCCCCTTCCCCTCCTGCCCTCAATCTTTCCCAACATCAGGGTCTTTTCAAATGAGTCAGCTCTTCGCATGAGGTGGCCAAAGTATTGGAGTTTCAGCTGCAACAGCAGTCCTTCCAATGAATACCCAGGACTAATCTCCTTTAGGATGGACTGGTTGGATTGCCTTGCAGTCCAAGGGACTCTCAAAAGTCTTCTCCAACACCACAGTTCAAAAGGATCAATTATGCACTCAGCTTTCTTTATAGTCCAACTCTCACATCCATACATGACCACTGGAAAAACCATAGCCTTACGGACCTTAGTTGACAAAGTAACGTCTCTGCTTTTTAATATACTGTCTAGGTTGGTCATAACTTTCCTTCCAAGGAGTAAGTGTCTTTTAATTTCATGGCTGCAGTCCCATCTGCAGTGATTTTGGACCCCCCAAAAATAAAGTCTGACACTGTTCCCACTGTTTCCCCATCTATTTCCCATGAAGTGATGGGATCAGATGCCATGATCTTCGTTTTCTGAATGTTGAGCTTTAAGCCAACTTTTTCACTCTCCTCTTTCACTTTCATCAAGAGGCTCTTTAGTTCTTCTTCACTTTCTGCCATAAGGGTGGTGTCATCTGCATATCTGAGGTTATTGATATTTCTCTCAGCAATCCTGACTCCAGCTAGTGCTTCATCCAGCCCAGTGTTTCTCATGATGTACTCTGCATATAAATTAAATAAACAGGGTGACAATATACAGCCTTGACGTACTCCTTTTCCTATTTGGAACCAGTCTGTTGTTCCATGTCCAATTCTAACTGTTGCTTCCTGACCTGCATACTGGTTTCTCAAGAAGCAGGTCAGGGCACACTACAAGGAATATTCAGAAATGAACTATAGCTTTGTGATTCTGCAAACAAGTTCTTTATCCCCTGCCCACTCACTTGGAAGAACATTTTGGTACTGAAGTGGTTACTTGGAAAAAATAAGATAAAGAAAAACTTTATTCTATGAACTGTTTATCCTTGATACCACTTTGATAAACTTCTCCTAATAGTAAAATAAGCTTTTTTAAAATAAGAAAAAAGTTTGGTTAAGAAATTGATATCAAAGTCTGAGGAGGCAGAAATTACGGGAGAAACTTCTGAATTTAAGAAACTTAGGCATTTAAATGACTCATTTCAGATGTCCAGGATCCATCTGTCAAGTGGTCTTGCTCAAAGCCAGGCTTTCCCTCCCTTCACACCAAAAAGACAGTGGTTTTAAATCACGCCCTGACACTTGCTATTTGTAGCTATGAAGGCAATTCTGAACCTAATGTCACAGTCAAGAACATGTACTTTAACACTAGACTGCCTTGGTTCACATTCTGGCAACCCCACTTAAAGGTTTTACAACTTGATCACTTTGCATGTTTGTACATCCACTTCTTCATCTATAAAATGGAAATATTACCACATAGGAATGTGCTAAAAATTGTATGTGATTAATACGTATGTATAAAGGAATTGGAATAATGCCACTTTGCAAATTTCATTCAAGGACACAGAGATAATCAATATATGTTCCTATATGCCAGGTGTTCTCCTAAGCAGTTAATACATACGAACCCATTTAATCCTCACAAATATCTATGAGGTCGATGCTAGTATTTTCCCCATTTCACAAGCAAGTAAACTGAAATACAGAAAGAGTAAGTAATTCTCCGAAAGTAACTCAGCTAATAATAAGTAACAGAGCCAGGAATCAAACTCAAGTAGTCTCCATTTCCTTAACCACATTACTATACTGTCTCTCCAGTGTTTGAGAGTATTTCCTTGAATAATGGCACTTTGGATGTTAGAGTACATTCTCCTGGAAGGGTGAAGCAAATCTCTAACAAAAGGGACAGGAACATACATTTCTGTCATATATGCATGCATGCTAAGTCACTTCAGTCATGTCTGACTCTTTGAGTCCCTATGGACTATAGCCTGCCAGTTCCTCTGTCCGTGGGATTCTCCAGGCAAGAATACTGAAGTTGGTTGCCATGCCCTCCTCCAAGGGATCTTCCTGACCCAGGGATCGAACCATGCCTCTTATGTCTCCTGCATTAGGCAGGCAGGTTCCTTACCACTAGAGGTACCTGGGAAGTGTATGTGTGTGTCTGTGTGTGTGTAGTATATATATGCATTAATGGTGATAGTATGCCTTGTGGGAAATACATGTCTTCAACTAAATAAAAACTTACAGCAACCCTTTCTGTGCAGCTGCTTCCTACCAAGCTCTTAAGCACCCTGCAACCCTATACCTCCAAACTCTCCACATGGCCCCTTCTCTCCTCTGATTCATGTCTACACAACTCTCAGAGAGGCTTTCCAAAAAAAAAAGAAAACATAGTTGGCACAAGTCGCCTCCTCCTCCAACACTAAGAATGCACTCCCTGGCCTACAGGATAATGTGGAAACTCCTGAGGATGGTAATCAAAATCTTTCTGATCCACCTGGAACTATTCCTCAAACTTGACCTCCCACACAAATCCTTCCCTCAAGGTCTCTTCCCTCGAGCGGTCCACAGACTCAGGGGGGAAAGGGCGAGACAGGAGAGAAAGACAGCACTGGCAGACACGTGCCTGAGACACACGGGGACACACAGGTGGTCACCGCCCTCTGACCTTAGGTCCCAGAACACTTGCCTCCCTAGAACTGGGCTTTCAAGGGCTGACAGAGGTTGCCTGGAAGGATCACCTTCCAAGGACTTCATGTACCAGCCACCTCACAGCCATGTATTTACTACTCCCTTCAAAGGAGTAATCCTCTCTCCTGTACTCCACCAGCACCTGGGCTGAAGCTAGTACATGATGTGTCTTCAGACATTAGAAAAAAAGATATTGCCTTTGGAAGATGCCCATTTCTCAAAGCTGGCTTAGCTGTAAACCAGGGAACAGAGCTCGGTGGACAGAACCCAAGCTGGACTGTAAGCCCACCCCCAGCACTCCCCAGCCAAGTACCCTCCCACTCCCTATGCAGTTTCACAGCCCGAAGCACTTTATGTGGTTGCACATCTACCTGCACGCCGTTCATTGTGTTCAATGGCAGCTGTTCAGAAATCCTCCACACCAGATTATAATCCCATTGAGGCCACACATTATGGGATTCCCAGGTAGCTCAGTAGTAAACAATTTGCCTGGCAATGCAGGAGACGCAGGTTCAATCCTTGGGTTGGGAAGATACCCTGGAGAAGGAAATGGTAACCCTCTCCAGTATTCTCACCTGGAAAAATGTCATGGGCAGAGGAGCTTAGCAGGTTACGGTCCATGGGATCTCAGAGTCGGACATAATTTAGGGACTTAACAACAGCAAGAGCCACTCTACTTGAGATCAAGAGCTAACCTATCTTTAAAATCTCCATCCTTCCACCACTAAGGTCCTACAAATTAGATGAACTTTATTATCACTACACACACAATATCTTATATCATATTGTTCAGCAGTCCTGACAAAGTCAACACTTTAAGGCAATTAAGGCTTAGAAAGACATTCTTAATCACAGTAAGAATTATGTAGAGAAATATTTTCTTTAAATATTATCTTTTCTAATTCTTTGGCAAGCCTTGAATAATTGAGTAAAATAAATTACTGGATTAATAAGCAAACCATTATAAATGGACACAGTGTAGTTTGTTAATGGGTCTCATGACAATTGCTTCAGTCTATTCAGGCTGGTGCAGAAAGATAGTCACCATAGGTTGTCTTTGGATCCCAAACTGGAGCTCTTCACAAGAAAGGATCTGTTCCTACAAGTGGATGCCTGCCCCTCCTGAAGCCACCTGACATTCTCCAACACCCACAAGAGGTGCATGAGTCACCTCTTAAAGATTCTGAGAGTGCAACTCCAAAATATTATCTAACAGAATAAGCGGAGAGTTTAGTGTTAAGGAAACAACTTATCATTTCCAAACTAACATGCAGGTGCTTGCTTGGAAGCCACCCCAAGTCAGAGTTTGTACTAGGCTCCACTGTCAAAAACCTGCTGCCTCTCTGAGCTATCTCCTCTTCTGGGTGTCTATGTGTCACAAGTTAGGTTTTACCCAGTGGTTTCCTGATAAATCACAAGATATTAGGAACTGTAAACCAAGACTAAATAAGACCAGAGGAAATTCCCTGGTGGTTTGGTGGTAAGGACTCCACACTTTGATTGCTGAGGCCTCGGGTTCAGTCCCTGGTCAGGGAACTAAGATTGCACAAGCAACACAGCAAGGAAAAAAAAAAAAAAAAAGGTACCAGAAATAAATATATAACCTATTTAATGTAAAACAACGCAAAATTTTGAAACTATAAAGACTTTATTCAATCCACTCTTTGTTCCTTTGGACATCATCAGACTAAGCTCCCCCTGGGATCAAATCACTGACCACTGACCACATCTCTCCTAACTTCACACAAGGCACTCCTGTCTTCAAAACCTTTCCTCTGCCATTTAGTCTCAGGATAAAATGTTTAGCTCATCATGTCATTACTGGGGCTTCCCCGGTGGCTCAGCAATAAGAATCTGCCTAGAAAGTGGAAGCCGCAGGAGACATGGGTTCAGTCCCTGGGTTGGGAAGATCTCTTGGAGAGGGCATGGCAAACCACTCCAGTATTCTTGCCTGAAGAATCTCATGGACAGAGGAACCTGGCAGGCTGCAACTTAGCACAGCACAAGGTCATTATTATTATTATTGGTGTTTTAACCAAAAGAAATTGTGGTGAAAATCGTTTGAATAAATATTTGAAAATTACTTGTGATATATATGATCAATCGCTACTCCCAAGGTTAAAAGGAGGTTAATAGCAAAAAAATTATTTCTTCTTTTTAGATTTGAACCCAAATATAAAGTACAAATGTTTCTCTTTACCACTAATTCTGAGATTAAAATCAAAGAATTTATAGTGTGATTTCTTTTTTTCTATTGAGCTCTAACTCATATAACATTAGTTTCTGGTCTACAACATAATGATTTGATATTCGTATATATTGAGAAATGATTGCCACAATAAACCCAGTTAACTTCTGTCAACATACATAGTCACAAACTTTTTTCTTATGAAGAGAATCTTTAAGATCTATTCTCATTAGTATGTACACACATAAATATTTCTATATTCAAAATAGAAAAGAAGGGACCTCCCTGGTAGTCCAGTGGTTAAGACTCTGTGTTCTCAGTGCTGGGGGCATGGGTTCAATCCCTGGTTGGTAACTAAAATTCCACATGCTGCAAAACATGACCCAAAAAAAAGAAGATAAAACAGAAATCCAATAAACAAATAATTACTTTTGAGGGGGAAAAAAAAGATCTATTCTCTTGGCAATTTTCAAATACATAATAAAATATTATTAAATATAACCACCACACTATATGTGCATCCCAAGGGCTCTCATACTTTAGTTTGGACTTTTTGATAGGCTAAACCCCCACCTCTGGCAATCACCAATCTGTTCTTTGTATCTATGAGCTCAAGGTTTGTTTGTTTTGTTTGTTTCTTAGATTCCACATTTAAATGAGATCATTCAGTTGATTTATTACTATATCTATATTTTTAATCAAGGGACAATATATCCTTTTAAAAACACAGAACTGGCTTCATAATGAAGCAAAGAGCCAACATGATACAATGAATTACCACAAGAGTGGGAATCTGGAGTCTTGACTCTTTTAAGTTTGTCTCCAAGTCACTGCCCATGGCCTGAACACATCAATGTCCTTCACTGATTGCAGCCCCAAGTTTTCTCATTTGTGTGAGGGAGGTGAACTCTTCTTCCTCTGTAATCTCAGAGGCAGAATTTCAATTTTGTATACCTCAGTTCAGCTCATTCACTCAGTCGTGTCCAACTCTTTGCGACCCCAAGGACTGCAGCATGCGAGGCTTCCCTGTCCATCACCAACTCCTGGAGCTTGCTCAAACTCATGTCCATTGAGTCAGTGATGCCATTCAACCATCTCATCGTCTATCGTCCCCTTCTCCTCCTGCCTTCAGTCTTTCCCATTATCAGGGTCTTTTCCACTTAGTCAGTTCTTCACATCAGGTGGCCAAAGTATTAGAGCTTCAGCGTCAGTCCTTCCAGTGAATGTTCAGAGTTGATTTCCCTTAGGATTGATTGGATTGATCTCCCTGCAGTCCAAGGGACTCTCAAGAGTCTTCTCCAACACCACAGTTCAAAAGCATCAGTTCTTCTGCACTCAGCCTTCTTTCTCTATGGTCCAACTCTCACATGCACATACATGACTACTGGAAAAACCGTAGCTTTGACTAGATGGACCTCTATCTGCAAAGTAATGTCTCTGCTCTATAATATGCTGTCTAGGTTGATCATAGCTTTTCTTCCAAGGAGCAAGTATCTTAATTTCATGGCTGCAATCACCATCTGCAGTGATTTTGGAGTCCAAAAAAATAAAGTCTGACACTGTTTCCCTTGTTTTCCCATCTAAGTGATGGGACTGGATGCCATGACCTTCGTTTTTTGAATGTTGAGTTTTAAGCCAGCTTTTTCACTCTCCTCTTTCACTTTTATCAAGAGGCTCTTTAGTTCCTCTTCGCTTTCTGCCATAAAGGTGGTGTCATCTGCATATCTGAGGTTGATATTTCATCCAGCAATCTTGATTCCAGCTTGTGCTTCACACAGCCCAGCATTTTGCATGATGTACTCTGCATATAAGTTAAACAAGAACGGTGACAATATACAGCCTTTACGTACTCCTTTCCCAATTTGGAAGCAGTCCATTGTTCGATGTCAGGTTCTAACTATTGCTTCTTGACCTGCATACAGATTTCTCAGGAGACAGGTAAGGTGGTCTGGTATTCCCATCTCTTTCAGAATTTTCCAGTTTGTTGTGATCCACACAATCAAAGGCTTTAGCATAGTCAATGAAGCAGAATTTTCTGGAACTCTCTTGCTTTTCTATGATCCAATGGATGTTGTCAATTTGATCTCTGGTTCCTCTGCCTTTTCTAAATCCATTTTGAACATCTGGTAGTTCTGGGTTCGTGTACTATTGAGGCCTGGCTTAGAGAATTTTGAGCATTACTTGGCTAGCATGTGAGATGAGTGCAGGTATAAGTATTCCTGGCTTTTGACTTGGGCTTTCAGGCTGCTTAGCACATCTGAAACCACAGCAGGATCCTTTCACCCACCTAGACTCTACTTCTAAAGTGAGGACAGGTGAGACGAAGGAGAGTCTCCCTGCCTTCACGCACCGCTAAGGTGTTGACCACTATACCCATTCTAGACATGACAAGTAGGGTCTGGACCAGAACTCAGGCCTGACCCATGTGCCTGGGAATAAGGGCAAATGCTTTGTTTGGCCTCTTTTCTTTTTACCTCTCTAGCCAGACTGGATATTTACATTCACTTAGTCTAATTTTGTACCCTAGGTCCAGAAATGTGTTGGCAGTGGGTGTGTTTTCTATAATAGTCAAGATAAAAATATGCATGGACAAAAGCCACGACTTTGGGTAGGGGAGGGGCTTGCATTACTAAGAAAGAAGGTGATCGAATGTCTAAGCACAAAGAATATCTTTAAGCTTTCTCATCCCATCAGCAGGTTAATTATGTGACCCCCCCCACCAACATACCGATTCAAAGAAGAAAACTGCACAGTGACTTCATTTTAAGACTTTTAAATAAATCATGAAAGGAAAAAGATACTGTAAATTTCATTAAGCCAAAAAAATTTTGGAATATTTTCTTGGCCCAGAATAGGAACACATGCATTTATAGACGCACCGTGAACATCTGGTGAAGGACCACATGCCGCCTTACATAAGCAGCAGGAGAAAAAAGCAGACTGGGATGAAGGCAACAGAATCTGGGCAAGGGAACAAATGGGAAAAGGCAAGTAATCTGTAAGGTTTGCCAAAATCAAGGCTGAGTTTTAGACCCACAGTGTTCAGCCATCTCTTCAAGCTCAAGTGCCGCAAGTCTGCCTTGGCATCCACGATACAGACACTTCCAGCCCCAAGGAGCAGGATCATACTTTATATCTCACAAGCTCTCTAGATTTTCTCTCCCTCCCTTGTGACCTGACCACAACCCAACTATTAGCCCCATGCAGAGGACAGAGGGGATTTTCACTTTTAAAGCAAGATAAAAGGAATTCCTTCCCATTGCAGAAGGCCTGGATATGGATCTGGCTGTGCCAGGCACCTTGTCAGCTGCCTCTCTGTGCAGGATCTTGGCTGCAGATCTGCACAAGAGAAGCTGCTGTTTCCTCCAGAGCCATCTGCTCAAACAGGATGGATTGCTACTGCTGCCCACGGTGGGGGTGGGGGGGAAGGGTCCTCTCTCTCTCCCTCATCTCCCTCCCTCTGCCATAGCTTTCTGGCAATACTCTGATGGAGAACTACTCCAAGAACACTGAAGATGTACACGTTCACCAGCCTCCCAGGGCTGGTAGCAGACAGTCCTGCAAACAAAGGAAAAGAAGAGGAGGGAAATAGCCGATGGTACCTCTTTTTTCCTCTAGGGCTCCCAGTGGGGTATATGGTCCACTGAGAAGGCTGACATGCCATCATCCTTTAACACCAGCAAGGACAACAATAATAATACCAGAGGGCAACCATATAAAAAACAGTAGAGAGGTTCTGCAAAAAATCAAAAATAGAATCACCTGGGGCTTCCCTGGGTGGTCCAGTGGTAGAGAATCCATCTGCTAATGCAGGGAACACAGGTTCAAAACCTGGTCTGGGAAGATTCTGCATGCCACAGAGCAGCTAATTCCATGCTCCACAACAAGAGAAGCCAACACAAGGAGAAGCCCATACACTGCAACTATAGAGTAGCGCCCACTTACCCAACTAGAGAAGGCCACTGCTCAGCAATGAAGACTCAGCACAGCCAAAAATAAATAAATAAAATTTAAAAAAAAAAGAATTACCATATGATCCAGCAACTCCACTCAGGGTATTTATCCAAAGAAAATGAAAACACCAACTTGAAAAGATTTATGTAGCTTTTTGTACACTGTGGGACTTCCCAGTGGGCTCGGTGGTAAACAATCTGCCTGCCAATGCAAGAGACACAAGATACGCGGGTTTGATCCCTGGGTTGAGAAGATCCCCTGGAGAAGGAAATAGCAACCCACTCCCAGTATTCTTGCCTGAAAAATGCCATGGACAGAGAAGGCTGTCAGGCTACAGTCCATGGGGTTGCAAAATAGGTAGGAGATGACTCAGCCACTAGACAACAACAATGTTCACTGGAGTTCAATAGCCAAGATATGGAAACAACCTAAACGTCCATCAGTAGATGAATGGATAAAGAAAATGTGAGTGATACATACACACACACACACACACACACACAGAGAATACTACTAAGCCATTGAAAAGAATGAAATATTGGGACTTCCCTGGCAGTCCAGTGGCCAAGACATCATGCTACCAATTCAGGGGACCCGGGTTCAATCCCTGGTCAGGGACCTAGATCCCATATGCTCCAACTAAGGGTTCACATGCTGCAACTAAAGATCCTGCATGCTACAAAGAAGACAGAAGATCCCTGCTGCAACTAAAACGTGCTGCAGCCAGATAAATTTTTTTTTTCAAATAAACCAAGTCTAATCTTAAAAAAAAGAGTGATTAGAAAATGGTCAGAACTGTAGATGGTGGAGTGAAGTGCTGTGTACCCACTAAGCAGGTGATGGGAATCTAAAAGTGAAAGTCACTCAGTCGTGTCTGACTCTTTGCAACTCCATGAACTATACAGCCCATGGAATTCTCTAGGCCAGAATGCTGGAGTGGGTAGCCTTTCCCTTCTCCAGCGGATCTTCCCAACCCAGGGATTGAACCGGGGTCTCCGGCATTGCAGGTGGATTCTTTACCAACTGAGCTATCAAGCACACAGGATGGGAAGCTGAGTCTTCCAAATTCAACAGATAATGCCGGAGTACTGGTCAACTGCCACAGACTGTTCCCCAGTGTCACCCATCACCCTGACTGTGACAGCGTGTCACAGTCACTCCCAGGTCACCCATCACAATGACTCAACGCTAACAACCAGGATTTGTGGTTTGCAAATCCGTTTAGAACTCAGTCTGAACTTGCCCAAAAGCAGAAGTAATCAAGAAAAGAAAGCATTGGATATCATCCTCTGACTCTAGAAGTCTTACCTCACTAACTAATTAGAAAACGAGCTGATAAATTACCCAACAGGAAACATTAAACTTTGCACATTAAAGCAAGGGTTGGCTTTCAGGCTAAGATAATTATTCCCAGAGCTGCCTCTATTTCAAGAAGAGTTCCTGGATATCTGAGGATGTCCCCCTTATAAATCAAAGTACCAGTAGTATACTAGTGATTTCAACCTCTACACTTATTCTACACTCAAGTCTCTACATCTTTTTCTGCTAGATATGCATATACATGAAATTTGAATGCTCCACCAGATATACAATTTTACACTCAATTTTAAACTTTCACACTTTTTCCACCTGCTAAATGAAAGAAGGAAAACAAAGCAGACATGTATAGTTTAGCAGCTGCCACAGCTGTTCTCTAAAAACTGGTACAAAGAAGGTGACATACACTCGAGACAAGAATTTCCCGTTCTTTTTTTCTTTTTTTTAACACTAAGCCAAAAAACACCTGGAGTCTCTATAAATGATCAAATTCAGGCAGTAGACCCACCTTGCCATGGCAAGGCAGCATTGTCTGGCAACAGTCAACAAAATGAAGTTACGTTTTTAATTCATTCTACTACAACAATTGGATTCCACCTTTTTAGAATCTAAAAACAAAATGATAAAAACTGCAGGTAAATTTAAACCTAATGAAAGCCAATGACAACTGCTATGGTGATTACTAGTTTATTTAGCTTGACATATTTTATGCAAAGCATCAACAACATCCCGTTTCTGTGACTTTTTTGAGGGGGAGGTACACGAGGTCTTCGTTGCTGTGCATGGGCTTTCTCTAGTTGCAGCAGGTGGCACTACTCCTCAGGCTTCTCACTTCACTGGCTTCTCTTGTTGCAGAGCACGGGCTCAAGGGCACTTGGGCACAGTAGTTGAGGCATGTGGAATCTTCCCAGATCAGGGATCAAACCTATGTCCCCTACATAGGCGGGCAGATTCTTAACCACTGGACCACCTTTTAAGAAGGACTCTGTCTCTTACTTTGTCCAAAAAGCAACACTGGATGAATCTGTAGAAGAAAGGAATGAAGGAAAGGGGAACGACCACTGCAACAGAGCAATGCCCTAACAACCTGCCTTGCCTGTGCAACACCTGGACTTTCAAGAAGAAAGCTTTAAAACATCGGATTCTGTAGCTTTTTTTTTTTTTTTTTTTTTGCCTTTCACTGGTCATTAACTATGAAAAAGATTTCCAAGACATGCTTATAATCAGGTCTGTATAACTAAAGGCAAACTGGAGAAGAACCAGAATTAAAGAAAGATTCTATGATCATAATTTAACTTCTAGAAACACTGCTTCCTAATCCCCAGTGTGGCCTGGCTTCTGTCACTTAGAAGATCTCTTGCCAACTAACAGTAGTTCCAGCTCCTGCTCAGCCACCATCTGTGTCCATCTTTCACAATCCCTACCATCGAGGAGAAGCAATGCTGCAGTGCTATTTGGTTTGGCTAGATTCCTCTAGACATAAGCTCAGTACATGCATTTTTAATTATCTGGCTGTGAACTTTAGCAGCATTTGAAACACGACATTTCAAAACCTAAAGCTGACCTTGATGAGATTTGGACTGGCACTCTGAGATAACCTAACAGAAACATCTATGCTGGGGAAAGAAATCCTTACATGAGGCTTTTGGAACGCATTTCCTTCACAAGACTAACATCCTGTGATAACTACAAACAACACACAACACATCTGTCTGCAACCGGGGTGAGATTAGTGAGGCACTCACTTTGGGCCAAAAATTGGAGAGGATATAAAAGAAAACAAGCTCTAGTAACCAAGATAAATAATACTTTAAAATATTATCCAATGTTTTAAAGTATCAAAATTAAGGCCATGGATTTAAAAGATATTCACAACTTAAAAGTTAAGAGAATTTTTAGTATTTCAAGTCTAGGAGACAGCATCTCAAGTAACCCTGGAGAACCACTAAGGAGGTGAGGGGAGGAGCCAGGTAGAGTTTTACGAGAAAGGGCAGGTAGTATGAACATCAAATGATTATCATTGATTAAAGAAATTAAAGATATCCCAAGTAAAGGAATTTTGCACTTTTATATGTACAGAAAAATACAAAAGTCCTGGCTCACTGAAATCATTCCTTTGATATGAAGGATACGATATCTGGGGCCTGTATCCTGTGTTGTCACATCCTGTTTCTTCAGGGCTCAACATAGGGAGCGGCTACAGTCTGATGGCTGCTAAATGGCAGATATTCTTTTCTTCCCGAGTTCCACAGGGCTCACCAGCTCACCATCCATGGTGTCTGCAATTGCTGAGGACTATGACATCCTTTGTTTACTGATACGGCAGGAAATATTTCATTTCTCAAGGCAAAAAAAATCCGTGATGAAAAATTATGAAAATTTTAAATAAAGACAGGATCCTATCCTGCAATTGTACAACTCACTCACTTCACCCCAATCTCAGTCCTTTCAGATTTGGTCTCTATTTAAAACGTTGGTATTTTGGCACTTGCCTGGTAGCTCAATGGTGAAGAACTTGCCTGCCAATACAGGGGGTCACAGGTTCAGTCCCTGATCCAGGAGGAGCCCACATGACAAGGAGCAACTGGGCCTGTGCAACACAACTATTGAGCCTGCGCTCCAGAGCCTGGAAGCCACAACTACTGAGCCCACGTGCCGAAACTACTGAAGGCCACGAGCCCTACAGCCCATGCTCCACAACAAGAGAAGCCACTGCAGTGAGAAGCCTGAGCACCACAGCTGGAGAGTAGCCCCCTGCTCGCTGCAACTAAAGAAAGCCCACGTGCAGCAACGAAGATCCAGCACCAGCCATTAATAAACAAAAACAAATCTTTAAAACAACAATTTTTAAAATATTGACTTTTGGCTTATTTTACTCCATTAAACTATTTATCTTGATGACTGATTTTTTTGGCAGCCCTTTAAATTTTTTACTTAAGGAGGGTGCCTTGCTCGCTCTTTTAAACTTAGCCTCAGCCCTGCCAAAACATATTAACTTATTTCACACAAGGAAACTTGATGAGACAGCTCTATCATGACTCTCATTTATAAATGAATAAACACAAAAAGGTTAGCCATTGATGCTTTGCCCAAATTCCTACAGTTCATGGCCAAGTCAGACTCCAAACCCAGCTATGTGGGTCATAGCACAAACTCTTATTAAAGGCAACTCTCAGAGCTTTGCATCACTAAAGTACCTGGCATGGGTGAAACTGATCAGGATCCTGTGGGGCCCCGCTGGACACAAAGTCTTTCTGGGTCCCCTATTTCTTTTATTTATTTATTTGGTTAGTTGCAGCACACAGGATCTTTGATCTCCATTGCATCCTGTGGGATCTTTAGTTGCAGCATGTGGGATCTAGTTCCCTGACCAGGGATCAAACCTGGGCACCCTGCATTGGGAGCCCAGAGTCTTAGCCACTAAACCAATGAAAGTCACTGAGTCATGTCCAACTCTTTCTGACCCCATGAACTATACAGTCCATGGAATTCTCCAGGCCAGAAAACTGGAGTGGGTAGCCTTTCCCTTTTCCAGGGGATCTTACCAACCCAGGGATTGAACCCAGGTCTCCTGCATTGCAGGCAGATTCTTTACAGCTGAGCCACAAGGGAAGCCCAGTGAAGTCACCTCCATTTCTTATTTAAAGGATAAAGGCTTCAGCCTCCTTCCTAAATATTCCCAGAGATCTAAAGGGCAAATTCAAACAGCTACCAATCAGGGACATAAGGGATGCAGAAACAAAGGAGGAACAAATAAGAAACTTAGTACAGCGATTAAAGCAGCATCCTGGTTCCTCAAGGGAATACATTAAGAGTATGTTTGAGTTCTTCTGTAGGAACTAAGGCTCTACCCAGGTGAGGGGTGGTAATTTTGGAGAACCACTCTGTTACCTCACCACCAATAAATCAGAAGAAAAGTCACACATCCTGTAGCCCTCACCCCAAATTTTATCTATAGAAACTCTTCCGCAAAAGCCATCAGGGAGTTCATGGGGTTTTGAGCATAAGCCACTGTGCTTGCTTGACCCTGCAATAAAACTTTGCTCCAAACTCAGATTTTTCAATTGATTTGGCCTCATCTCTCCTTTGGTACCCTAAGTCACTACAATCCTGGGTTTCATAAAATAATATGTGGGGAACAATCCAAATAAGCTATAATTAATGACAATCTGGGTAAATTCAGTCATGAGTTTTTCATTGCTGATCTGTGTCCTGCAATATTTAGGCTGATTAATTCCATCCGGAATTTCTCCTGGAATCTTTCTAATTTGTCCCTAATTCTCAGAGGGAACCAAGAAAGCAAGATCTCTGAATGCTCACTCAAGGACAGCACTACAGAGCTGAATCATCTGGAGTAGCTGGTGTCTGAACTTATGTCTTTGCACTAGTCTTCAAATACTGTCAGCTTTATGAGGCTACATGAGCTACACTGCATTGCAGGACAACGTTCAGAAATACTCCCAAATAATGTATTCACTTAGGAAGTAGAACATAGAAGTAAATCCACTATAACTGTAAGCAGATACGGTAGGAGGTCCCTGGAGAAAGAGAACCAGGAATGGCTTTCTTGACATGAGAGAACTCATTTTGGCCTAAGACATTTTGTGATCTAACCCTGATCAGGATGCTTGCCCTTGAACAGGTCTCAATAATAATGATCTTAAGGGAACAAATGAATGCTGGAATAGAGAAAAGGCAGTCAAACAGTTCAGTGATAAAGTAAGAGTCCTAGTTACTCCTCAAAGGATACATATAATAATATATCTTTGAGTTCTGTAGGAACTAAGACCCCAACCCAGGTGGAAGACAGGATAAGGATGCTGCCCTCCAGACTTCAATCAACCAAGACTTAGATTGTTGACCTTTGCCCCAATTCTAGGCTGAACTCTCCTGGCTCAAGCCCCTTCATGAATATGCATGTAGCCTTAGCTTAAACTTCGCTGATTTTGCTGTTTGTGTATGCTGCCTTGAGAAAGATCACAAAGTACTTGCTGCAAGTAATAATAAGTCCTTCATTCTACCGTACTTTGGCTTGGTTGTGTCTACTGGCTCAACATCCACCAAGAGGTGAACCTGGCTTTCTGGTAACTTAGGTGCAATGATCCTGCCACATTTAGCTAGCTGTCAGGAGGGATGACCACTGCAGATTAAAAGGGCCATAGTGAAATCAGGCTGCAAAAGAACCTAGAAATGATATCATGGGAAGAATGGCTGGGGAAACAAGGGCTATTTTTCTTGAGGGAAAAAAAAAAGACAACTTAAGTCAGAGAAGTGGTGCCTAGCAACTATTTTCAATTATCTGAAGAGCTAGTGAATTTAATTTATGTGACAACAAAAGACTGAAGTTGGATAAGTGGATGACAGTTTATGGATGACAGTTTCAAGGAGTTGGCTTTCATCTCAGTATGAGGGGAGAAAAAAAATCTTCCAACAATTAGACCTGTCCAGCAATGAAAGAGCCTGCCTCCAGAGGAGGCAAGTTGGCTGTCAGCTGCTGTAGAAGGGATCTAACACAGAATGGCCACTTGGACAGAAGGACTTAAAATCCTTTCCAATTCTAAGATGTTAAGAAATGGAACAAATAATTAAACTTAACACAGTCATTGTTATGCATAGTGTTTAGCTCCTAAGAACCCTAGAAAACTGAAACAAAACTGAGTTCAATGAAAAGGTTTTGCACTTTCATCTTATTCCAAGCTGCATTCTTGATTTTTTTAAAAAAGCTAAGCCAATGAAGTAATGCAAGTTGAAAGTCAATCTCCCTCTTTGAAAAATTAAATTATGTCCTGAGATGCTATTTATAGTTACCATTTAAGAAAACTGGGAAACTACTCATACATGCAATCAATATTTTATAGCTCTCCTACAAACTACATTGGCTATTTTTACCAAGACCTATAGGGGTCATGTAGAAGAAAAATACAGAAGCAGCTATGTTAAAATTTAGGAAAACCATGCAAAGCAAAAGTTGAATTTCAGTTATGTCAGCTACTCTGTTTATTAAAAGACCTTGAGAAAATCTAACCTATCAGATAAAGAGGTAAAGTTAAGAAAATTCCTTTTCCTTTCACTGCTGTGGCCACAGCCATGAGTATGCTCAGGCTGCAGAAGAGGCTTGCCTCCAGGGTCCCCCTGCTGTGGCAAAACGGTCTGGTTGGACCCCAAGGAGACTAAAGAAATCGCCAAGGCCAATTCCCATCAGCAGATCCGGAAGCCAATCAAAGATGGTCTGATCACCTGGAAGCCTATGACTTCTTGGACTCAATGGTGGAAAAACACCCTGGCTCGCTGGAAGGGCAGGCATATGGGCATAGATAAGTGAAAGGGTACTGCCAGTGCTCGAATGCGTGAAAAGGTAACCTGGAAGTAGAGGATGAGAGCTGCGCTGGCTGCTCAGAAGATACCATGAATCTAGGAAGACTGACCACCACGTGTATCACAGCCTGTACCTGGAGGTGAAGGGTAACGCGTTCAAAAACAAGTGGATTATATCCTCTAGCTGGATATATATCCAGGGAATATACAAGCTGAAGGCAGACAAGGCCCGCGAGAAGCTTCTGGCGGACCAGGCTAAGGCCTGCAGGTCTAAGACCGAGGAAGCCCTCAAGCACCGTGAAGAGCAGCTTCAGGCCAAGAAGGAGGAAATCATCAAGATTCTATCCAAGGAGGAAGTGACCAAGAAATAAAGTTCTCCCCCTCTCTCTGTACATAGTAGCCTCAGCAATTGTATAAATCACACATTCAATAAAAACAAACCTTATTCTTTTTTTAAAGAAAAGAAAGAAAGAAAGAAAACTGTCCTTTTAATGATGACACAATTTTTAAAAAGCAATTTCCCCTGCCTTCCAAAAGAGGCACACACGTAAGTAGCTTTGTTTGGATAAGAGTGGAAACAAGGGGTTTCCCTGATGGTCCAGGGGTTAAGAATCTGCCCTTGCAATGCAAGGGGCGTGGGTTTGATCCCTGGTCCAGGAACTAAGATCTAGCACATCTCAGAGAAACTAAGCCTGCGGGCTGTAACTACTTTAGTCCAAGAGCTCAGGAGCCCCTGTCACACAATTAGACACCACAACAAAAGCTTCTGAGTACCGCAACAAAGACCCAACTCAGCCAAATAAATAAATTTAAAATTAAAAAAAAAAAACAGAAATAGGACAAATTCAAAGCAAATTAGGACAACACAATTAAAACAATGAGCAAATGCTTATAACCTCTGCAGAACAGAGAATGGTTGAGTGGTGAACATATACACACACACATACATACACCCAAACACATCCCCCAAACACCACTGGATTATGTCACTGATTCCATTCAAAGCAGCACATTCACTGAGGAAGATTTTAAATGAAATGAAAATATATAACTCCAGAGAGGAGGAGAACAAACCAGAGACTCCTCTTACTTGCCAGGTATTTGACATAAATAACCTCCTCTGACCCTCCCCAAAGCCCTGTGAAATAGGAGGAAATAGCCCTTACAAAGGAGGAAATCAAGTTCATTAACTCTTCCCAAATTTACAAAGTCAATAAGATGTTGGGCCTGAGGTATGCGTGACTCCAAACCTCAACGGTATTTCCACCATGCCATGGGGCCAGCTTCAATGCCAGCCACTTGCCACGCCAAACCCACAAGGGTTCTTGTCAACTGGAACTTCCCACAGGTATGGACTGCACCCCTCTGTTAAATGGGACCCCACTGTCCCTGACAATCGCTGAAGTTTCACACTTCAAAGGGCTGCAATTGGATCTGCCCTTGCCCACCATTCCCATACAGTCACATCTAATGTCACCCCTTCAACTTCTCCCGAACACTTCTTCCCACTATTTCTAAACTTCCCACTATGATCTAAACCGTGGTGACACTACCCTAGCTGCCCTTCCTTCCCACCAGTCCACCGGTCACAGTCACACCACTAAAGGAATTTGAGGAAGGCACTCCCGATAGTTTTCCTATTTACAAACTCCATCTGGGATTACACAGACAGCCCCTCTCCCACCCCCGCCAGGAACATTTCCAGCCTATTGCCTATAATCCCCAACTCTAGGTTTTAATCAAAATACCCTTAATGTTAATCACCTACTCCCAGACATGATCCCTCAAAAACACCCTTCTCAGGACCTCCCTGGAGGTCTAGTGGTTAAGACTCTGCACTTTCAATGGAGGAGATATGGGTTCAATTCCCCATCAGAGAAACAAGATCCCACATGCTGCATGGTGTGACGAAAAAACTAAAAAGTTAAACAAAACATCCTGCTCCCATTTTTCCACCTGCCAGTACCTAACCCATCTGTAAAGGCCCAGCTCTAATGCCATCTCTCCCATAGCTTTCAGTTACTCTGTCATCCCAAAGTATAACAAACAACTATTACACACTGCCTGTGTTAGCTACTGGTGATAAAAAAAATGAACTCCCTCCACTGTTCTTATAATAAAATTTTCATGCCTTTTTATAGTATTCAGTATAATCTCCCTGATAATTAATTGGCTGTATGTTTTACCTTGTGAATTTCTTAAAGGTGGAGACCATTTTTTTTATTCCTAATAACAAGATGCCATTGGAATATCTTGATTTAACAAGTGCTTACTGAAGTCTAAAGTCTAACCATTTGTCTGTGGATACTATAACAACCTCTTAAACGACCTTGGAAGTTTCACTTTAGAACCACCCAATCCAGTATACAAACAGCCTGAATGACCTATTAAAAATGTGAATCAAACTGTCAGTTTCCTATTTAAAAACAATGGCTTCACCTTAGATTAGGTGATGGTGTCTTAGCCACATCACTAAAAACATAAACAGTAAAAGAAGAAAAAAAAAAAACAGATAAATTGGACTTCATCAAAATTAAAAACTTTCCATAGACACCATGAAGAGAGTAAAAAGACAATTCACAGGGAATTCCCTAGTAGACCAGTGGTTAGAACTTGGCATTTTCACTGCCAAGGGCCCAGGTTCAATCCCTGGTTGGGGAACTAAAGTCCCACAAGCCATAGAACATGGGCAAAAAAATATAAACAAACAAGAAGACAATTCACAGAATGGGAGACAATATATGCAAATCATATATCTAATAAGGGACTTACATCCAAAATATATAAAGAATTCAACAATAAAGGACAAATGAGCCAATCTTAAAAACAGGCAAAGGATTTAAATAGACATTTCTCTCCAAAGAAAACATACAAATGGTCAAAAGGACATGGGAAAAAAAATGTTCAACATCATTAGTTGAACATCCTTAAGTTCAATTCAGTTCAGTCGCTCAGTTGTGTCCGACTCGTTGCGACCCCATGAACCGCAGCACGCCAGGCCTCCCTGTCCATCACCAACTCCCAGAGTTCACCCAAACTCATGTGTATCAAGTCGGTGATGCCATTTAGCCATCTCATCCTCTGTCGTCCCCTTCTCCTCCTGCCCCTAATCCCTCCCAGCATCAGGGTCTTCTCCAATGAGTCAGCTCTTCGCATGAGGTGGCCAAAGTATTGGAGTTTCAGCCTCAGCATCAGTCCTTCCAACGAACACCCAGGACTGGTCTCCTTTAGGATGGACTGGTTGGATTTCCTTGCAGTCCAAGGGACTCTCAAGAGTCTTCTCCAACACCACAGTTCAAAAGCATCAATTCTTCGGGGCTCAGCTTTCCTCACAGTCCAACTCTCACATCCATACATGACTACTGGAAAAACCATAGCCTTGACTAGACAGACCTTTGTTGGCCAAATAATGTCTCTGCTTTTTAATATGCTATCTAGGTTGGTTATAACTTTCCTTCCAATGAGTAAGCGTCTTTTAATCTCATGGCTGCAGTCACCATCTGCAGTGATTTTGAAGCCCCCCAAAAAAAGTCTGACACTGTTTCCACTGTTTCCCCATCTATTTCCCATGAAGTGATGGGACCACATGCCATGATCTTCGTTTTCTGAATGTTGAGCTTTAAGCCAACTTTTTCACTCCTCTTTCACTTTCAAGAGGCTTTTGAGTTCCTCTTCACTTTCTGCCATAAGGGTGATGTCATCTGCATATATGAGGTTATTGATATTTCTCCTGGCAATCTTGATTCCAGCTTGTGCTTCTTCCAGCCCAGCGTTTCTCATGATGTACTCTGCATATAAGCTAAATAAGCAGGGTGACAATATACAGCCTTAACGTACTCCTTTTCCTATTTGGCACCAGTCTGTTGTTCCATGTCCAGTTTTAACTGTTGCTTCCTGACCTGCACAAGAGACAGGTCAAGAGACAGGTCAGGTGGTCTGGTATTCCCATCTCTTTCAGAATTTTCCACAGTTTCTTGTGATCCACACAGTCAAAGGCTTTGGCATAGTCAATAAAGCAGAAATAGATGTTTTTCTGGAACTCTCTTGCTTTTTCGATGATCCAGCAGATGTTGGCAATTTGATCTCTGGTTCCTCTGCCTTTTCTAAAACCAACTTGAGCCTGGCTTGGAGAATTTTGAGCATTACTTTATTAGCGTATGAGATGAGTGCAATTGTGCGGTAGTTCAAGCATTCTTTGGCATTGCCTTTCTTTAGGGAAATGCCATTCAAAACCACAATGAGATACCACTTCACACCCACTGGGGAGGCTAAAAGAAAAAGACAATAACAAGACCTGACAAGGAAACGAAGACATTGGAAAACTCATTCATTGGTGATGGGAATGTGTAAATGATGAAGCTGCTTTAGAAAATAGTTTGGCAGTTCCTGTAAATGGTAAACATAGTGTTACCACATGACTTAGCAATTTGACTTCTAGGTATACACCCAAGGGAGATGAAAACATGTCCACACAAAAATGTGTATACTGATGTTCATAGCAGGAAATGACCCAAGTGTCCATCAAAGAATGAAAGAATAAAGTGTGGGATAGCCATCTAATAGAGTATTACTGGCAATAAGAAGAATTGAAGTTCTGACACATATTACCAGATAGTTGAATCTGAAAAACATGCAAAGTTAAAACAGTCATCTGCAAAAGAAAATTATGTATTATGAGTCAACTTATATGAAAGATCAAAAAAGGCAAATCCATATAAACAAAAAGTAGGTTAGTGATTACTAGGAGCTAGAGGGAGGAGGGGAATGGGGAATGACTGCTAATAGGTCCAGGGTTTCTTTCTGGGGTAATGAAAATGTTCTGTAATTATATAGTGGTTGCACAGGACTTCCCAGGTGGCTCAGTGGTATAGAATCCACTTGCTAAAGCAGGAAGATGCAGGACACTGGGTCAGAAAGATCCCCTGGAGGGGGAAACGGCAACCCACTCCAGTATTCTGGTCCGGATAATCCCATGGACAGAGCATCCTGGCAGGCTACAGTCCATGGGGTCGCCAAGAGTCAGACACAACTGAGCATACATGCATGATGGTTGCACAACTCTATAAAAAAAAAAGCACTGACTTATGCCCTCTAAAAGGATAAACTTTATTATATGAAAGCTATATCTCAGTAAAGCTAAAAAATAAAATAAAATAAAACAACTCCGTTGCCTTGCATCCAGTTATAATGAAGTCTTAATTTCTGGCCACCCTACACCTTTCCAGCCACTTCTGCCATCTCCTCTGCACTCATGATGCTCCCGAGACACGTATCTCCTCTCTTCTCCACTGATGGAAAGTTCACTCCTATATTACAATTTGTCACATGTTCATCCCCCTGCCCAAGTCTTCACACACCTGGCTGCCATGCTCATGTTCAGAGCTCAGCTTATACATCATCTGTTCAGACAGGCCTCCTCTGACTTCCCATTCTGAAGTCGTCTTCCCAGTCACTCTGTCACTGCACTATTATATTTTCTTCATAGTACTTATGTAACGAATAAGGTGTACAGTTATCTCAGTTGTTGTTCCCTCCTGCCCTAGTAGGATTTCAAAACTTTTGTTGAGCTAAACTAAAGCTAATGAATTTACTCTTCAGATAGTGAAAGACTGTAACTTAAGTTATGAAATGGATCATCTTACAGGGAAGTGATAATGAATGCCGTGTTAGAGGTACAGATGGGTATGGGAGAAATTCCAGATTAGAAAATGACATATATCTACAACAGCTGCGGAAAAGCTTCATAGAAACGATGGGACTGCAAACAGACTATGAGAGATTAACTGAAGTGTGAAAGGCATTACGGTAGAAAGGGGGAAAGTGATATCTGAATAACATGCTCCCTCAACGATGTTCATGACCTCAATACTTCACCCACATACACCCCACCATGACTCATGAGAATGTAACATGGAACCTCGAACTTGAATCCTTGACCATAAATGCCTCAAGGGCACTTGCGCATACCTCCCCCTACCTAACGCAGGCAAAGAAACATGTTAAGTGACTAATAAGTTTAAAAGTACAGGTATTATTCCAGAACTCTTACCATTATGATGAGAAACAATTTCTGCCTACTCACAAATACATATGGTTTCTATTTTAGGCCTCTTTTGACCCATTTTTATGGGAGAAAAGAGGAAGTCGGTGTTTCCTATTTTAGAATTTTTTTTTTTAACATTTTAGGGACAGAGTGGTAACAACAACAAACCATGTATCTGCAGCTCACCATTAAAGGGTGTGCTCAGTCTCAGTGGACTTGTGGAGAGCTAAGCTGCAGATGCCCTGCCACTCCTTCCCAATGTGACATTTCTAAGACATGAAGTAGATATTCACTGGCTACTGGAGCACCTGCAAGGCAGCAGGACACAATGGAAAGTTAAAATCCCAGCCATGCAGTCTCAAGTTTGAATGCTAGCTTCTCTATTTGACTGTCTGATGTAAGGCAAGTAGCTCAACCTCTCTGATGTCATTTCTTTATTTATAAAATGAGATATTACTTACAACTGCTCCAGATTTGTGTGTGGACTAGACAACGTGCATGGGCTTCCCTGGTGGCTCAGACAGTAAAGAATCTGCCTGTAATACGGGACCTGGGTTTGATCCCTGGGTTGGGAAGATCCCCTGGAGGAGCGCAGGGCAACCCACTCCAGCATTCTTGCCTGGAGAATCCCATGGACAGAGGAGCCTGGCGGGCTACAGTCCATGGGGTCGCAAAGAGTCAGACATGACTGAGCAACTAAGCGTGCTGCACAGAGAATCTGCCTACATTGGCTAGTCTAGCACGTGCTTGACCCACTGCAAATGTCAGTTATGATGATCAAGTCACAAGAATTACAAAGTGCCAGGGTCACAGGTTACTGGCCAATTAAAAAATGCTTTAGAATAGAAAACAGTTGATTTCTAGCTTCTTGGGAATTTGATGAGCAGGAGTGACTTTGCATTATTTCAATACTATCAGTCTCTCTGGCCAAGGAAGAGATGCTTGCTGCCAGACCTGTCGTTTAACCAGTACAAGAACCCTTGGAACTTAGAAGTAAAGCTGTTAAAATATAACATCAGCCATCTAATTGGGACTGCATGAAGCTCTACAAATGAGACCTTTTGTACTATGTCTTAAAGGCCAATCAGAACCAAACACCAAGTGATGGAGGGAAAAAGGCAGAGTAATCTAGGGCCTATAACCTGATTTAAAATATATTTTAAAAATATATATTTGTACATATATCTAGTTCACTAAAAAGACAATACACAGTTGATATATCTGATTCACTGTAAAAGCATACTGTCTAAAACTTAAAAAAAAAAAAAATTTCCAAGTCTTAAGTCTTCTCACAACATGGACCACACACAGTGCTAAAGAGAAGACTAGCATAATAGAAAACGATTTAACAATTTACTTGGTAGATTGTTAAATATGCAATTCTTCATGCCCTTCATAATGATTGTATTTATAGCTAATCGTCTAGAGCCAATTTACTCTAGTTTCAAGATCAGTTGCCATCACTGACCCAGGAATTGAAGTTAGAAACAGAAGATTAAAAGTTTCCTGGTACCATATGTGTATGGATCTTAAAGGTAAGCACAGTAATGGAAACTGGAAAAGGTGATATGAAGCAAAATAATAACCCTTTCCTTTGATAATATGTACAATTAAAAGAATATGTATAATAGAATGATAATATGCATAATAAAAAGGGTAAAACAGGAGATTGAAAAAGCTGGCTTGAAACTCAACATTCAAAAAATGAAGATCATAGCATCTAGTCCCATTACTTCATGGCAAATAGTGGAAAAAGTGGAAGAAATGACAGATTTTCTTTTCTTGGGCTCAAAAATCACTATGAACAGTCACTGCAGCCTTGAAATGAAAAGATGCTTGCTCCTTGGAAGGAAAGCTAGGACAAACTTAGTGTATTAAAAAGCAGAGATATCACTTTGCCGGCAAAGGTCCATATGGTCAAAGCTATGGTTTGTCTAGCAGTCATGAACAGATGTGAGAGTTTGACCATAAAGAATGCTGAGCGCTGAAGAATTGGTGCTTTCAAATTGTGGTGTTGGAGAAGACTCTTGAAAGTCCCTTGGACTGTAAGGAGATCAAACCAGTTAATCTTACAGGAACTCAATCCTGAATATTCATTGAAAGGACTGATGCTGAAGCTTCAATACTTTGACCACCTGATGCGAAGAGTAGACTCGTTAGAAAAGACCCTGAGCTGGGAAAGATTGAAACCAAAAGAAGGGGGCAGCAGAGGATGAGATGGTTAGATAGCATCACTGACTCAACGAACATGAATTTGAGCAAACTGCAGGAGATAGTGAAGGACAAGGAAGCCTGGTATACTGCAGTCCATGGGGTCACAAAGAGCTGGACATGACTTAGTGGCTGAACAACAATATTTACAAGGTGAATGAGGTCTAAAATGATAATATACAAGGTGTGATCAAGTCACAAAAGCAACGATCCCATGGACTTCAAATAAGCCCTGGAGGAGGAATTCCAGGTATTCCATGTAAACATCCACCTCTCCTCACCTCTTAGTTGAGCTGACTTGTCAAAATTCAGCTCAGAAATATCCTCTGAAAACCTTTCCTTAACTCCATGCAAGCATGCTAAGTTGATTCAGTCATGTATGACTCTGTGCAGTCCCATGGACTGTAGCTTGCCAGGCTCCTCTGTCCATGGAATTCTCCAGGCAAGAACAGTGGAGAGGGATGTCGTTTCTTCCTCCAGAGGATCTTCCTGACCCAGGGGTTGAACCCAGGTCTTCAGCATGGCAGACAGATTCTTTACCATCTGAGCTACCGAGGAAGCCCCCTTTAACACCATATGTGTGTGTGTTAGTCGCTCAGTTGTGTCCAACTTTTTGCGACCCCATGGGGTGTTGCCCACCAGGCTCCTCCATCCATGTGATTTTCCAGGCAAGAGTGCTGGAGTGGGTTGCCATTTCCTTCTACACTTTAACATCATACACAAAAATAAACTCAAAATGGATTAAAGAACTAAATGTGAGACCACATACTATAAAGCTCTTACGGCTGAACACGAGTCTCTTATGTCTCCTGCATTGGCAGGTGGGTTCTTTACCACTACTGCCACCTAGGAAGTCTCTTCCTTAACCCCATTTCCTCCTAAACGCTGGGTAGGCTGCCTCTTCCCTATGTGCCCAGGACCTACAAATGCACACCTTGCAGCCTTTCATCCACTGCATACTTGTTTGCCTCACTGCTGCTGCTGCTGCTGCTAAGTCGCTTCAGTCGTGTCCCCATAGTCTGTGCGACCCCATAGATGGCAGCCCACCAGGCTCCCCAATCCCTGGGATTCTCCAGGCAAGATCACTGGAGTGGGTTGCCATTTCCTTCTCCTGCCTCTCCCAATAAATTTACATCTCCTTCAGGGAACAGACCTTGACTCACCTCTTTGTATCCCATAAGCCAATACTGCCTGGCACTCAAGCCTTTGTTGAAAGATATAATCAAGGGACAGTCAGCAAAGCGTATTTTTGTGTACTGAAAGACTGCAAATAACCCACAGGCAACTGGTTAAATCACCATTCTCAAAGTGTGGTCCAAGGATCCCTGAGGGTCCATGAGACCTTTCCCAGTGTCTGCAAATCCCCCTCTTTCTCTAACCACATATTTGTGTAGAGCCAGATTCTCTTCCAATACTTTCACCTGACAACACGGCAAACTGACTGAGTAAGAAACCAGATGTGAGAATCTACTTTTCTTCTATTAAAACAAACATTAAAGAGATTTGCAAATATGCTATTCTTCTTTGGAGTTTGTTCTAGAAAACAGTTCTTTTTTAATAGAAATAGGTTAACATGGGTTTGTTACTCTTGTGTGTGTTAGTCACTCAATCATGTCTGACTCTTCAAGATCCCATGGACTCTAGCTCACCAGGCTCCTCTGTCTTAAGGGATTCTCCAGGCAAGAATACTGTAGTGGGTTGCCATTTCCTTCTCCAGGATATCTTCCCAACCCAGGGATCAAACCCAGGGATCAAACCCAGGTCTCCTGCATTGCAGGCAGATTCTTTACCATCTGAGACCAGAGAAGTCCAGTTACTCTTACTTTCAACAAATTAATAAATATTTTTTAACTTTCTTAGTTTTGATTTCTAGTACAGTCAATAACTATAGGTAGAACCTATACAAACAAAGACTCTTTGGGGTTCTCAATGTCTTTTAAATGTACTAAAAGGTCCTGAGATCCAAACAGTTGAGAATGGGTCAGTTAAAGAAACAATGGTATAGTTGTATGATAGGAGTATGCAGCCAATTTTTTTTAAAGAATATGGTAGGTTGATAAACACTAGTAGAAACCAATGTCCAAGCTATAATGCTAAGTTTTTTAAAAAAGGACAGGAACTTCCCTAGCAGTCCAGTGGCCATACCTGTGCTTCTAATGCAGGGGGCCTGGGTTCTATCCCTGGTCAGGGAACTAGATCCCACCTGTCACAACTAAGAGTTCCCATGCTGCAAGTAAAGATCTTGTGTGCCGTAATTAAGACATGTGCTGTGTGTGTTAGTTGCTCAGTCTTGTCTGACTCTTTGCAACCTCATGGACTGCAGCCTGCCAGGCTCCTCTGTCCATGGGATTCTCCAGGCAAGAATACTGGAGTGGATTCCCATGCCCTCCTCCAGGGGATCTTCCCAAACCAGAGATCAAACCCGGGCCTCCTACATTGCAGGAGAATTCTTTACCGACTGAGCTACCACAGAAGCCTGGGTGACATGGCACATCAAATAAATAAATATTTAAAAAAGAAAGAAAGAAGGGCAAAACAAAGTATTGATATACGTGTACATTTTTTAAAGAGGTACCACTATACATACATATGTGATATATGTATACACATATTTTTAGGATGAACATCCAAGAAAAGTAAAAAGTAGGTATCCCTGTGGAAAGTAACTGGGGAACCCGAGGTCAGGGATGGGAGAGATTTTCCACACCATTCCTAGTGTATTTGAACATTTTACCACCTGCATGTATTATGTGTGTGCTCAGTCACTTAGTCTTCTCCACCTCTTTGCAACCCCATGGACTGCAGCCCTCCAGGCTCCTCTGTCCAAGGGATTTTCCAGGCAAAAGTGCTGGAATGGGTTGCCATTTCCTACTTCAGGAGATCTTCCCAACCCAGGGATTGAACCCAAGTCTCTTGCGTCTCTTGTATTGGCAACAGATTCTTTACCATGGCACCACCTAGGAAGCCCTCTACATGTATCACTTTTTTCAAAAAATCAACAGTGTAATAAAAATTATATTGAAATAGTACAAAGCATTAAACTCACATTGAAGAACAGACCGTAATGACACTCGAAAATATTAAATGATATATTGTGAAATAAAACAAGCCATTTTCAAAACAGTAATACATAATATATTCTTTAAAAACTGTCAGGAAGATAGTCTGCACATAAAAAGTATTAACAGTTATTATTTCCTCCTAGTTAGTGCAAATACAAATTTCTTACTTCCTCATCTATCTTGCATTTCTAAACCTTTGGTAACTTAACATGAACTATTTATGCAATCAGAAAATCAATGAAAGGCCTCTTTCCTGGATGGAACCATGGAGGGTGCAGAAAAGAAAAAGAAGGTTCCTGCTGTGCCAGAAATCCTTAAGAAAAAAAGCAAAAGAATTTTGCAGAGCTTAAGATGAAATCCCTGAGAAACAACTTTGCCCAAAAGATGCTTTAAAAAGTAAGGAGGACTCTAGCTGCCATCTTGCATCCCTGCGTGTGTGCGCCTAACCTCAGCTGGTCTGCCCGAGACCACCTGAGCGCCAACCCTGGTCCCCCGCGCGGCCCCATTTCTGCTCCAACAAGATGAAAGAAACTATCATGAACCAGGAGAAACTCGCCAAACTGCAGGCACCAGTGCGCATTGGTGGGAAAGGAACTGCTCGCAGAAAGAAGAAGGTGGTTCATAGAACAGCCACAGCAGATGACAAAAAACTTCAGTTCTCTTTAAAGAAGTTAGGGGTAAACAATATCTCTGGTATTGAAGAGGTGAATATGTTCACAAATCAAGGAACAGTGATCCACTTTAACAACCCTAAAGTTCAGGCATCTCTGGCAGCAAACACTTTCACCATTATGGGCCACGCTGAGACAAAGCAACTGACAGAAATGCTCCCCAGCATCTTAAACCAGCTTTGTGCCGACAGTCTCACCAGTTTAAGGAGACTGGCTGAAGCTCTGCCCAAACAATCTGTGGATGGAAAAGCACCACTTGCCACTGGAGAGGAGGATGATGAAGTTCCAGATCTTGTGGAGAATTTTGATGAGGCTTCCAAGAATGAAGCAAACTGAATTGAGTTAACTTCTGAAGAAGATAAATCTTGAAGAAGTTACTGGGAGCTGCTATTTTATATGATGACTGCTTTTTAAAATTTTGTTTATGGATCTGATAAAATCTAGATCTCTAATATTTTTAAGCCTAAGCCCCTGGACACTGCAGCTCTTTTCAGTTTTTGCTTATATACAATTCATTCTTTGCAGCTAATGAAGCTGAAGAAACCTAAGAATAAAGTTTGAGACAAAGATAAATAAAATTCTTTGCCTAGTAAAAAAAAAAAAAAGTAAGGAGGAAGTTAATCTATGAAAAAGCTAAGCAGTATCACAAAGAATACAGGCAGATGTACAGAACTGAAATTTGAATGGCTAGGATGGCAAGAAAAGCTGGCAACTGAGGAACCCAAACTGGCCTTTGTCATCAGGATCAGAGGTATCACTGGTGTGAGCCCAAAGGATCAAAGGTGTTGCAGCTTCTTCATCTCCATTAGATCTTCCTAGGCACCTTTGTAAAGCTCAGCAAGGCTTCAGCTAACATGCTGAGAATTGTGGAACCATACATTGCATGAGTGTTACCCAAACCTGAAGTCAATAAATGAACTGATCTACAAGTATGGCTATGGCAAAATCAACAAGAGAATTGCCCTGACAGATAACATGATGCTCAATCTCTTGGCAAATATGGCATCATCTACATGCAGAATCTGATTCATAAGATCTATACTGCTGAAAAATGTTCCAAAGAAGCAAACAACTTCCTATGGCCCTTCAAACTGTCTTCTCTATGAGATGGAATGAAGAAAAGGACCACCCATTTTGTAGAAGGTGGAGATGCTGGCAACAAGGAAGATCAGATCAACAGGCTTATTAGAAGGATGAATTAAGGTATTTACCACTATTTTTGTAATCTGTTCGCTTAATAGAGACTGCTTTCAAGCTGAAAAGAAAGAAAGAAAAGAAAAACAAAGAAAGCGTTTAAATATACAAGTATGGGGAATTCCTGGCAGTCCAGTGGTTAGCACTTCACACTTTCACTGTGGAGAGCCCGGATTCAATCCCTAGCCAGGGAACTAAGATCTTGCAAGTGCAGCAGTGCAAATGTGGGGGCGTGGGGGTGGGGATGTTGGAAAACAAAAATATACACAAAAGTATGTGTATCTATGTCTATATTAAATAAAATATTTAGTAAGCAAAAACTTACATGAATAAAGCAGCACCAGGGTGGCACAACAATAGAGTCCCCCTGCCAATACAGGATTTGCAGATTCGAATCCTGGGTTGGGAAGATCCCCTGGAGAATGGAATGGCAACCCACTCCAGCAATCTTCCCTGGAGAATCCCATGGACAGAGGAGCCTGGTGGGCTACAGTACACAGGGTCACAAAGAGTCAGACATGACTGAGCGACTAACACTTTCACTTTTATCTGCTGAATGGACTATAATATAGAAACTTTAAATGGCTTTGAAGAAGTGGTAAGAACACAGGAAAATGCTCACAATATCCAAGTGGGACGCCAAGTTAGTTTGCTGGGGACAGCAGGGCAAATACACAGGAAAAAAATAACTTGTTAGAATTTCCTAGTGTCAGTGTGGAATAGTGGGTAATTTTCACTTGCCTTTTCAGTTTCTTTCACAGCTTTGCATTTTTCAAATTTTCTACAAGGCATGACTTTGGTCAGAAAAAACTACTTTTAAAAAATCAGCAGGACTTCCCTGGTGGTCCAATGGCTAATGCTCCATGCTCCCAATGCAGGGTGCCCAGGTTCAATCCCTGGCCAGGGAACTAGATCCTGCATGCTGCAATGAAGACTGAAGACCCTGTGTGCTGCAAATAAGACCTGGCACAGCCAAATAAATAATTTTTAAGTGGATTTCCATTAAAAAATGACCACACTGAAAAGAAGCTCAGATTCAACTACGCATGTGTGAAAGTCAGTCTTAATGTCATGGGACCTTATTCAACTCAAACTAACAGTTCTCTCAAAGTATGCATGAAAACCCTCAAAGAAATGAGAAAAAACAGGGGGATGTACAAGGGGACCTGCAGACAGGAGAGATGCCTCCAAACTTGTCAGGTCCTTGACCTAGGCATCCTGAGTCCTTGACCTACATCCTGAGTCTTACCAAACGAAGGAAAAAATATGGAATATCCCATACTCTAGAAATAGCAGACTAAGCCAAGACCTTGCATGATCTCCAAAAACACGAACTATTAATATTTAATGTTGTTCTAAATACATTGGTGAACTTTAGTCTCTTTAATACAACTTCTCTAATTGTCAGACGTTTTCATTCTTACATAAGAAAAGACACACATTTATACTTAATGAGCATTTAAAAAAAAAACCTGAACCTTCTGAACTAGATCGTTTTTTCAGGAGAGGCTCAGCCCATAGACTAATTTGAAATGCCAATCCCATCTGCAAACCTCAGCAAGAGCTGCAGTTAATATTAATTAAGAGCAGAAACAGGTTTGTTCTTGAACAACTTTTCTCTCAAGTCCAGGATGCTTCCAAATGGAAACTTTCCAATTTCCCTACACTTGAGATAGTAGATCCAGTACAAACCTTAAAACAGGAGTCTCACACCTTTTAGAGGGAGGTTTCATTCACTGATCACTCAGCAAATGAAGGTACCACTAAATATAAATGCGGGGGAGTGTTTGTTTTGGGCCACAGCATGCAGCATGAGGGATTTTCATTTCCAACCAGGGACTGAACCTGCACCCCTGCAGTGGAAGTGAGAGCATGGAGTTTCAACTACTGAACTGCCAGGGAAGTCCCAAGATTTGGGGATAGTGGTTTTGGGTATTTATTTTCTTATTTGGCTGTGACAGGTCTTCACTGAGGCTTTTTAGTTGAGGCATGTGGGATATTTTCTCTTTTTATTTAATTTAGTTTCAGCATTCAGACTCTTTTGGCTCACACCATAAGGAATCTGCCCGCAATGTGGGAGACTCAGGTTCAATCCTGGGTCAGGAAGATGCTCTGTAGAAGGGAATGGCAATCCTCTTCAGTATTTTTGCCTAGAGAATTCCATGGACAGAAGAGCCTGGTGGGCTATAGCCCATGGGGTCACAAAGAGTCGGACACAACTGAGTTACTGACACACATTCATGCTCTAATTCTCTGATCAGGGATCAAACCCAGGCCCTCTGCGATGGGATCACCGTCTTAGCGTAACCACAGGCCTTCTCCTATATCCTCTGCTTTAGCGCCTCTCTGAAGTACCTGCTGCTGCTGCAGCTAAGTCGCTTCAGTTGTGTCTGACTCTGCAACCCCATAGATGGCAGCCCACCAGGCTCCGCCGTCCTTGGGATTCTCCAGGCAGGAACACTGGAGTATGTTGCCATTTCCTTCTCCAGTGCATGAAAGGGAAAAGTGAAAGTGAAGTCTCTCAGTCGTGTTTGACCCTTAGAGACCCCATGGACTGCAGCCTACCAGGCTCCTCCATCCATGGGATTTTCCAGGCAAGAATACTGGAGTGGGGTGCCATTGCCTTCTCCTTGATGCAAATTTCCTGAGTTGTTTTGCTGATGTGAAACCCCACTCCACCAAATGGAAGAACTCCTTGGTGACCATGAGCACATAGCCCCAGGCCTCCTGGAGCTTAAGGACAAATAAGTTTAACCCCTGTGACACCACCCTGCTGCCTCACCATCAGCCAATCAGAGAACTGTACACTGGCTGATCCTGTACCCTGAGACACTCACCTGTCCTTAAAAAATGCTTTGCAAAAACCCTTTATGAAGCCTCAGGATTTTCAGGGCATAAGCCACCTCCTAGCATGGACTTGCAATATACCTTTCTTCGCTCCAAACTCTGACGTTTCAGTTTAGCCTCACTGCACAATCCGGCACATAAACTTGCATTAACATTAGCCACTGGACTACCAGGGAAGTCCCAGATTTTAAAGGAACTCTATTGAGTGCCAGCTGTGTGTGATGCACACGCACACACATACACATTCATGCATATGTATGCAAAAACACACACACAAAAGCTAATATTTTTTATGACAGTGTCCCAGCTTCTGGCAACTTAAGAGAACTCTCCCATCTATTTACTCATTCAGTGTGCTAAAAAAAAAAGTAAGCCAAAAATTGGGGGGTGGGTCTTCAAATAAGGTATTTGGTAAGTCTCAGCCTGCAGAGCTTCAGGCAGACCAGGCAGAGCCAACAGGTGACAGATATCACAAAGCTCATCTGAGATCCATAGTAAACACAAACTTTTATCACAAATCAGAGCTAATTAAGCAGAATGGACTTATCGCTAAAGGCTGTTTGACTCTTCTGGGAAAGATGTAGATAGAATTTATGACCACGTCTTCATCACGCTTGTTGAACTCCTTTTATTCATTAGGCAATTTGTCAGATCCATCCTTTAAGTCTCAGTGGCAACAGACTATGGTGAAGGTAGAAAAAAATACTGCTATAGCCCCCAGCACCTAGAACCCTGACATATAGCAGGTATTCAGTAAGTATCTACTAGATAAATCAGAATACATTAGCTGCACTGCATCAGAAGTGTATGCGACAGCAGCAATAGAATTCACAAGCTATGTGCAGAGAAAAGAGATGAATTTCGCCAGGGCAGGTGAGGGAAAATTGCCCAAATGCAATGAGTAGCCAGTCCTTTCCTGGAAGAGCAGCTTTTCACCAGGCAGTAACGGCAGGAAAACCATGTGGACAGGAGTATGCCCCAATCCTGCAGGCTGCAGCAGATGGCCTGAGCTACTTTCCAATTCAAATCCTTACCAAGGTTTTATTTCCTGGGATTTTGCTGCACTTTAGAATCTCATTCAAACCTTCAACTATAAAGGGGTACCTACAGAGCGGTCATTGTGCTTCTCTGCCAGGAAATTAGTGAAAAGCAAACAGCAAGTAACAGAAAAATAAATGCTGCGGAATGTTTTCTTATTTACCAGGCAACAAGCCTATTAAGACTCTTATACCTTCTGAGAAAAATAACCCAAGAACACCCTCCAAGTCCACTAGAAACAGACCATTTTCAAAATAGTCATTGTCCTTTATTTGTCCTCTTCTTCTTTCCCTGATAGTGCTTTTGGTTTGGGGGGGTTTTTTGGCCCACAGCACAGTGGATCCTAGTTCCCTGACCAGGGATCGAACTTGCATCCCCTACACTGGAGGCACGGAGTCTTAACCATTGGACTGCCAGGGAAGTCCATTCTTGATTAAGTTTTAATTGATTCATGCATAAACTATTTGATTCCCAACAGAAAAAGATAATTTAAACATTGCAGAGTCACTTTTTACTCCAGGGAGAAACACTGGCAGGGAAATGAAGGCACTTGAAAGAGAACAGAGACTAAAATTCTGAACAAACGAAAGTTAAAATGAACAAAATAAGGGAAAACAACTAGTGGAAAAGTTTTCAAACCCCCTTAAAAAATGCAGAAACAAGCGACTTCCCATCACATTCTCTTCAAAAAAGCAGAGTGGGCTTCCCTAGTGGCTCAATGATGGATAATTCTCCTTCCAGTGCAGGAGACATGGGTTCAATCCCTGATCCGGGAGAATTCTAAAAGGCAAGGAGCAACTAAACCCGTATACCACGACTATTCAGCCAGTGCTCTAGAGCCAGGGAATGGCAACTACCTGAAGCCCGGGTGCCCTAGAGCCAGGGCTCTGTAACTTGAGAGGCAGGATGAGCGGCCTGAGTGCCACAACTAGAGAGTGGCCCCCTACTCTCTGCAACTAGAGAAAAGCCCACGCAGCAACGAAGACCCAGCACGGCCAAACAAATAAATAAGTAAATCACCTTTTTAAAAAGGAAAGAGCCACCAATCCAGTCCCAAGATGGATGGTGCAAAGCCTTCATGCCAGAAGGAGGCAAGTTACCGAGTCAGGTACAGAGAAGGCAGAAAAATGGGCTCAATCCCACCCAGCAGTTTCCTCACCTCATTATACCCACTGAGAAGCCCCACCTGACCACAAAAGCCACCTGGCCACCTTGAGCCAGCCTACCCTTTCAGAGTTCTCCCCCCACCCAAACTGCATTCCAAACCGGGAAGGAGTAAAATGCATTTGAATGTGTTATTAAAATTAAAATAGACCCAGTTGTGGTCTATTCCAGGTGCGATGAGGTATACAGGACGCAGCCTTCTGAATGGTGAAGGGTGGGGAACAGGATTATTGAAAATCAAAATAAAAGTTTGCTCTTAAAACCTGCTTTAAGAAAGAAGGAGTAAAATTCTGCCTTTAAAATACTTCTTAATTCCCCGCCGCTTTCAGGCTTTCTGTTTTCCAAGCACCGTCCTCCACCCACCTCTGTCAAACTAATCTGTGCTTCGGTAATGAAGATACCGTAATAGGCTATAACCACCTAGGACCAGATGAGAACAGAAGACAGAGGGAAGCACCCCGTTTGCAATAACAAGTTTTCATAAATGAGTTGCTAATTGTGAGCATCTGCATCCCAGAAGGGCCAACTACCTCGCAGCAGCACCACACCTACCTACCTCTCGCCTTTTAACGCCAATTCATTATGAACTCGTGTGAACGCGGGGTGGGAGCTGAGGGGAGTAGGGCCGCACTGACAGGCCAAGGAGAGCGGGCGACGTGTAGCCCCAAATTAACTAGGCAAGCCAAGGGAGGCATTCTCAAGAAGCCATTTCCAAGGAGGCTGGATTCAAACTGTAATTTGTCAGATCAAGTCTCCTTGTCTCCTAATGGTCAGGCCCCGGCTTGAGGAGAAGGGGGAGTTAGTGGAGAGAGTTTACCTTAGAAGGCGGCAGGGAACAGACAGGCCTTTCAAAGCCACCCAGGGCTCTGCCCAGAGGCCCCGGGAGGCGTGGAGGGGCTGGAGCGGCGCGCGGCTGCGAGCCCCGCGGCGCCACAGGTTCCCCAGCGCGCGGCAGGGCCCGACTCCCACAGGTGGGCGGCGCTCGGCCCGGGGGCTCTGGCGAGAGGAGGGGATGCTACGGGTCACCCGGGACGCGGTGAACTGGGTGGGAGACGGCCAAGCGGTAGGATGGCTTGGCCTTAAGGAAGCCGGGCAAGAGAGAAGCTCGGGGTTTTCAGCTGCCCCGATCTGCTGGCTGGTGACCTGCTTTTCGCCAAAGCAAGAGCAGCCCGTGGCGGGGTGGGAGTGGGGCTCGCACCCCTCCTACCCTCCGCCCAGCTAGCCTTGGCCTCCTCCCGGGCGCGGTTAAGCCGCACGGCCGCAGGCCACCAGCTGCATGCGCCCCGGCACGTAGGAGCCTGCACTACCACATGAGGGCGGGGGAAGGGCGCCCGGGGACCGAAGAGACTCAGCCCCTGGCTGGCCCTTCGCCTCCCGGCCTCACCCGATCCCGCGTCCGCTCACTCGCCCCCGCTCCCTCTCACCCGTGTTGGCCTTGATGTTCTCCCGCAAGAAGTGGCCGCTGGAGAGATGCTGAAGGCCAAAGTTCTGGGCTATCCTCTGGCACACGGTGCCCTTGCCCGAGCCCGGCGGCCCAAGGATGACCGCACGCAGGAGTTTGGAAGCCATTGCCTCGGAGAGGAGGGGGAGGCCGAACTGACAACCGGGACAGCGGCCTCGGAGAAGCCCCGGGAACTTTGTTTCTTCTGCCCCTGCCTCTGACACCCTGGGCTCGCGCGGGGATTCGCCGCCGCCCCTGCAGGGGAAGGAGAGACTTTGAGACAACCCCGCCTCTCCGCCCCGCGCCTGGGCGGCTCGAGGGCGGAGTAAGCGCCACGCTACACCTCCCCGCCCTCAACGCCCCCACTCTGCGATCCCGGAGAACTCCCGAGCGCCCGCCCCTGGCGGGGGTAGCCCTCGGGAGCTTGGAGTGGGGTCAGCCCGGCCAGGCCCACCTCGATCCTTTCCTAGATCTCGTGCCCCACGCCCAGTCCGAGGAAGGGCTCGGGCATCCCCACGGCAATCTCCACCGAGTGAGACAGCCTGAACAGGCGGTGACTCCAAGCGCGCCTCCAGTAGCCCCACGCCGCGGCGGCCTGGGGGCTGAGCCCCAACCCGGGTCCCCGCACGTGGGCAGCGTTTGGTCCGAGCCTCCTCCTCTCCCCGGCGGCTGTCACATCCCCGGGAGTAGCAGCGGCCGCCTCCGCAGAGGTCTGAGGGATGCTCTCCTCGCCGTGGAGCCACAGTCCGGCGCCTCTCCACCCGGAGAAGTCAAATAAACACACACCTTGGCCGGGACGCGGCCCTCTGCGAGGCTTCTAGCCCGGATCCCGCTGGGCGGCGCCGCCTCCGCCCGCCCCCACTCGGAGCCCCGGCCGGCGGCGCGGGGCTCGCGCCTTACGTAAGCCGGGAGACCGGCTCCGCGCTAGCCGCCCGCCTGCGCTCCCCACACCGCCCCAGCCCGGCCACTCCGCTCCCACCCGTCTCCTCCGCGATCCTGCTCCCCGAGACCCCGTGGGGCCCGCGGGGCAGAAGGAACGTGGAGAAGACGCACGCGCCAGAAACCCCTCTTTTGCGGTAGGTTAAGGAGCCGGTCTCCTGTGGAAAGGAAGGAAAAATACAACTTGTTGAGTGCCTACTGTGCGTCAGTTTCGGAGCTAGGCGATTTCCTTGAAGCAGCAACCGTTCCAGGTAGGACATGCACGATGGAGGAAAAAGGAGGCTTGGAGTACGGCCCTTCATTTATTGAGTCAGTCATTCAACAAAGGTTTATTGAGCGCCTACTATGTGCCAGACACTCTTAGTCCCTCAGCATATAGCTACGAACCAGAGATGGACTCCTACCCTGTAGAAGTTACATTTCAGCGGGACTTTTGAACTCTCATTTGCATGACTCCAAAGCACAGGCTTCTTGAGTTAGAGGAAAAGGGCGGGGAGGGGGGAGGAATTAGGAATGATCCTGCCCTCAGGATCTCATAGACTGGTTCCAGAACTGAAGAAGCCAGGACTTTGGCACTAAATTAACAACTCATTCCCAATGGATGCTCTCGTCTCCCTCGCCTCCCCAGCGCATCCCAATATCCCAATCCACATTCTCTTTAAATCTGTTCCCGCCCCACACACAGCCTTCATATCCCACTCGGACTTAGTGTGATAACCGCCTGCCCACAAGTCTCCAGCTTCTGGTGGCCCATATGTGATCAATTTCCGTTATTTCCTCACCTCAGATATTATCGACTCTTCAGCATAAAGGAAAAAAAATCGTCAGCAGAGGCACACAGGGGGCCTTCCGTACACCTCTGCCATCCTTCCACAGGCCTTCTGTCTCCTGCCATTGCAGAAATCCCCTGCAGGATTCTGAGCACCCCCAACACGTGGCTCGCCGGTTCCGGAGGGACAATGTGTAGAAGAGCCTTCTCTAGCTTCCTGGCTGCTCTATCTGTGTTGGGGGCGCTGGGGAGGGGGTGAGAGAGACTGGCGTGGGATCCCAGGTCCCAGCCCTTCTCCTCCACACACTGATAGCCAGGCGGAGCCTAGTCTCTCGCTACCCAGCAGCACCCCCAGGCTGCCAACCCCAGGCCAGTATTTGTTCCAAAGTCCCCTTCCCCTGTCAAAACTCTCTCAGTAATTTCCCTCGTGGTCCAGTGTTTAAGAATCCGCCTAATGCAGGGAGTCACAGGTTCGATCCCGGATGGGGGAAGATGCCACAATGCCCTGGAGAAACTAAGCCCCTGTACCACAACTACTGAGCCCAGCACTGCAACTAAGAGTAACTCCTGCTCCCCGCAACTAAAGAAAGCCCCAGCAAGGCAATGGAGACCCAGTGCAGCCAAAAATTAATTAAAAATTAAAAACTATCTCAAAGTTCTGTGGATCTCAGAGAGTTGTTATATAGAGCCCTTTTAGCACTTCTCCTGGAAGCAAAGAGGGGAAAGAGCATCTGGGGCTTTGGAGGGGATGACAAATCTCCCCTCTTCTTCCTACCATGTGTCTGATATATATAGCAGACACTCTGCAGTCCTTCTCCAGCCTGAGCATGCATCAGAATGGCGTGGAAGGCTTATCAAAACCGACTGCTGATCCCTATCCCCAAAGTCTCTGATTCTGTGGGTATGAGGTGGACATTTCTAACAAGTTCCCAAGTAGAGCTGGGGCTGCCTATCTCGAGAGATCACTTTGAAAACCACTGCTCAGTGGGAAATCAGTATTCAGACACATGTGGTCTGGATTCCTCCACCTGCTGTGGGATCTTTGGCCCTTAACCTCTTTCTAAAATGAGATGGGATTTAGCTGGAGCCAGAGGTCCCTCGGTATTTACCAAGAATTGATTCTGTAAGTTGCCACAGGAAAGACAGCTTCTAGCCCCCACAAACTAGATGTAGATAGCTTACCTTGCTATCTCACCCAGTTCTTTTGCCCAGTTTTGAAATGTCTTCACCAACATCACCTTATGGTGTCAGGCAACTCCGCTAGCCACCTGCACAAACATATATTATGAAACAAAAAAGGAGTTGTGACATCGGTAAACTTAAGAGAAGCCTGGCTGAGATTAGAACCTGACATTTCACAAGAGCCCTAATGGACCTTTCATGTTTCAGCCATCCTCAGGGTCCCACAACTCAGCTGCTGATTGGAAGCAGGAGAACTGGAAGAAATGGGCTTGGGAGTCAAATACCCTAGGATTCAATTGCAGCAGCACCATTCACCAACTCTTCAAGCTCCTGATGTCTGTGAGCCTTAGTTTGCTTATCTGTAAAAGGGAAATAGTACTTATCTCACAGGCAGTGAGATAAGGCTTAAATGAGATAATGTATGTGATAATTTAGCACAGGACTGGGCATATAATAAGTATTTATTCATGAACATCATCATGATTAACCATGAAAGAATTGTATAGCCTCTCTGATCTCAGTTCCCAGATTATGAGCTAGTAATAAAAGCTGGCTTAAAATTCAACATTCAAAAAATGAAGATCATGGCACCCAGTCCCATCACTTCATAGCAAATAGATGGGGAAACAATGGAAACAGTGATAGATTTTATTTCTTGGGCTCCAAAATCACTGCAGATGGTGACTGCACCCATGAAATTAAAAGACATTCGCTCCTTGGAAGAAAAGCTATGACCAACCTAGACAGTATATTAAAAAGCAGAGACATTATGTTGCCAACAAAAGCCCATATAGTCAAAGCTATGGTTTTTCCCATAGTCATGTATGGATGAGTTGGACCATAAAGAAAGCTGAGCGCTGAAGAATTAATGCTTTGGAACTGTGGTGTTGGAGATCAAACCTTGGACAGCAAAGAGATCAAACCATCAATCCTAAAGGAAATCAGTCTGAATATTCATTGGAAGGACTGATGCTGAAGCTGAAGATACAATATGTTGGCCACCTGATAGAAAGAACTGACTCATTGGAAAATCAGAGAAGGCAATGGCAACCCACTCCAGTATTCTTGCCTGGAAAATCCCATGGATGGAGGAGCCTGGTAGGCTGCAGTCCATGGGGTCGCTAAGAGTTGGTCATGACTGAGTGACTTCACTTTCACTTTTCCCTTTCATGCATTGGAGAAGGAAATGGCAACCCACTCCAGTGTTCTTGCCTGGAGAATCCCAGGGATGGCAGAGCCTGGTGGGCTGCCATCTCTGGGGTCACATAGAGTTGGACACGACTGAAGCGACTTAGCAGCAGCAGCAGCAGCATTGAGAAATATCCTGACGCTGGGAAAGATTGAATACAGGAGAAGGGGACGACAGAGGATGAGATGGTTGGATGGCATCACCGACTCTACATATATATGAGTTTGAGCAAACTCTGGGACTCAGTGATGGCCAGGGAAGATTGGTGTGCAGCAGTTCATGAGGTCACAAAGAGCTGGACACAACTGAGCAACTGAACTGAACTGAACTGATGACAAAGTACCTAGCAGGCTTCCTGGCCCTTGCAAGATATTCCATAATGGTAGCTGTTCTTAACACAAACACTCATGTAATTGGCTTCTTCTATTTCCTTTGCCTAGGGTTTTAACAGTCTTCAAAATAATTCACATCTATGTGTTAGTCTGTAGACAAACTGTAAACTCTGAGGGCTGAAGCCAAATTGAATTTATTTTTCTACTTTCAAAAATATACAGCACTGGACTTCCCTGGTGGTCCAGTGGTTAAAACTCCATGCTTCTACTGCACGAGGCACAAGTTCAATCCCTTGTGGGGGAGGATCCTGCATGCCACCTGGTGTGGCAAAAAAAAAAAAAAATGATATAGATAGTAGATGACCCTTTGCCCATAGTAGGTTATCTGTAAAAGTTAGCAAATCTCACCCTCCCTCATCTGAACACACTCACCATCAAGCTGTGTGGCCTCTCTGCAACTTTCCATAATATAAAGACTACACCTGTTCATACTTTACGTTTCCTTCATCAGATTCTCACAAGCTTGCAACGAAGATTGAGCAGAGATTCTCATTCCTGGTTTACAAATGAGAAAAACCAAGGTTCTGAGAGGTGAGGTGAACTGCCCAAGATCACAGAACTGGCTGGTGACATGGTGGGGTCCAAAGCCAGATTTTCTCATTCCAGGCATAGTGCTCTTATTTACTAAACTTCAGTAATTTCCACACTACTTTCACAATTTTGCCACAATCTTCTAACATCTTGGCTTAATCTGCTTATCATGTTTCTTTATATCGACTCAATTTGTTTAAATAATTTATTTGAAAAAGAAACTATATATAACTCACTTGGACTGTGAAGAAGGCTGAGCGCCAAAGAATTGATGCTTTTGAACTGTGGTGTTGGAGAAGACTCTTGAGAGTCCCTTGGACTGCAAGGAGATCCAACTAGTCCATTCTGAAAGATATCAGTCCTGGGATTTCTTTGGAAGGAATGATGCTAAAGCTGAAGCTCCAGTACTTTGGCCACCTCATGCGAAGAGTTGACTCATTGGAAAAGACTCTGATGCTGCAAGGGATTGGAGGCAGGAGGAAAAGGGGACAACCGAGGATGAGATGGCTGGATGGCATCACTGCCTTGATGGACGTGAGTCTGAGTGAACTCCGGGAGTTGGTGATGGACAGGGAGGCCTGGCGTGCTGCGATTCATGGGGTTGCAAAGAGTCGGACACGACTGAGCGACTGAACTGAACTGAACTGAACCATAGATACAAAGGATACACTAAAATAAATGCAAGAAACATAAAAGTAAGTTACTAAATTCCTCGAATCTACTTGTTGAGTTTCTAGCTTAACCTTTATTTAAAAGAAAAAAAAATCTTTGTTTAAAGAAAAAAAAGATGTTGTTTACCAAGTGTTAGCCAAAAGATAAAAAGACATGGAGCATCTAAATGGGACTGTTTGTCTACAAACATACAGCTCAAAATAGAATTAGAAAGGGAACACTTTCTTAACCTTTAGTTTATTATTATCCAAAGCCAGGTCCATGTACCACTTAGAATCAGCTCCATCTCCATATCCAATTATCTCTAGCTTCATCAGGAATGCTTTCACATACTTCAAAGTGTACCCTTGAAATGTAATTTAGTATAACTCACCAGGATTTTTTTTAATGATGTGACCTCAAGGATAGTTCACAGATATGATGCCAATCCCATTTCAAACGTTAACCCCTATGTCCCCACCCCACCCCCTGTTCACACTATCACTCTCCTTCACTGTCTTTCTATCATCATTCAGGCTTCCTTCTGTTGTATTTGATGAAGACTGTAGGCTCCTTGAACATAGTTGTTATATGAAAACTGAGTTTGCCTCATGATGGATGTTCAACCAATAGGTATAACCAAGTCAGAGATCAGGAAAAGGAAGAATTTATAGCTTGCAGCAAGTAAGGAGAACACTAGGGATCTTCCCCCAAAGGAGTGTCTCTCCACACAACAAAATGGAGAAGTTTTAAGCTAAGGCTACATGCATATTCAAGAAGAGGCTTGAGTAGAGGAGAAATGGGGCAAAGGTCCACAGAGTTCAAGTCTTAGTTGACTGAAGTCCGGAGGGTCAGCATCATTCTGTCCTGAACCTGGCTGGGGGGGCGGGCCTTAGCTCCTCCAGAACTCAGACATTATTATGTATAGCCTTAAGGAGGAACTAGGACTCTACTTGGAATGAGTGAGTGAAGTCGCTCAGTCATGTCCGACTCTTCGCAACCCCGTGGACTGTAGCCCACCAGGCTCCTCTGTCCATGGGATTCTCCAGGCAAGAATACTGGAATGGGTTGCCATTTCCTTCTCCAGGGGATCATCCCGTCCCAGGGATCGAACCCGGGTCTCCCGCATTGCAGGCAGATGCTTTACCCTCTGAGCCACCAGGGACTCTACTTAATCTCTATACTATTGTTTGACTGCTTTTCCTCTGTTCCTGCATTCCTTTGTCTCCTTAAGATGATCAGTTTTACCACAACTTGTTCAGGGATGAGCTTTATGTCTAGGCTTAGATCAAAAAATGGCTCAGGCCAAAATGGCTTCTCTTATGTCAAGAGAAGTTCTCTTTCTCCAGGGCCCCCCAGTATATCTGTTTACATAGTGACTTCATCTTGTATGTCAGGGCCTCCACACAGTTAGGTATAGAGTCCAGACTTGGAGGGCAAATATTATCAAATGACTGACTCATGGCTGAATGCAGAGTGGGTAAAGCCCGGAGGGACAGAAAGAAGGAATGCTAGCAACTTGGATACAGCAAGTTTCAGAAAAGAAAGATGTGAAATAATGGAAGAAGGAACAAGATATTAGCCCCAGATTGCCTGGCTCCTTTCTCCCTGCCGGCACTCATGAAAACCTGAGGACACCAAAAGGTTGTATTGAGAGAAGAATAAATAGGGAGGACTAGCGTGGCATTATGTGTAACAGCAGCACATTGTTGCAAGCGAGTCATTTCCAAATTTTACTAGTTCACATGGTTATTAAACTATAACATCTTAACAGTTATTGAAAAGAGGCAGCATTATCTGTTTTACAAGGTCGCTCTCAGATCAAAAAAAAAGCGTTCCCAAACTGGCCTGGGATAATCCCACATGCCTCAGAGCAAGTAAGCCTGTATGCCACAAATACTGAGCCTGGGCTCTAGAGAAGCCACCACAATGAGAAGCCCGAGCACCACAATGAAGAGTAGCCCCTGCTCCCCACAACTAGAGAAAAGCCGGGATAGCCAAGTTAATTAATTTTTTTTAATGACTGGAAGGAAATAAATCAACGTTCTTCATATTTACCTGGTATAAGCCATCGTTCTCCACCAACACCAAACCACGTACAAATTGATCCTGGGGTGAGAGTCTGTGATAGAGGTGCTTCCTCAGGAGATGAAGGTGTTGAACTCCCACCCTTGGTCTTCCACTGTGAGACACTAAAAAGCAAAGTAAGAATCTGTTAAGCTCTACCCTCCAAATATAATGATATAATGATGATGTCTCGCTCAGAACTTTGCTCTGATTTGCACATCTGGTAGTGGAGATGGACGAGACTCTGTCATTCCCACTCTTCACACCACCTTTCCAACCACAGTGAAAAACAGAACTCTGCCTCTGAGTTGCCTCTGAGTTGTCTCTGAGTAGGCAAGTCTCTATACTCCAGATGCCTCTGACCCTGTCTTTCTCTGTGCAGAGTTAACTGTCAGGGGGAGTGCAACTTTTTTTCCTGCTCCAGCTAGATGAAAGAACTGGAACTGAACACTGAGTTTATTCTGCTCAAGTCTTACTCATCAAGACTGGATAGGTAAAGGGGATCCCACTTGTGGGAGCCTTCTATGTTTGGTCTTCTGATATGGGCAGTATCAGTTCAGTTCAGTTCAGTCGCTCAGTCATGTCCGACTCTTTGCGACCCCATTAATCGCAGCATGTCAGGCCTCCCTGCCCATCACCAACTCCTGGAATTTACCCAAACTCATGTCCATTGAGTTGGTGATGCCATCTAGCCATCTCATCCTCTGTCGTCCCCTTCTCCTCCTTCCCCCAATTCCTCCCAGCAACAGGGTCTTTTCCAATGAGTCAACTCTTCGTATGAGGTGGCCAAACTATTGGAGTTTCAGCGTCAGCATCAGTTCTTCCAATGAACATCTGATCTCCTTTAGAATGGACTGGTTGGATCTCCTTGCAGTCCAAGGGACTCTCAAGAGTCTTCTCTAATACCACAGTTCAAAAGCATCAATTCTTCGGCGCTCAGCTTTCTTCACAGTCCAACTCTCACATCCATACATGACCACTGGAAAAACTATAGCCCTGACTAGACGGACCTTTGTTGGTAAAGTAATGTCTCTGCTTTTGAATATGCTATCCAGGTTGGTCATTGGAGAAGGTAAGGGTACCCCCCTCCAGTACTCTTGCCTGGAAAATCCCATGGACAGAGGAGCCTGGTAGGCTGCAGTCCATAGAGTTGCTAAGAGTTGGACACGACTGAGTGACTTCACTTTCACTTTTCACTTTCATGTACTGGAGAGGGAAATGGCAGCCCACTCCAGTGTTCTTGCCTGGAGAATCCGAGGGACGGCGGAGCTGGTGGGCTGCTCTCTATGGGGTCGCACAGAGTCAGACATGACTGCAGTGATTTAGCAGCAGCAGCAGGTTGGTCATAACTTTCCTTCCAAGGAGTAAGCGTCTTTTAATTTCATGGCTGCAATCACCATCTGCAGTGATTTTGGAGCCCAGAAAAATAAAGTCTGACACTGTTTCTACTGTTTCCCCATCTATTTCCCATGAAGTGATGGGACCAGATGCCATGATCTTCGTTTTCTGAATGTTGAGCTTTAAGCCAACTTTTTCACTCTCCTCTTTCACTTTCATCAAGAGGCTTTTGAGTTCCTCTTCACTTTCTGCCATAAAGGTGGTGTCATCTGCATATCTGAGGTTATTGATATTTCTTCTGGCAATCTTGATTCCAGCTTGTGCTTCTTCCAGCCCAGCGTTTCTCATGATGTACTCTGCATAGAAGTTAAATAAGCAGGGTGACAATATACAGCCTTAACATACTCCTTTTCCTATTTTGATCCAGTGGATGTTGGCAATTTGATCTCTGGTTCCTCTGCCTCTTCTAAAACCAGATTGAACATCTGGAAGTTCACAGTTCACATATTGCTGAAGCCTGGCTTGGAGAATTTTGAGCATTGCTTTACTAGCGTGTGAGATGAGTGCAATTGCGTGGTAGTTTGAGCATTCTTTGGCATTGCCTTTCCTTGGGATGGGAATGAAAACTGACCTTTTCCAGTCTTGTGGCCACTGCTGAGTTTTCCAAATTTGCTGGCACATTGAGTGCAGCACTTTCACAGCATCATCTTTCAGGATTTGAAATAGCTCAACTGGAATTCTGTCACCTCCATTAGCTTTGTTCGTAGTGATGCTTTCTAAGGACCACTTGACTTCACATTCCAGGATGTTTGGCTCTAGGTGAGTGATCACACGATTGTGATTATCTGGGTCATGAAGATCTTTTTTGTACAGTTCTTCTGTGTATTCTTGCCACCTCTTCTTAATATCTTCTGTTGGTAAGTGCCCAATATGCTACTGGAGATCAGTGGAGAAATAACTCCAGAAAGAATGAAGGGATGGAGCCAAAGCAAAAACAATACCCACTTGTGGATGCGACTGGTGATAGAAGCAAGGGCCGATGCTATAAAGAGCAATGTTGCATAGGAACCTGGAATGTCAGGTCCATGAATGAAGAAAAATTGGAAGTGGTCAAACAGGAGATGGCAAGAGTGAATGTCGACATTCTAAGAATCAGCGAACTAAAATGGACTGGAATGGGTGAATTTAACTCAGATGACCATTGTATCTACTACTGTGGGCAGGAATCCCTTAGAAGAAATGGAGTAGCCATCATGGTCAACAAAAGAGTCCAACATGCAGTACTTGGATGCAATCTCAAAAATGACAGAATGATCTCTGTTTGTCTCCAAGGCAAACCATTCAATATCACAGTAATCCAAGCCTATGCCCCAACCAGTAATGCTGAAGAAGCTGAAGTTGAACAGTTCTATGAAGACCTATAAGACCTTTTAGCACTAACACCCACAAAAGATGTCCTTTTCATTATAGGGGACTGGAATGCAAAAGTAGGAAGTCAAGAAACACCTGGGGTAGCAGGCAAATTTGGCCTTGGAGTACAAAATGAAGCAGGGCAAAGGCTAATAGAGTTTTGCCAAGAGAACGCTCTGGTCATAGCAAACACCCTCTTCCAACAACACAAGAGAAGACTCTATACATGGACATCACCAGATGGTCAACACTGAAATCAGATTGATTATATTCTTTGCAGCCAAAGATGGAGAAGCTCTATACAGTCAGCAAAAACAAGACCGGGAGCTGACTGTGGCTCAGATCATGAACTCTTTATTGACAAATTCAGACTGAAATTGAAGAAAGTAGGGAAAACCACTAGACCATTCAGGTATGACCTAAATCAAACCCCTTATGATTATACAGTGGAAGTGAGAAATAGATTTAAGGGACTAGATCTGATAGACAGAATGTCTGATGAATTATGAACGGAGGTTCATGACATTGTACAGGAGACAGGGATCAAGACCATCCCCATGGAAAAGAAATACAAAAATGCAAAATGGCTGTCTGAGGAGGCCTTACAAATAGCTGTGAAAAGAAGAGAAGCGAAAAGCAAAGGAGAAAAAGAAAGATATAAGCATCTAAATGCAGAGTTCCAAAGAATAGCAAGAAGAGATAAGAAAGCCTTCCTCAGGGATCAATGCAAGGAAATAGAGGAAAATAATAGAAGGAGAAAAACTAGAGATCTCTTCAAGAAAATTAGAGATACCAAGGAACATTTCTAGACTATGATAAACATTTATTGAGTATTTGCTATGTACCACTGTTTCTCTCTCTCTCTCTTCATGGTGTTGTTCAGTCTCTAAGTTATGTCCAACTCTTTGTGACCTCGTGAACTGCAGCATGCCAGGTTCCTCTGTCCTCTACTATCTCCCAGAGTTTCCTCAAATTCATGTCCATTGAGTCAGTGATGCTATTTAACCACTTCATCCTCCGCCTCCCCCTTCTCCTTTTGCCTTCAATCTTATCTATATATTATATATATACAATATATATAAATTGTTAATATTATATTATATTATATACAATATTAATTCTTGCCACAGCCCTATGCCATAGGTAGTCTATTATTTTGTATCCCCTTTATAGATCTTAAACCTGAAGCAAGACATCTGGCAAGTTGCCTGACATCCTATAGACATAAGTAGAAGATTTAAGGACATAAATCAAGCATCCTGACTCTAGAACCAGTGTTCTTTAATCATTGTGCTATGCGGATTCAAAGACATCTGGAGTAATAGTGTTATCTTTTTATTTTATAGATGAAGAAACTGAGACTCTAAGAGGTTAGGTAGTTTATCCCCCGGTGTCATTGAGCCAAAGCTGGGATTTGAACCCAGGTATCATGGGTCAATGGCACCCTACTCCAGTACTCTTGCCTGGAAAATTCCATGGATGGAGGAGCCTGGTGGGCTGCAGTCCATGGGGTCGCTAACAGTCAGACACGACTGAGCGACTTCACTTTCCCTTTTCACTTTCATGCATTGGAGAAGGAAATGGCAACCCACTCCAGTGTTCTTGCCTGGAGAATCCCAGGGATGGGGGAGCCTGATGGGCTGCCGTCTATGGGGTCGCACAGAGTCAGACACGACTGAAGCGACTTAGCAGCAGCAGCATCATGGGTCAAAGCATATAACCACTACACCCTACCCAGTCTCCCTAGTACTTGAGTGAAGAGGGTCCTACTACTCTGTCAGGAGCAATCTTCACCAGATTGCTTCTCTGGATGTTACAGTAGAGAGATGCTAACAGCCAGGAGAAAGTCACTTATGTTCAACCTGACTTCACTCCCTCAACAGCCAGGTAAGATCAACTGGGTTCTATGAAAGGTTCCTCCCACTAGACCCTCTGTCTCAGGAATTGCCACAGGTTTTAACTTACATCTTCCCTCCTGAACCTGCCTGTCAGCCTCCCACTGCCAACCTGTTGCCAGATCATTGCTGTGTCCCACGTCTTGTTGCCAGAATGCTTTGACGGGAGCTTGACTCACTGTGGATCTGGCTCTCAGGTGGCATTTCCACTTTGCTCTCCATCTCATGACCACAGGCCTGCCTACCAGCTTGGGAATCAAGTTCCAGCTGCCCTCCCCCACCACCACCACAGCCTCTCCACCACATCAGTCCCAAACTCGGCTTCCAGATCTCCAGCCAGGGACATGGGCCCCCATCTATTTGACAGGTCACGATGGACACAGCTGAGAGACAAACCAAAAGGGTAGGAAAAGGGTACACTTTAAAAGGGGTGTCTTATCTATAGACTGGGAGAAAATAGTTGCAAACGATGCTACTGACAAGTGACTAATCTCCAAAATATACAAATAGCTCATATAACTCAGTACTGAAAAACAAGCATCCCAATAAAAAACAGTCAGCAGACTTAAATAGACATTTCTCCAAAGAAGAGATACAAATGGCCAACAGGTCCAGGTAAAGATGCTCAGCGTTGCTAATTGTTGGAGCAATGCAAATCAAAGCTACAATGAGGTATCACCTCACAATGGTCAGAGTGGCTATCATCAAAAAGTCTACAAATAATAAAAACTGGAAAGGGTGTGGAGAAAAGGAAACCCCCCTACACTGTTGGTGAAATGTAAATTGGTACAGTAACTATGGAAAACAGTTTGGACTTAAACCTTTAAAAACTAAAAAATAGTACTTCTCTGGTGTTTCTGTGATTAAGAATCCTCCTGCCAGATGGGAGGGAGTTTCAAAAGGGAGGGGATGTATGTATACCTATGGTTGATTCATGTTGAGGTTTGACAGAAAACAACAAAATTCTGTAAAGCAACTATCCTTCAAAACAAAAAAAAATCCCCCTGCCAATGCAGGGGACATGGATTAGATCCCTGGTCCAGGGAGATTCCATATGCCTCGAAGCAACTAAGCCCAGGAGCCACAACTTTTGAAGACCATGTGCCCAAGCTCTGCAACAAGAAAAGCTACCATAATGAGCACACATGCACACACAGAAGCTAATCTGTCTTGAGTGCTACATCCTCAGCCGTGGATGCTGAATGCTGTACAGAAAGTGTTATTGATTATACTTACATAATGTGATTCAGAATCCCTGGCACCTTCTGTGGATGGCTATATTCTAAAATGAGATACACAGCAACAAATAAGACATTCTGCACGTAGTCTGATGACACTCTCTTGTTCTGTACACTGTATTTCTTCCATAGCAGGATAACATTTTACCATGATCCCTTTCCTTCTTCATGCAACAGCTGAGGAATGTTATGCATCACCTTAAGAAAGGTAATGCAGGATTGGGTTGCCATGGGTAACCATGGGTTGCCCAATGGTTAAGAATCCACCTGCCAATGCAGGGGACATGGGTTCAACCTCTGGTACGGGAAGATCCCACGTGCAGCGGGGCAATTACACCTGTGCGCCACAGCTACTGAGTCCATGCTCGAGAGCCTGTGCTTCACAGCTACTGAGGCTGCCCACCCTGGAGCCTGTGCTCTGCAACAAGAGAAGCCACTGCAGTGAGAAGCCCGAACACTGCAACGAAGAGTAGCCCCTGCCCACCACAACTAGAGAAAGCCTGCGCTCAGCAATGAAGACCCAGTGTGGCCAAAAATGAATAACATTTAAGACAAAAAAGAAAGAAAGGTGACGCAGCAGAAAGAGAGAAATCAAGAGTCTTTTCTTGGCTTTGAGTTTGGGGCAGGGATCTCAGAAGAAGTGGAAAAAAAATCCAGTTGATTTGGGAGTCTGCAAATGGTTGAAAGCTTTCTACTATATTCTGTATTCTAAACTAGGAAAAATCCCCTGGGTTAGGAAGATGAGAGTCAGAGGAGAATTTAAGTGAAAATGATTTCCTAGAAAGAAGGGAAACTGCCTATCTGTTTACTTCCCAGGACTGAGCCCAGCAGGGAGGATGTAAGAAAAAAGAGAGATGGAGAAGATCCAAATGCAGGGAAGTATGTCGCCCCTTCCCCAACTGGGACCTGCGGTCACGCATGCGTGCTCAGTCGTGGCTCAGTTGTGTCCAACCCTTTGCGACCCCATGGACTGTAGCCTGCCAGGCTCCCCTATCCACGGGATTCTCCAGGCAAGAATACTAGAGAAGGTTGCCATTTCCTCCTCCAGGGGATCTTCCCCAACCCAGGGATCTAAACTGCATGTCCTGAATCTGCAGGAAGATTCTTTGCAACTGAGCCACCTGAGAAGCCCCAGGTAGGACCTAGAGAAGTGACAAAACTTCACAATGAAGTGCATCACAGAATGAATCTGTTCCACAAGCATGTTCTGTTTGGTTAGTGTGAGGTTGTATTTTATTATTTTATTCATTTATTTATTTATTTTTATAAATTTGTTCATTTTAATTGGAGGCTAATTACTTTACAATATTGTAGCAGTTTTGCCATACATTGACATGAATCAGCCACGGGAGTCCGTGTGTTCCCCATCCTGAACCCCCGTCCCACCTCCCTCTGGATCCCAACCCCCTGGGTCATCCCAGTGCCCCAGCCCTGAGCTATTTGGCAGCGCTGGGTCTTAACTGTGGCATACTCAGGATCTTTAGTTGCAGTATGTGGGATCTAGTTCCTGATCAGGGATGGAACCCAGGCCCCCTGCATTGGAAGCGTGGAATCAGCCACTGGACCACCAAGGAAGTCCCAAGGACAAGGTTTTTAAACAGTTTGGCTTTGAATGACTTTGAGTGGAGCATGCTCTTTCTGGGTTCTGGAAACAAGATGATTTCTACTCTCTACTTCTGCTTCATTCATTCATGTAACAAGCATTTATTGAGTGCCAACTGCATGCCAGTCACTCAATATAATGACGGTCAAAAGAGTCCCCTTTTCACTGATTATAGTTTATCAGATACAAGGAATTCAGAGTCAGAAATGGTTTAAATACCTCTGCCAGAAAACTTATAAATGAAAGAAAGAGATATGATTTAAATTCTTAGATGAAGGAAAATTCACCAACGAAGATATTTTAAAATACTAACCAAATTAGAGTCCCAAGTTGAATTGGTGGTAGAGTCAACAATCTCAGGGCAGGACTTTCCCAGTGGTCTAATGGTTAAGACTTCTTGCTTCCACTGCAGGGGGGGGCAGGTTCCATCCCTGGTTGAAGAAGTTCTCCATGCCATGGCGTGTGACCTCCCCTCAAAAAAAAATCTCAGGGGTGTTTTAAATGGCAGCATCCTAGAAATGCCTTATCTTAAAATAGATGATATCTCAGGTTATACTCAAGGTTTTTTCTCCAGTTGGATCCAGAAAACATCCTTTTTCCTTTCTTCCTCATTATAGATATGTATAAATAAGCCAGGATTCACTTTATTCATTCAACAAACATAACTGAGTTCCTACTTTATTCCATCTTCTAGGCTAGGTGATGGGGCTACAGAGTTGAATATGGTCGCTACCTTTAATACAATTTACCACTAATGAAGAAGCCAGACATACAACAGCAACAACAATAAAATACAACAAAGCCAAAACAAAAAATTGGAAAGAAAGAGGTCCAGTATCAAAGGAACCTTAACTAGACACCGAGATCCACAATTTACAATCTGGGTGATATGGATCCATCTGACTAACCTTGATTCCTTTATTTTCTCTTCAAGAAAATTAGAGCTACCAAGGGAACTTTTCATGCAAAGATGGGCACAATTAAGGACAGAAATTGTATGGACCTAACATGACTGAGCGACTTCACTTCACTTCAACAGAAGTAGAAGAGATTAAGAAGAGATGGCAAGAATAGAAGAACTATAACACAGAAGAACTATACAAAACAGATCTTCATGACCCAGATAACCACGATGGTGTGATCACCCATCTAGAGCCAGACATCCTGGAGTACAAAGTCAAGTGGGCCTTAGGAAGCATCACTATGAACAAAGCTAGTGGAGGTGATGAAATTCCAGCTGAACTATTTCAGATGCTAAAAGATGCTATGAAAGTGCTGCACTCAATATGTCAGCAAATTTGGAAAACTCAGCAGTGGCCACAGGACTGGAAAAGGTCAGTTTTCATTCCAATCCCAAAGAAAGGCAATGCCAAAGAATGTTCAAACTATGACACAATTGCATTCATCTCACATGCTAGCAAAGTAATGCTCAAAATTCCCCAAGAAGGCTTCAATAGATTGTGAACTGTGAACTTCCAGATGTTCTAGTTGAATTTAGAAAAGGCAGAGGAACCAGAGATCAAATTGCCAACATCCATTGGATCATCAAAAAAGCAAGACAATTCCAGAAAAACATCTACTTCTGCTTCATTAACTAGGCTAAAGCCTTTGACTGTGTGGATCACAGAAAACTATGAAAAATTATTAAAGAGTTGGGAATACCAGACCACTTTACCTGCCTCCTGAGAAATCTGTATGCAGGTCAAGAAGCAACAGTTAGAACCAGACATGGAAGAACAGACTGGTTCCAAATTGGGAAAGGAGTACTTTGAGGCTGTATATTGTCACCCTGCTTATTTAACTTATATGCAGAACACATCATGTGAAATGCCTGGCTGGATGAGGCACAAACTGGAATCAAGATTGCCAGGAGAAATATCAATAACCTCAGATAGGCAGACGACACCACCAGGAAGTGAAGAGGAACTGAAGAGCCTCTTGATGAAAGTGAAAGAGGAGAGTGAAAAAGTTGGCTTAAAACTCAACATTCAAAAAACGAAGATGATGGCATCCGGTCACATCACTTCAAGGCAAATAGATGGGGAAACAATGGAAACAGTAAGAGACTTTACTTCGAGGGGCTCCAAAATCACTGCAGATGGTGATTGCAGCCATGAAATTAAAAGATGCTTGCTCCTTGGAAGAAAAGCTGTGACAAACTTAGACAGCATATTAAAAAGCAGAGACATTACTTTGCCAACAAAGGTCTGTATAGTCAAGTTATGGTTTTTCCAGTAGTCATGTATGAATGTGAGAGTTGGACAATAAAGAAAGCTGAGCGCTGAAGAATTGCTGCTTTTGAACTGTGGTGTTGGAGAAGACTCTTGAGAGTTCTTTGCAAAGAGATCAATCCAGTCAATCCTAAAGGAAATTAGTCCTGAATATTCATTGGAAGGACTGATGCTAAAGCTGAAGCTCCAATACTTTGGCCACCTGATGCAAAGAACTGACTCATTGGAAAAGACCTTGATCCTGGGAAAGATTGAAGGCAGGAGGACAAGAGGATGAGAGGGTTGGATGGCATTATCGACTGTATGGACATGAGTTTGAGGAGGCTCCGGGAGTTGGTGATGGACAGGGAAACCTGGCATGCTGCAGTCCATGGTGTCAAAAAGAGTTGGACTTGACTGAGCAACTGGAATGAACTGAACTGAACTGAACTGAACTGAATTCCTTTAAATCAAAAGGGAAATAATAATAATACCTATATCATAAGATTTTTTTGGTGATCAAATGCTTTCTGAAAAAAATTATGTATCATGTTAAGTACATAGCAAGCAGTCAGTAAATATTAGCTACTACTACTATTCATTAAACACTATGATTCAAGCACTGTTCTAAATGTTTGTGTTACATCATTGAATAAAACTGACAAAAATCTCTGTCCTTGTATAGCTTACATTACTATTTTCATACAATTTAATACATACAATGAACTGTATATAATGAAAGCTCACTGTTACATTCTTAGAATCTGACTTATTAACTTGGGATTTTCCCAGATCTCCTGAGTAAAGGAATTGAGTATAAGTCTTTCTTTTGAAAAGTGGCCCTATAAAGCATGGTGAGGGAGAGAAGTGAAAACGGGAAAGAGAAAGAAGTCGACAGAGTATATAAGAATTAGTGGGTCACCTCAAGGGGCAACTGGAGCTCAATCTCGCAGGGACTTTTTGAATGACTGTGTAGACAAACCTCAGAATTGTTCTGGGGTATTAGTTCACCAATTTGTTTTCATAGGTGGAAGGTCACTCCTGAGGTGTCTCTCCAGCAGAAAAACACAGCCACCTGCATGCATAGGAGTTGTCTGCAGGTCATCTCATGGGAGGGTTAGGGGGCTATGAGTGACGAACATTAACTCTGCTATACTAATAAAATTAATATTTTATTATGAAAGCCTCTCTTACTAAGATAAATTATACTTTTAAAAATTAGCTCATATAAATATTATTGCTAGACTGAGATAGCCCTCAGCATTAATTCCACTCTATTTTCCATTTTATAGATATAAGTGTTAAGAAAGCTTTCCACACATATCAGTGGATGGAAATAAAAGTTTTGTTGCAGCAATATCATTTAATTCTTTGAACTTCTTCCAAGGTATATTTCAAAAGCCACAGAATGATCTATCATTGAAATGCATTTTTTTAGTTGTCTGTTAGCTGAAACTCAATTAGTCTCTCAATTCTGTTGCAAAAAAAAATTAGAAAATACCTGACTTGCAAAAGTGTTTGCTGTCCAGTTAGGCGAGCCATTCACTTTCTAGATTTCTGGGAAGTTTGTCAAAAAGGCTTTCTCAAGAATTATCAAGCAATTATTAAATCAGACCTGTTACTTCTCCACCTAGAGGCATTCTGATTAACCTGGTATATTCAGAAAGGTTTAGAAAATGAAAGTACTATTAATTTCAAAATATCTTAGGTAATAAAATTTTTGAATTTTATTAGTAATAAAATTTACGAATTTTATTAGTAATAAAATTTACGAATTTTATTAGTAATAAAATTTACAAGAAATTTTTCTCTCTTAAATAAAGTAATTGCTGTATTTTTAGCTCATTTGATTTATGGAAATATCTGCCTGACAGCTAAATGGCAAAGTCAGCCCTCACAGTCAAACCAACCAGCCAAATAAGACTTTTTTCCAGTCAGAAAAGATCTGACTACCATTTTCTATCCAAATAAACATATTGAAATGCATCCTCATGACAACCATCTCTCTTCTGAACTCAAAATGAGAGGCGATCTTGCTGAGAATTTGCTCTTAAATGAAATAATCCACCTGGAGGGGTGAGATGGGGGTGTAGGAGGGAGGCTCAAAAGGGAGGGGATATATGCATACATATAGCTGATTCACATTGTTGTAACAGAAACTAACACAATACTGTAAAGCAATTATACTCCAGTTAAAAAGTCAATATAAAAAATATCCTATGAAAAGCCATAATGGAAAATAATATGAAAAAAGAATCCATATATATACGTATTACTGAATTACTTTGCTGTACAGTAGTAATTAATACATTGCAAATCAACTAAACTTCAATTAAAAATGAAAGTGAAAGTGAAGTCGCTCAGTCGTGTCCGACTCTTTGTGACCCCATGGACTGTAGCCTACCAGGCTCTTCTGTCCATGGGATTTTCCAGGCAATAGTACTGGAGTGGACTGCCATTTCCTTCTCCAGGGCATCTTCCGGACCCAGGGATCAAACCCAGGTATCCCGCATTGTAGACAGATGCTTTACCATCTGAGCCACCAGGGAAGCACTTGTTTTTAAAAAAGAAAATAACTTATTTTTAAAAAGAAAAAAATCCTGTTTAATGTTGATATTATTTTTATCAATGAGCATCTACCCTCCTCCTTCATTTATTTGTTGTCACAAGACTCTGTCAGAAGTGATAAATTCTTTAACAATAGTCAGGGGATAGGAAGGCTGAGGTTATTAAATAATAATTGCCATCATGTTCCTACTCTACAGAGTCATTGGATTCAAACTTCCAACCGGGACCAAAATAGCCCATTCCAGAAGCCACCTTTCCTTCTTCACAGGGTGTGCATCAATTAAGGGAAAAAATGCGGCCCCTACTTTGTGTGTAGGCAGCCTAGATTAGAAGACGCCTAAAGCAATGGCACCCCACTCCAGTACTCTTGCCTGGAAAATCCCATGGGCAGAGGAGCCTGGTAGGCTGCAGTCCACGGGGTCTCGAAGAGTCGCACACAACTGAGCTACTTCACTTTCACTTTTCACTTTCACACACTGGAGAAGGAAATGGCAACCCACTCCAGCGTTCTTGCATGGAGAATCCCAGGGACTGGGGAGCCTGGTGGGCTGTCATCTATGGGGTAGCACAGAGTCGGACACAACTGAAGTGACTTAGCAGCAGCAGCAAGCTGTCCTTAAGCCACTGCTCCCTGGTGGCTGAGATAGTAAAGAATATGCCTATAATGTAGGAGACCCAGGTTCAATCCCTGGGTCAGGAAGTACTCCTTGGAAAAGGGAATGGCTGCCCACTCCAATATTCTTGCCTGGACAAGAAATCCCATGGACAGAGGAGCCACAAAGAGTTGGACATGACTGTGCAATTAACACTTTCACTTTCAGGCTACCCTAGTAATTTAAATAATCTCTTTGGAGCCCTGGAGGTTTTTACCCAGTGCAAGGTAACATAAGAATCTGGGGACAGAAATATCTTTTTTTTTTTATAAATGGGATAACTGTGATTATGAAAGGGGAGTTGGGAACAGAAAGCTGACATAACACTTGTCATTTCCTCAGAGAAATCCTTTCTGGTGGATTATAGATGGAAATCAAGATCTGGAAACTGATTCCCCCAACATTCCCTGTGCCCATCAGATCCCTTTGAAAGTCTTTGTATTTGTCTTTGAAAACCACTAGAGTTATACCACGTACATTATTTGTCCCTCATAACAGCTCTGTGAGTTTGGTATATACAAGAACTATTAATATGACTCTCATGTAGCAGATGAGGTACAGAGACATCACATCGATCACCTAAAGTCACTTGAAACCATTCAAATCAACACTCTTGAGTTCATTTAGCAGAGCTCCCTGCTTCTCTGCTCCAGCCAAGTGGACCGTCCCAGCACCACTGCCTTCCTACGTGGGAGGCTTCTCTGCCTCCTCATAAAATGCTGGACTGAGTGACACTCACTCAATTAGCATGCTTTTTTACTCTGGTTCAGGCTAATTTTCCCAATATTTTATTAAGAAAAAAATTGAAAACATCTAAATGGAAAAATCATATACACTCAGCTACATATCTAGATTCCATCAATGTTTTACCATATCAGCCAGGCTTTTATTTTATTTTGTGTATTTAATTTTGGCTGTGATGGGTCTTTTCTCTAGTTGCAGTGAGCAGGGACTACTCTAGTTGTGGTGCACAGACTTTTCATGTGGTGGCTTCTATTGCTATAGAGCACAGACGCCAGGGCAGTCAGGCTTCAGTAGTCGTGGTTCACGTAGTTTCATTTCCCAGGCTCTAGAGCACAGGCTCAGTAGTCAGCCAGGCTTATTTTGTAAACAAATCTTTGGAAGCTTACATTTACCCCTTCTATAAGACAGAAAAATATCACTGTACCTTCACCCAGGGTGTTTTCAAGGAGTAAGACTTCTGACACACAGAAAACTACAAACACAAATTTTCTCATCTCCACTGGTTCAGGTCATTCATTCAGTTTGTTACTAAACTGGGAAGTACATTAGAATCATCTGGGGAATTTTTATTTATTTATTTTTGCCTTTTTTTTTTTTGGAAAGTCATTTTTTTTATTTTTTAATATAAATTTATTTATTTTCATTGGAGGTTAATCACTTTAAAATATTTATTGTATTGGTTTTGCCATACATCAAAACATACATGTTGTGGTTCTCCCCTGATCAACTGAGTCAGAATCTCTTGAAGTAAATACAGTGTTTTAGCATTCAGTTAACTAATAGGTAATTAATGCGCACTAGCCATGTAATACCACTCCAAGATGGCGGAGTAGAAGGACATGCACTCATCTTCTCCTGCGAGAACTCCAAAATTACAACTCACTGCTGAACAACCATCGACAGGAGAATGTTGGATCCCACCAAAAAAAAGATACCCCACATTCAACGGCAAAAGAGAAGCCCCAGCAAGATGGTTGGAGGGGCAGAATCGCATATAAAATCAAACGCCAAACATCAGAGATGCTCAGAAGGCTCAAACAAAATCTTGTGTTCACCAGGAGACCCCACAGAGATGGAGCCACACATGCCTTTGACTGTCTGAGTGTCTCCTGTGAAGGTATGGGTCAGCAGTGGCCTGCCACAGGGGCAGGGGCTCTGGGTGCAGCAGACCTGGGTGTGGCATAAGCCCTCCTGGAGGAAGTCACCTTTAACCCAACCATAGAGTTGCCAGAACTTACATAGGAATGGGAAAACAGACTCTTAGCAGGCACAAACAAAACCTTGTGTGCACCAGGACCCAGCAAAAAGGACCAGTGACCCCACAAGAGACTGACCCAGACTTGCCTGTGAGTGTCCAGTTTCTGGTGGAGGCATGGGTCAGCAGTGGCCTGCTGCAGGGTCATGGGCACTGAGCAGCAGTGCATGCACGGGACCTTTTGAAGGAGGTCACCATTTTCTTCATTACCGCCACCATAGTTTGGTCTCAGGTGAAACAACAGGGAGGGAACACAGCCATGCCCATCAACAGAAAATTGGATTAAAGATTTACTGAGCATAGCCCCATCCACAGAACAAGGCCCAGTTTCCCATATAGTCAGTCTCTGCCATCAGGAAGCTTCCATAAGCCTCTTATCCTTATCCCTCAGAAAGCAGACAGAATGATGCTTTCTAAGGCCCACTTGACTTCACTTTCCAAGATGTCAGGCTCTAGATGACTGATCACATCATCATGATTATCTTGGTCGTGAAGATATTTTTTGTACAGTTCTTCCGTGTATTCTTGCCACCTCTTCTTAATATCTTCTGCTTCTGTTAGGTCCATACCATTTCTGTCCTTTATTGAGCCCATCTTTGCATGAAATGTTCCCTTGGTATCTCTAATTTTCTTGAAGAGATCTCTAGTCTTTCCCATTCTGTTCTTTTCCTCTATTTCTTTGCACTGATCGCTGAGGAAGGCTTTCTTATCTCTCCTTGCTACTCTTTGGAACTCTGCATTCAGATGCTTATATCTTTCTTTTTCTCCCTTGCTTTTCACCTCTCTTCTTTTCACAGCTATTTGTAAGGCCTCCTCAGACAGCCATTTTGCTTTTTTGCATTTCTTTTCCATGGGGATGGTCTTGATCCCTGTCTCCTGTACAGTGTCATGAACCTCATTCCATAGTTCATCAGGCACTCTGTCTATCAGATCTAGGCCCTTAAATCTATTTCTCACTTCCACTGTATAATCATAAGGGATTTGATTTAGGTCATACCTGAATGGTCTAGTGGTTTTCCCTATTTTCTTCAATTTAAGTCTGAATTTGGCAATAAGGAGTTCATGATCTGAGCCACAGTCAGCTCCTGGTCTTGTTTTTTGCTGACTGTATAGAGCTTCTCCATCTTTGGCTGCCTAGAATATAATCAATCTGACTTCAGTGTTGACCATCTGGTGATGTCCATGTGGAGAGTCTTCTCTTGTGTTGTTGGAAGAGGGTGTTTGCTATGCAGTACTTGGTTGCAATCTCAAAAACAACAGAATGATCTCCGTTCTTTTCCAAGGCAAACCATTCAGTATCACAGTAATCCAAGCCTATGCCCCAACCAGTAATGCTGAAGAAGCTGACGTTGAATAGTTCTATGAAGACCTACAAGACCTTCTAGAACTAACACCCAAAAAAGTGTCCTTTTCATTATAGGGGGCTGGAATGCAAAGTAGGAAGTAAACAGATACCTGGAGTAACAGGCAAATTTGGCCTTGGAGTACAAAATGAAGCAGGGCAAAGCCTAACAGAGTTTTGCCAAGAGAACACGCTGGTCATAGCAAACACCCTCTTCCAACAACACAAGGGAAGACACGACACAGGGACATCACCAGATGGTCAACACCAAAATCAGATAGATTATATTCTTTGCAGCCAAAGATGGAGAAGCTCTATTCAGTCAGCAAAAACAAGACTGGGAGCTGACTGTGACTCAGATCATAAACTCCTTACTGGCAAATTCAGACTTCAGTTGAAAAAAATAGGGAAAACCAGTAGACCATTCAGGTATGACCTAAATCAAATCCTTTATGACTATACAGTGGAAGTAACAAATAGGTTCAAGAGATTAGATCTAATAAACAGAGTGCCTGAAGAACTATGGACAGAGTTTCATGACACTGTACAGGAGTGATCAAGACCATTCTCAAGAAAAAGAAATGCAAAAAGGCAAAATGGTTGTCTGAGGAGGCCTTACAAATAGCTGAGAAAGGAAGAGAAGCTAAAGGCAAAAGAGAAAAGGAAACATATATCCATTTGAATGCAGAATTCCAAAGAATAGCAAGGAAAGATATGAAAGCCTTCCTCAGAGAGAAATGCAAAGAAATAGAGGAAAATAATAGAATGGGAAAGAATAGAAATTTCCTCAAGAAAATTAGAGATACCAAGGGAAATTTTCATCCAAAGATGGGCGCAATAAAGGACAGAAATGGAATGGACCTAACAGAAGTAGAAGATATTAAGAATAGGTGGCAAGAATACACAGAAGAACTATACAAAAGAGATCTTCATGACCCAGATAATCACGATGGTGTGATCACCCACCTAAGCGAGACATCCTGGAATGTGAAGTCAAGTGTGCCTTAGGAAACATCACTATGAACAAAGCTAATAGAGGTGATAGATAGAATTCCAGTTGAACTATTCAAATCCCAAAAGATGATGCTGTGAAAGTGCTACACTCAATATGCCAGCTAATGTGGAAAACTCAGCAGTGGCCACAGGACTGGAAAAGGTCAGTTTTCATTCCAATCCCAAAGAAAGGCAATGCCAAAGTATGTTCAAACTACCGCACAATTGCACTAATCTCACATGCTAGCAAAGTAATGCTCAAAATTCTCCAAGACAGGCTTCAGCAGTACATGAAATGTGAACTTCCAGATATTCAAGCTGGTTTTAGAAAAGGCAGAGGAACTAGAGATCAAATTGCCAACATCCATTGGATCATCGAAAAAGCAAGAGAGTTCCAGAAAAAACATTTACTTCTGCTTTATTGACTATGCCAAAGCCTTTGACTGCATAGATCACAAGAAACTGTGGAAAATTCTTAAAGAGATGGGAATATCAGACCACCTGACCTGCCTCTTGAGACATCTGTATGCAGGTCAAGAAGTAACAGTTAGAACTGGACATGGAACAATAGACAGGTTCCAAATAGAGAAAGGAGTATGTCAAGGCTGTGTATTGCTATCCTGCTTTTTTAACTTATATACAGAGTACATCATGAGAAATGCCAGGCTGTATGAAACACAAGTTGGAATCAAGATTGCTGGGTGAAATATCAATAACCTCAGATATGCAGATAACACTACACTTATGGCAGAAAGTGAAGAAGAATTAAAGAGCCTCCTGATGAATGTGAAAGAGGAGAGTGAAAAAGTTGGCTTAAAGCTCAACATTCAGAAAACCAAAATCATGGCATCCAGTCCCATCACTTCATGGCAAATAGATGGGGAAACAAAGGAAACAGTGAGAGACTTTATTTTTCAGGGCTCCAAAAGCACTGCAGATAGTGACTACCGCCATGAAATTAAAAGACGCTTGCTCCTTGGAAGAAAAGCTATGACCAACCTAGACAGCATATTAAAAAGCAGAGACATTATTTAGCCAGCAAAGGTCCATCTAGTCAAAGCTGTGGTTTTTCCAGTAGTCATGTATGAATGTGAGAGTTGGACTATAAAGAAAGCTGAGAGCCAAAGAATTGATGCTTTTGAACTGTGGTGTTGGAGAAGACTCTTGAGAGTCCCTTGGACTTCAAGGAGAAGCAGTCAGTCCATCCTAAAGAAAATCAATCCTGAATGTTTATTGGAAGGACTGATGCTGAAACTGAAACTCCAATACTTTGGCCACTTGATGTGAAGAACTGACTCCTTGGAAAAGACCCTCATGCTGGGAAAGACTGAAGGCAGGAGGAGAAGGGGATGACAGAGAATGAGACGGTTGGATGGCATCACCAATTTGATGGACATGAGTTTGAGCAAGCTTTGGGACCTGGTGATGGACAGGGAGGCCTGGTGTGCTGCAGTCCATGGAGTCACAAAGAGTCGGACACAACTGAGCGACTGAAATGAACTGAACTGAGCTGAGCTGTGTATCAAGCACCATCTGAGACACCAGAGCAGCCCCTGCCATCATGGCGCTGCATCCTCTTGCCTTGCCACCAAATTCCTTCCTGCACCATGTGTCTCATCCCCTTTCATCTAACTCTCCTTCCTTCTCTTCAGATCTTTATTCAGATCCCAGAATATTCTATAATACTTCCCCTTCTTCAACCTAATCATGCCTCGAGATCCAGTTTACATGTTGCCTCCTCTGGAGTCTCACCTGGCCCTATAGTTCACTCCTTCTCAGGAGTCCTGCTGCTGGCTTTCCCATCATCCTTATCATAGGAGACAACACTTTGTGCAAGGATTTGTGGTTTCCCCTGCACCATTTTAAAATTTAAAACAGACAAGCAGAAGACCAGTTGAGACCAGTATCACATCTCAGGCAATCACCACCACCAAGAATGGCATGTTTCCTAACACTTCCTCTGGAATTTCTTCCTTAGGACTTGTTTGATGCTCTTTTATCCATAGGGACAGAAGCTAGTCTTTGCAGTGGACAGATCTGATAATGAAGAGCTCTGGAGGCTTACAAGTTGTGTCCGTGGATTTTTCTAAGTCCTCCATTGAAAACTCTTTAAAACTCCTGCCCCCACCAATGGAATTTGCAAAGGGGAATGTCCCGGAGGAGACAGGCTGTGAAAGAGTTCACTCAGTCAGACAGAAATAGCTGAGCACGTAGGCTTTGAAGTCTGATGGAACAGAGGACGAAGCCTCACCTCCACCCTGCTATCTATTTGACTTAGGCAGTTTACTTAACCTCTCTGACCCTCAGTTTCTTTATCTATAAAATGCAGACCAGTATTCTTACCCTTCTTCTCTCCACATAAGCCTGCAAACTTTGTGTGGAGAATCACATTAACAGCTAACATTTACTGAGGGGTTCACCATGGGCCAGGCACGTTGTCAGCTCTTTATGATTCAAAACAACGACGCTTTGAGGTACTATCACGATCCATGTTTTGCAGGTCATGAAACCAAGACAAATCAAGTTGTCAATGATTATACAGCTGGTAAAGAGTAGATTCAAATCCAGACAATCTGGCTCCAAGAGCTCACTGTTATCCATGTCCAAGGGACTTTGTTTACCTTAGTGTCTTGCAGGTCCAATAATACCTAGAATAGTGACTGACACATGGGAGCTAAAAAAACTGTTAAATGAATCAAGATATTGACCTTCCTGCAGCTCTGTGGTGAGGAGGAAGGAAGTATTATTTATTATCTACCACATTTGATGCTCTTTTATGTATCTTGCCTCACTTACTCCTATGAGGTGTGCTGCTATCAAATCCCTGTTATGCTTACCTACATACAGGAGGAAGCTGAACAGAGGTAAAGTCATTTGCCCAAGGACACACACCTGACCGACAGTCTCTGTGCCTCCTCCAAGCAAAGCCTTTGTACTCTTATCTCTGTACCTGTGGTCTTTAAATATTTTTGTTCCCCTTGTACCTTTCCATGTCGACATCTAGAATGGTTTACCATGAGTTGAAATCATTGCAAAGGCTATAATTTTCTCAGTATTATAAATATTGACATTTTAAAAGCATTTCATTACCTTTCTTTGGTAGGGATGTAGTTAAAATTTCCTTAAATTAAAAAAAAAAAATTTCTGGTACTGCTACCACAATTTGGAAATAGGGCCATGTGCCTGATGCAATAAAAAGAAAAGGGAAAAGCTGTGACTGTTAAAAGAGCTCAAGAATGTACATCTAATTGACACTACATTACATTAGTCATTAAGTGCCCTTTTTGCCAACTGACTATGACAACCCTAAACAAGCAGTGTCTCCTATTTAAGCTGACGTAAATTTGTGACTGTGGAAGGCCATCATTCATCATCCCTTTTATGGCAGATTTTTGTAGTTCCTCTAGCACATTGCCTCAGAGTACTCTGCAACTTTCCTGACAACTTCTAGTTCTCTCTCCTGCCAAAATGTAGCCCTTTTATGCCAAAGTTTTAGAACCTTTAGTCCCATATCCACTACTTCTACCCCCGGATCCAGATCCAGATCCACCGTCACTGAGGCTGCCCTCCTTCATTGGTCTATAATTTCATTGCCATTGTCCATTATAATTTCCCAAATCGTAGTTCCCACCACCACGATAGCTAACATCGCCACCATTCTATCTTCCACCTTGGTCTCCACATCCTGGTCCATAGACCCCTCTGCTACCATCTGCCACAGTTGCCACCATCACCTGCAAATCTGTATCTACCATTATGCCCTTCATAACTATCTGGGCTGACACCACCTCTATTAGTTGACTCCGGTGAAGTCACCTCTATGGCTTAAGTTCCCTCCAGGACCCATGAAGTTGCCACACCCCTCTTTCACTCTGCTTGTCTTCCATAACTTCTGTGGTTTCAATCTTAGCCTTCTTTTCAAAATAGTTTCTTAAAATTTATTCTTTAAGACTACCAACACATTTTTTCTTTACTGTTAGCTGGGTACCAGGTTTTTGGGCAGCCAACAGGTCCTGTCCCTCTAGCAGCAGATGGAGTCGGGGGGGGCACCTGGGCAGAGGGTTGACTTCCATTTTGAGACCTAACTGGTCTCTTCTAACCCAAGTTAGAGGAAGAGGGACTGAGAAGAAGGGCTGAATCACTTTTGAAGATATAGCCCATAGAATTTAAAACCAAAAGTGAGTTTGTATCCAGATTATCTGTTTTAAAAAATACATGAACAGGTGAATAATGGCTAGAAATTTTGCTTTATTCCCTTCTGTCCTTGGACTCATTTCTTTTTTCATTTCTCCCTCAAAATTGTATTCTACTGTGATTTAGTTTATGCATGAAAGTCATTTGTTGATCACCCTTCCATATGGGTCTTTTAAAAATTTTCATGTCTGATGTTCTATCTTAATAAAATAACCAGTTCCAGAAAAGCCATAAATATCTTGTTAAACAAGAATAAGCCAATTTCACTGATTTTTAAAAAGTGTGTTGAAATTTTGATAAACATTCATTACATATTGAAAGCAAATTGTACTGGAAATCCAACTTTCAATGAGCTAGTTCAATTTTTGTGCTTTCAATTAGTTCATAAATCCAGGGATTAATACAAACTATTGGTAGGATAAAGACTGCATTCCAACTTCATTCCTAATATAGATGGGGGTACTTTTCTGGTGGTTCAGTAGCTAAGACTCCAGGCTCTCAATGCAGGAGGCCTGAGTTCAATCTCTGGTCAGGACACTAGATGCCACATATTGCAACAAAGACCCATGTGCTGCAGCTAAGAGCTGGCACAGCCAAATAAATATTAAAATATAGATAGATAAATAGGTAGATGGGAGTGGGTGTCACTGAGCATGTCACTCAGTTCTTTGAATTCCTGAGTTGTATATGTTACCAAACTCAGGTTTCGTTCTCCAAAGCCAGTGCTCAAGAGACAAGTGTTGGTTGGAAAGGAAAGGCTGCTTTATTCAGGAGGATGGCAACTTGGGGATAAAGCAGATTTGCGTTGTGAAACCAATTCAAAGATTCTGTTCAACCATGAATGTTTTATATATATATATATATATATATATATATATATATATATAATTTTATTCAATTATTTATTTATTTTTGACTGAGTCTTCATTGCATTGCTCAGGATTTTCTCTAGTTGCAGCAAGCAGTTCAGTTCAGTTCAGTTCAGTCACTGTCATGTCCGACTCTTTGTGACCCCATGAACCGCAGCACGCCAGGCCTCCTTGTTCGTCACCAACTCCCAGAGTTCACCCAAACCCATGTCCATTGTGTCGGTGATGCCATCCAACCATCTCATCCTCTGTCATCCCCTTCTTCTCATGCCCTCATCTTTCCCAGAATCAGGGTCTTTTCAAATGAGTCAGCTCTTTGCATCAGGTGGCCAAAGTATTGGAGTTTCAGCTTCATTATCAGTCCTTCCAATGAACACCCAGGACTGATCTCCTTTAGGATGGACTGGTTGGATCTCCTTTCAGTCCAAGGGACTCTCAAGAGTCTTCTCCACAGGTGTTACTCTAAGTTACAAAGCAAAGACATCTCACAGTGACGCAGGCTCTAGAGTAAGTGGGCTTCAGCCGTTGTGGCACGTGGGCTCAGTAGTTGCGGTTCCCAGACTCTAGAGCACAGGCTCAATAATTCCGGTGCACAGGCTCAGTTGCTCCTCAGTGTGTGGGATCTTCCTGCACCAGGGATGGAACCCATCTAATTCTTTACTACTGAGCTACCAAGGAAGCCCAACTAGGAAAGTTTTTAAAGGGAGAATCATCTAGGGGGTTTCTCTGGTGGCTTAAATGGTAAAGAATCCGCCTGGAATGCAGAAGACCTGAGTTTGATCCCTGGGTCAGGAAGATTCCCTGGAGGAGGTAATGGCAAGCCACTCTGGTATTCTCACCTGGAGAATCCCATGTACAGAGGAGCCTGGTGGGCGACAGTTCATGGGGTCACAAAGAGTCGACACGACTGAGTGACTAACACTTTCACTTTCACTTTCATCTGGGGGGAGGGTGTCAGAATCTTTGTTATCTTCCACCATGTGCAGACTTTCTTCTTCTAATTGGCTGGTGGTGAGGTAACAGGGCAGTGTTCTAGGAATCTTGTACTCAGCCTGAAGTTATGGTCCTCAACCTGGGTGAGGGCCTTAGTTACTGCAGAAGAGCTCAGGATGTTGTTATATATCTTTGAAGATATAGCAAAGATATACAGAAGAAGAACCAGAGTTCTGTGCCAAGGATACGCTATTACTTCTCCCTTGTTTCTGTAGTCACTCCCTTTCCTGATTAGCAACTGTTTGAATCTACCCTTTCTACGAACAAAGCCAGTGGAGGTGGTGGAATTCCAAGTGAGCCATTTCAAATCCTAAAAGATGACACTGTGAAAGTGCTGCATTCAATATGCCAGGAAATTTGGAAAACTCAGCAGTGGCAACAGGACTGGAAAAGGTCAGTTTTCATTCCAATCCCAAAGAAAGGCAATGCCAAAGAATGCTCAAACTACTGCACAATTACACTCATCTCACACACTAGTAAAGTAATGCTCAAAATTCTCCAAGCCAAGCTTCAGCAATACATGAACCGTGAACTTCCAGATGTTGAAGCTGGTTTTAGAAAAGGCAGAGGAACCAGAGATCAAATTGCCAACATCTGCTGGATCATCGAAAAAGCAAGAGAGTTCCAGAAAAACATCTATTTCTGCTTTATTGACTATGCCAAAGCCTTTGACTGTGTGGATCACAAGAAACTGTGGAAAATTCTGAAAGAGATGAGAATATCAGACCACCTGACCTGCCTCTAGAGAAACCTATATGCAGGGCAGGAAGCAACAGTTAGGACTGTACATGGAACAACAGACTGGTTCCAAATAGGAAAAGGAGTACGTTAAGGCTGTATATTGTCACCCTGCTTATTTAACTTATATGCAGAATACATCATGAGAAACTCTGGGCTGGAAGAAGCACAAGCTGGAATCAAGATTGCCGGAAGAAATAAGAATAACCTCAGATATGCAGATGACACCACCCTTATGGCAGAAAGTGAAGAGGAGCTAAAAAGCCTCTTGATGAAAGTGAAAGAGGAGAGTGAAAAAGTTGACTTAAAGCTCAACATTCAGAAAAGGAAGATCATGGCATCCGGTCCCATCACTTCATGGGAAATAGATGGGGAAACAGTGGAAACTTTTTTGGGGGGGGCTCCAAAATCACTGCAGATGGTGATTGCAGCCATGAAATTAAAAGACGCTTACTCCTTGGAAGAAAAGTTAGGACCAACCTAGATAAGCATATTAAAAAGCAGAGACATTACTTTGCCAACAAAGTTCCATATAGTCAAGGCTATGTTTTTTCCAGTGGTCATGTATGGATGTGAGAGTTGGACTGTGAAGAAGGCTGAGTGCCAAAGAATTGATGCTTTTGAACTGTGGTGTTGGAGAAGACTCTTGAGAGTCCCATGGATTGCAAGGAGATCCAACCGGTCCATTCTGAAGGAGATCAGTCCTGGGTGTTCTTTGGAAGGAATGATGCTAAAGCTGAAACTCCAGTACTTTGGCCACCTCATGCGAAGAGTTGACTCATTGGAAAAGACTCTGATGCTGGGAGGGATTGGGGGCAGGAGGAGAAGGGGACGACCGAGGATGAGATGGCTGGATGGCATCACTGACTCGATGGACGTGAGTCTGAGTGAACTCCGGGAATTGGTGATGGACAGGGAGGCCTGGCGTGCTGCGATTCATGGGGTCGCAAAGAGTCAGACACAACTGAGCGATTGAATTGAATTGAACTGAATCTGCCCTTTGGAACTCAGGGAAGGTCAAGGAGTCTGAATAAAGACTATTTCCTACAAACAAGAAATGGGGGACATGGAAAATATTTGTACCCAGGAGAACCCCACAGGGTCCTGCTTGGTTTCATATCAAGAATCACATAGTTATATTTCATCAAAAATGTTAATGATCTATTGACTATCAACTTGATTAGCTTCTCCTTCAGTTTTGCTGAAAACAAATATTAGAAATCATCTGATTTGAAAAGAAAGTGATATCCAGTCAGTAGAGTCACCTTCACCAATACTTTAAACTGCCCCTTTGCTTGGATATTTTTACACCCCATTGTAATGCACTGAAGGACATTGATATGGGTGAGATGCACATCTTTCTTTTCTTGAAGCGGAAATATTACCCAGAAACTGGGTTGGCCTCTTGGTGGGTGTCAAGCCAATAGAAACAACCAAGCCAAATATCCAGAAAAGGAAGGAACTGTTCCCTCAAAGATTTATCTGTTTATATTATTAAATTTATTTGTGGCTGCCCTGCATCTTTGTTGCTGCACTCAGGCTTTCTCTAGTTTCGGGGAACAGGGGCTACTCTCTCACTCTGGTGTGAGGCTTCTCATTGCTGTGACTTCTCTTTTTGCGGAGCATGGGCTTTAGAGTGCAAGCTCAGCAGTTGTGGTGCACAGGCTTTAGTTGCTCCACAGCATGTGGAATCTCCCCAGACCAGGAATCAAACCCATGTCCCCTGCATTGGCAGGCAGGTTCTTACCCACTGGACCACCAAGGAAGGCTCAAGGAAGAATTTATTATTACTTCCAGCAAGTAAGGTGAACATCAGGGATCTTTCCCAAAGGAGTGTCTCCCCACACAGCAGAACTGGGGAAGTTTTAAGCTAAAGGTACATGCATATTAAGGGACTTGAGCAGAGGAAAGGTCAGCATAGAATTGGGGCAAAGGTCCACAAAGTCCAAGTCTTTAGTTGATTGAAGTTAAGAGAGTCAATGTCATCATTTCCTCCTCCATCTGGGTGGGGGCCTTAGTTCCTGCAGAACTCAAAGATATATTATTATGTATAGCCCTTCCTTAAGGAGAAACTAGGACTCTGCTTTTTCTTTTTTTGGCCATGCCACATGTGGGATCTTAATTCCCTCACCAGGGATTGAACACACAACCCCTGCATTGAAAGCACAGAGTCTTAACCACTAGACTGCCAGGCAGTTTCCAGGACTCTGCTTTATCATTGCATTGTTTGACTGCCTTTTCTCTGTTCCTGCATGCCTTCGTTCCCTTAAGATCTTTGATTACTGAGACCTGTTCAAGAGTAAGCATTAAGGTTAGGCTTAGATCACCAAATGTCTTAGGTCAAAATTGATTCTCTTATGTCAAGAATGTCATTCCTATCTGCTTACACTGGCAAACCTCTAATCCATAAACTTAATCTTACCAACCTCTTTTCACTGCCCATCGTCCGAGCTATTACAGCTATGCTAAGTGCTTCTCCTCCGTGTTCTGTGTTGCCCTACTTGCACCTATCTCTGTCATTCCTTTACAATTTTAAGCCTACTGATTTTTCTTCTCCTTATTTGTGAGCTCTTTGAAGTCAGGGTCAGTGTCTTTTCTCTTTGTCCCCAGAGCCTAGCTTGGGGTCTAGCCCACAGGAAGCTTTCAATAAGTATACCTTTGAAGGGCCAAGGGAGGAAGAAAGAAATAACACAATTGTGTTAAGGAGAAATGCAGAAACTAGGAAAAGATGAGTCCAGATACAATGGGAAGGACAGAGCAGATGACCTAAAGCCCCTTCCAACCTTGAGCTCTGATGTGTCTGAGATGAGAAAACTCAAAAATAATAGTGAAAGAGGACTTTGATTGCGATTCATCTCATTCACCTCACTCCCTCTCTCCTCTGGTCTGTAAAGAGAAGAAAGACATATTCAGACCCTGAACGAGGAATAAGCCAATGGTTTTGCAGGTGCCATCATTTAACTATTTGCCTATTAAAGCCCAGAAATGCAGTCTTTCCCTGCCTCCTCTTTCATATGATCTGCCTTTTCATGAAGGAGAAAAAAGGAACAAAAGACTTACTGGAGGAATATGCGGTTGTTTAATTTGGGCTTCTCTTGTATCCTCTAATAGCCCTGCAAGCGGGTAATTCTTATTCCTTGCTGAATTACAAAGGACATATTATCCCTGCCCATTCTACTGCAGGAGAATAATGGTGTGGGGAAGGAAGAGAAAGGGACATTATTTTTCCAGGCTTCTTTCCCAACAAAGAGGAAAAAGCTGTCGCCAAAGGGCTATGTGTTTTGCTAGGCACTGAATCCTTCTGTCTGGTAATATCTAAAATCCTCAGGTGAACCCTGAAATTCGAAATCTCTTCTACTTAAAGTATGGATAAGTAAGAAGATAGATACACGAATATTTAACACAAAATGTTATTTGAAGTGGCACAAGACAAAACACTAGAAACCACTTGGGCATTTATTATAGGAGAATATATAAATAAAATATGGTTTATCCAAACTATGGATATTATGTATAAAAATAACGTTAAGTCTATATGTATTTCCTGGAGGGGTTTGAATGAAATAGAGGTGAGAAAAAACAAGTGATTTTTATGAGTTTATAAGTCCCATTTTGAAAGAGTATGACAAAAATCTCTAAATATGTGGATATATATAGACATACATACATACATAGGTTTCCCTGGTGGCTCAGACAGTACAGAATCTGCCTGCAATGCAGGAGACCCAAGTTTGACCCCTGGGCTGGGACTAACTACCCACCCCAGTATTCTTGCCTGGAGAATTCCATGGACTACAGTCCATGGGGTCGAAAAGACTCAGACACAACTGAGCGATTAACACTTTTCCAACTACTTGTATACATATAAGTGTGTGTGTATAATATGCATAGATAAGGATGTGAAGAGATGCGTACCAAAATGTTCATATTTGTTATGATGGGAGGTGGGGGAGAGGCAGATTAAGCAGAAGGGGATATTGTTGACTCTTTTACAGTGGTACTGTTTGATTTGTTGCCTCAAGTGGGCATTACTTTTGTACTTCAAAGTGAAAACCCCAAATTTCCCAGCACACACACTTTAAAGTACTCAACTGGTGCTTTAAATCTAAAACACAGTTTAACAAGCAGGATCCCTTTGACTTCTCCTAAAGTCTCTCTGGTTAGCTTGTTAAAGCAGTACACCTGGAGAAGAAAGAAAAAAGAGACTAAAACCCTCTGGCTAGGCTGCATAAATCTTTTTTTTTTTTTTTTTTAATTGACCAGCCTGCTGAGCTGAGGACTGTGGAAGCCCAAGCTCTGGAATCATCCATCAGAACTCTGTGTTCTAGGGAAGGAGAAAAGCAGAAAAAGGCAGACTGATTGCCTCTTGGCTCTTAGCCAAAGGAGCTGCTAGCGGTGGGAGTGGAATTTTTTCATGGCAAAGGAAGAGGAAAAATCAGATCACATTTCCTACAGGGAGAGCCCTATTTATTCAGGAAGATCTCGGGGCCCTTGCTGTTCATAACAGGAGCATGTTCATTGGGTCATACTTTGATTTTCACAATTAGAAATCTTTTCTTTTTTTTCTTTCCTTTTTCTTTATCTCTTTCTCTCTTTCTTTCTCTTCTCTTTTTGCTTCCAATTTAGAAGGTGTTTCTCTCTAAAACACAAATGTCATAGAGAACTGCCACACATGACCATTGATAGATAAAGTGCAAAAGAACTATTGGTTCAGCAAGGAAATGCACATCCCCCAAAGAACCAGACATTTTCCTCTGTTACTTCACTAAAGGAACTGGGTCAGCAGCTTTGGAGGGGCTTGAGAGCCCACAACAGGAGGTTCTGGCCCCTTGCCTCTTCTGCTCTCTCCCAGCCACGGTGCATGGATGGGATCATGGACCTTCAGAAATCATTTTTGTAAAATTTCACTTGGAATAAACATGGAACCACAGAATCAGTACACTTGGAGGGCGCTTAATGGCCATCTACTCCCCCTGCTATCAATACACTTACACTAATACCACTTTACACCGTTTTCTGAGGGTTTATTATCAGCTATGAGCCCTGTCATTGGATATAATCCCCACAATATCCCTAGGAAGAAGGGGCTTCATTGTTCCAGATGACAGAAGTAGAAATAGGCTAAGAAACTTTCCAAATCACACTGTCAATAAATACTATGACCAGGCTATCCACCTGCAGATTCCATGCTCTTTGCCCCAGATACACGGCTTACTGGGGACTTCCCTGGTGGTCTAATGGCTAAGACTCTGTGCTCCCAATTCAGGGGGCCTGGATTCAATCCCTGGTCAAGGAACTAAGATCCCACATGGCACAACTTAAAGATCCCATATGCCACAACTAAGATCAAAGCTCCCACATGTCCCAATAAGACCTGGTGTAGCCAAAAATAAATAAATAAATATTCTTTAAAAAGATGTCACTGAAACACGATTACAATCTCTACTTGAACACCTCCAGTAATGGGAGGCTTGCTATTTTTAGAAATAGTCCATTGCTAATGATGAGGATGTTCTTTTTTTTTTTTTTTAATTCTGGCTGTCTTCATTTATGCTGGCCATACTCAGAATATATCTAATCTGTAGGTCTTCTCTATTATCTCTTCTTAGTGCTTTTAACTATTCAACAGGAATGTCTCTTACTATTCTGGCCTTACTTCTCTGTATAATCTCTTGCTTGTCAATTTCCTGATTTAACTGTCACGGCCAGAGCTGAAAAACAAACGAATGAACAAACAAACAAACAAAACTACCCAACTGAGAACTCCAGATGGCAGAGAATGTGTCTGTCTTGTTCACCAAATAGAGCAAGACTCTCATGCTGTATGGGCTTCCCTGGGGGCTCCGACGGTAAAGAATCCACCTGTAATGTGAGTGACCTGGGTTCGATCCCTGGCTTGGGAAGATCCCATGGAGGGGCGCATGGCAACCCACTCCAGTATTCTTGCCTGGAAAATCCCATGGACTGGACGGAGGAGCCTGGCAGGCTACTGTCCACCAGGTTGCAAGGAGTCGGACACGACTGAGCAACTCAGCACTCTCATGCTGTATGCTGTCAAAGTTGGCTAATGCAGTCAAGCTCACTGCTAGCTTTACCAGCAGTCCCCCCACCCCAAAACTGACAACTCACCCAGAGTTCACTGTCCCTCACATCACTGAGGCTTTCTGAAAGAAACACTGGTACAGACTTCCTTGGCAGTCCAGTGGTTAAGACTCTGGGCTTCCGCAGCAGAGGGCGCGGGTTCAGGGAAGATCCCATATGCCGCAGGGTGCAGCCAAAAACAGAGGTTAAAAAATACAGGCATGTAGCCAGGCAGGTCTTCCCCAAACAGTTTTTGTGAAATAGGCTTTAATGTTTTGCCTCTTGAGACAATATGCTGAAAGAACATAGGTTTTGGCCACATATATATCTAGGCTTTACCATTTCTGTGCTCAGTCACCAAATTGTGTCCAACTGTTTGCAACCCCATGGAGCCCACCAGTCTACTCTGTCCGTGACATTTTCCAGGCAATAATTCTGGAGTGGGTTGCCATGCCCTTCTCTGGAGGATCTTCCCAACCCAGGGATCAAACCCATGTCCCGTATCTCTTATGACTCCTGCATTGGCAGGTGAATTGTTTACCACTGGGACAATATGCCACCCGGACAATATAACAAAAAGAACATAATTTTTGGCCACATATATATCTGGGCATCACTATTCACTGAACGTATAATCTTGGATCCATCACTTTGGAACCTCCTTTTTTTTTCCCTATTTTTTTGCTCCCCTGTGAGGTATGCAGGATCTTAATTTCCTGACCAGGGATCAAACCCACACCCCCTGCAATGGAAACGCTGCATCTTAACCAATCTACTTCCAAGGAAGTCCCTGGAACCTCCATTTTCAACATCTGCAAAAGGAGGATGATAACACCTCATCCATAGAAATTTTCCGAGGATTAAATGAAATAATGGATGCAAAGTACCTAAGACATAAAACAAAGCCTGATAGATTGTTAATCTACTTAAAATAAATTTAATTTAATTTTCATTTTTAATTTAATTTCACTTTCTATCTTAATTCTTATATTTACATATGTACCTTCATCATTCAGGGACATGGCAAAGTCTGAAAAGCTGAGACCAAGATGAATATGAGACACTCCTGGTGCTTCTGTGAAGGAAACAAGATCCAAGAACCAAAATATCTGGAAAATAGAAGATCAAGACTGCTCTGCAGAAGACCAGGGAGCTACCTCCCTGGCATAGTGCCAGGCCTAGAAGAACACACAACACACAATCTGCAGTTATGAAACATTGATGGGACGGAGAGCCATCGGGTAAGGCAGGTGACATCCTAACGCTTCCAGGTTCCCACAGAAAGACAAGTCCAGTGCAAGAGAGCAGGAAATAATTAGATGGGTTTTCTGGGATCTTAATCCTTTCACTTATTCAATAAATATTACAGAGCATCTCACACTAGCTGGTTGCTACGCTCAGTGCTGCCCATTCAGAAAAGAGAAAGACATAGTTGCTGCCCACCAGCAGCAACTGGTGGTTGCTGGTAGGAAATGTCTGGTAGGAAAAGACAAGAAAATGAATATCCACAGTACAATGGGGTAGGTGCACAAATGGTATCTGAAAGTCTGGTGGAGCCACAAAGGACTGTAAAGGCTGTCAAAGAAATGACATAACTGTTCCTAAAAGCTTATATGTGAACAGTGGACAAGATGCTGTATTTAAAAAGCAGTAAGCTGATGCTCAGAAGAGAGGAGTTATAATCCTTTCCTGTTACTCTTTGACTTTGCACAAATATTTTCACTTCTTTGGGCTTAGTTGAATGGTTTACGTGTTTCTTAAGGTTCAAGTAGTGACCTAAGAGCTCTGTATGTCTAAGTTTCCTTGTCTGTAAAATAGTATATAATAGCTGTCTCATAGACACGTTTAATATTTGTAGAAGTTCTCAGAACAATGCCTGATTCATAATGAGCAGTGTAGGGACTTTTATGATGGCCCACAGGCTGAGACTCTGTGCTCCCAATGCAAGATCTGAGTTCGATCCCTAGTCAGGGAACTAGATTGTACGTGCAGCAACTAAGAGTTCAAATGCCAAAACTAAAGATTCCACGTGCCACAACTAAGACCGGGCATAGTCAAATACATGTACATTTTTTAAAAAGCTGTTAACTTTCTAAATAACCATAATAAGCATTATACACCTGTTAAATAAAATGAAATAAGGTTAAGGTTAAGTGAAGTCACTCAGTCGTGTCTGACTCTTTGTGACTCCATGAACTGTAGCCTGCCAGGATCCTCTGCCCACAGGACTTTCCAGACAAAAGTACTGCAGTGGGTTGCCATTTCCTTCTCCAGGGGATCTTCCCGACCCAGGGATTGAACCCAGGTCTCTGGAACTGTAGGCAGACGCTTTATAATATGAGCCACCAATTGTTTGTCACCAGGTTCCTATCTTCAGCCTCTGAGTGAAAGGAATTAAAGGATCCTTCAAGAACCCTATCAGCCCCAGCAGTGAATCTCGTATCATCAGACTGCACTGCCTAATACCCTTCTGATTGCAGTCATCCACCAACACTGGGCCCCTGCCTTGACTCCTGATTCTCTGTGACCCTCCCCAACACGGTTCCCATCATCATTCTTGAGATCCATACACATATCTGACTCGTCCAGCAGCCTGGTCTCTTCATCCATGACTTCGCATGTTCTATATCCTACTTGGGAGGGCTCATGTGCACGGATCACAGTCTAAACACTGTCATTTTGATATTTGACGAAAGGCAGTGTATTTTTATGTTCACTTTGGAGATTCCTACTTGTTCCTAACGTATACAGAACTATGTAAAAAAATAATTGATTTCTGAATATGTCTTCCATTTTTCTGATAAAGGTTCTAAATGGGTCATTACAGAGTGGGTTGGGATAACAGAGTTCATTACAAATAAAGTGAATCAATTTCATTTCTAAATAAACATATTTTAAATGTTTCTTAGTTAAAAGTTGCCAGAAGAGACTAAGTGGGTAATGTCTGTGTGTGTGCGTGTGTGTGTGTGTGTGTGCACGCACACTCCACAGTGTTTGACCATTTGCAACCCCACGGACTGTAGCCTGTCAGGCGCCTCTGTCCATAGAATCTTCAGGCAAGAATACCGGAGTGGGTTGCCATTTCCTACTCCAATGGGTAGTGTCTATTTAACATTAAATGAATGAATGGGTACAGAGAGCCTTGCACTGTGCAGTTTGAAAAGAATCTATACACATCTTAAGAAGGTTGTGATTTTATTATTGTTGAGGCAGTCCAAGCATAGGCTGGAAAAGAATTTCCAGACATTGAGCATTTCAGAAGGGAGCGAGCTTATTAAGAACAAAGAGCAGAGATAATATGGGCACTGTGAGCACAGGGGGCTGACCTCCTGACAGACCAGGGGAGAGCCAATGCTTTTCGTGGGTTAGTGGCCAATTTTTATAGCCTCAAGACAAAGAGAATTCCTGCTGGAAGGTTGGTGTTAGGTGATTGCTGAGGGCACGGTAGGGTGAGTACTGGAGTGGGCATCTTTGCCTAATTTGCAGTGAGGAAGCTTGTTAGTGATGAGCAGAGGACTTTTGGCAACAGTCACAAAGGGACTCAGTCTGCTTCAGAGGTGACCTTGGTTCTGGACTCTGCTTTTGTGGCCTTGATACAAGGTCTCGTACCTGTGGCCTTGGGGTAGGACCCAACAATTTTGACAAAAGAAAGGAACACTGTTAGAAGTTAAGTTGGGGAAACTTCCCTGGCAGTTTAGTGGTTAAGAGTCCAGAATTCCACTGAAGGGGGCACAGGTTCTATCCCTAGTCAGAGAACTAAGATCCACATGCCGTGCAGTACAGCCAAAAAAGAGTTAAGCAAGGCTCTTTCTTCCCTTCTAGACTCTCCCATCCTTGCGTTAACCAGGTTAATAGAATACTCCTCATTCCCTCTCACCAGGCCTCCCCACTCTCCGCTGTGGCTTCTTCTCTCATAGGTTTCACCGTGGAACCCTCTAGCCGTCCAGACAGCTGCGGCTCCTCCAACTTCAGCTTTTGCTTTGCTGGAGTCAGGGAATCTGGAACTGCACTACTGCCTGAATCCACTAAGCACGCTAGGCTCCTGCCCTCACCATCCGCAGATCCCAGACTTTCAGTCTTCCGATTTACTAATGTAGCCTCTGCCACTGCGTGAGGACTGCAGATTTCCTATTTATGTGTGAATTCCCCTCTGCACCGAGAGCTCTTTTCTTAACTTCTATCTACTTGTTTGGGTCTTCACATCCTACTTAGCCCTCGCTAAGAATCCCAACTCTGTCACTGGAATCCCAACTCTGTCACTAGTTGTGAAATCTGAAGAAGTAACCTAAGCTTTCTGAATCTCCGCTTTTTTTTCTTTTGTTTAATTCAATATTTTTTCAAATATTATAATGTTTATTTTCAATGCTTAAGATTCATGCTTCTCTTCCCCTGTGATCAATAGAATAAACTGAGATAATAAACAGATAGTTTTTCTGTGTGACTTACAATGGGAATTGAATCTGCAACCTATGCTTCATTAAGAGAAAGATGCTATAGTGAATGGGAGAAGGAAATGGCAACCCACTCCAGTATTCTTGCCTGGGAATCCTGCGGACAGAGGGGCCTGGTAGGCTGCTGTCTGTGGGGTCGCATGGAGTCGGACACGACTGAAGTGACTTAGCAGCAGCAGCTATAGTGAATAACCAACTTAAACACAAAGAACAATAAAAAAGAGAGAACAAAGGGAGGAGAGAAAGAGGAGTCAGGGAGAGAGGAACTAAGAAAGGAGGAGGGAGGGATGGAGGGCAAGAGGGAGGAACAAAGAAAGAGAAAGGAAGGAAGGAAGGAAAAGCGTCACCATTTTCTGCATCTTCTCAAGATGGACGTGAGGACAAAATGAGTATGGTTGATAGATGAGGGTATGGCTATAGATCAGGATACAGATAAAGATACAGAGATATTTATGAAACGTTAGTTCCCTTCTCTGCCTGCCTTTCCCTCATCTCAGCTTTGGGTGTCACGGTCATTGCTTCCAGCCTCCTTGCGTCTCTATGAAAGCATGACTTTCCCATACTGCAAGCAGGTGGTTTGCTGCTGCCGCAGCTAAGTTGCTTCAGTTGTGTCCAACTCTGTGTGACCCCAGAGATGGCAGCCTAACAGCTCCTCTGTCTCTGGAATTCTCCAGGCAAGAACACTGGTGTGGGTTGCCATTTCCTTCTCCAATGCATGAGAGTGAAAAGTAAAAGTGAAGTCGTTCAGTCGTGTTCAACTCTTTGTGATCCCATGGACTGCAGCCTACCAGGCTCCTCCATCCATGGGATTTTCCAGGCAAGAGTACTGGAGTGGGGTGCCATTGCCTTCTCGAAGCAGGTAGGATAGGGGATCCCAGAAGAAAGAGAACCAGACATCACTTTCTTGACATAAGAGAACCCATCTTGGGACTTCCCTGGTGACAGCAGATAAAAATTCGCCTGCCAGTGCAGGGCATGTGGGTTTAATCCCTGGTCTAGGAAGATTTCACATGCCCCAGAGCAACTAAACCCATGTGTCACAACTTCTGATCCTGTGCTCTAGAGCCCACGAGTCACAATTACTGAGCCTGTGTGCTGCAACTACTCAAGCCTGCACACCTAGAGCCGACGCCCTGGAACCAGAGAGGCCACCACAATGAGAAGCTGCACACCGCAGGGAAGATTAGCCGCTGCTCACCACAACTAAAGAAAGCCCGCGTGCAGCAACAAAGACCAGTGCAACCAAAAACTAACTAATTAATTAAAAGATGCTTGCTTGTTGGAAGAAAAGGTATTACAGACCTAGACAGCATATTAAAAAGCAGAGACATCACTTTGCTGACAAAGATCTGTCTATTCAAATCTATGGTTTTTCCAGTAGTCATGTATGGATGTGAGAGTTGGACCATAAAGAGCTGAGCGCCAAAGAATTGATGCTTTTGAACTGTGGTGTTGGAGACGACTCTTGAGAGTCCCCTGGACTGCAAGAAGATCAAACCAATCAATCCTAAAGGAAATCAGTCCTGAGTATTCATTGGAAGGACTGATGCTGAAGCTGAAACTCCAATACTTCGGCCACCTCATGTGAAGAGCTGACTCATTTGAAAAGACCCTGATGATGGGAAAGATTGAAGGCAGGAGGAGAAGGGGATGAAAAAGGATGAGATGGTGGGATGGCATTACCAACTCTATGGACATGAGTTTGAGCAAGCTCCAGGAGTTGGTGATGGACAGGGAAGCTTGGTGTACTGCAAGCCATGGGGTCTCAAAGAGTCAGACACCACTGAGCAACTGAACTGAACTGAATTAATTAATTAATTTAAAAAAACTTTTAAAAAGAGAGAGAACCCATTTTGGCTTAAGTTATTTTGGATCCAAGCCTGGCCATAATGCTCATCCTTGAACAGGTCTCAGTAAGTAGTGATCATAAGAGAAGCAAGGGAATCCTGCAACAAGGGAAGAACAGTCAAGAAACAATAATGTGGCCTTGGGGCAGAGTTCTGGATCCTTAAAGGATAATACATAGGAATATATTTTGGAACAGGAACTAAGGCCACCCCCCAGGTCGAGGATGGAGTGATGTTGACCCTCCCGACTTCCATCAACTAAAGCATGGATTCTGTTGACTTTTGCCCCAATTCTGAATTCTCCTCTATGCAAAGCCCTTCATGAATATGCTTAAACCTTCTCCATTCTGCTGTTGGGGCAACAGTACCTTGGGGGAAGATCCCTGGTGTTCTCTTACTCCCTGTAAGTCATAATAAATCCTTCCTGCTCCTAATCTTCGGCTTGGTTGTGAAACCTGTAACTCAGACTGGGACTTGAACCCACCGACTTTTAACTGAGATAACACCTGGTCTCAGGACTTAATGAATTTCAGGTTCTTGAGGTCTTATCGAAGAAAGAATCCCATGAAAGTCAAGATGATAAGAGGTGGATTTATACAGAGAAAAACACACTCCACAGAGTATGGGCCATCTCAGAAGGCGAGAGTGGCCCCAGGGCACAGGGCTGTTAGTTTTCTTCATAGGGGTGGGTAATGGGAAATGGCAACCCACTTCAGTGTTCTTGCCTGGAGAATCCCAGGGACGGGGGAGCCTGGTGGGCTACCGTCTATGGGGTCACACAGAGTCGGAGACACAACTGAAATGACTTAGCAGCAGCAGCAATCTTTGATGCTGGGGGAGATTGAAGGCAAAAAGAGAAGGCGGCAGCAAAGGATAAGATAGTTAGCATTATAGACTCAATGGATATGAATTTGAGCAAACTCTGGGAGACAGTGAAGGACAGTGAAGCCTGGTGTGCTGAAGTCCATAGAGTCACAAGAGATGGACACAACTAAGTGAATGAACAATAACAACAGTTTCATAGGTTAATGAGTGGTAGGAGTATTCCAGATATTTGGGGGAAGGGATAACAATTGTCAGGAATTGGGCCTCTGCACACTCTTTGATCTTTATGGTCAGCCTTGGAACTGTCATGGCACTTGTGGGTGTGTTATTTAGCATACTGGTGCGTATACTGAGGCTCAAGGTTTAGTGGAAGTTGACTTGTCTCCCATCTTGGACCTATTTGTCATTGTCCACTGTTGTAGACCACTTTATGTTGTGTCCTTGGGCTATGTCACTCTTTTAAAAGTTGTGCCCTCCCCCCTTCCCTCTTGGTTCAGTTGTGTCCATTAGGTCAACACCCACCAAGAGGTGAACCCAGTTTTTGGTAACAATACCCTCGAAAACAGTTCTGGGTGTCCACTAGTCCCATGCCATCCCTTTTCCCTCACTTCCCTCCCCACCTGTGCACTGGGGTCCCTGCTTCCACCACAGCAGAGGAGACATCATTCCCAACAGTCACACCTGCTTGGATCATCTTTTCTTCTTCCTGTCTTCTTTCCATCCCCAAACTCATACTCCCCAAGCATCCTTGGTACTCAGAGTCCAGTCTGAGGGCCAGCAGCAGTATCACCTGGAACTTGTCAGGAATGCAGAATGAAGTGCCCCCACCCCAGACCTGCTGAATTAGTTACTGCATAATAAGGTCCCCAGGTGATTCATAAATGCACTACAGTTTGAAAAGCACTGCACTAGATTATTCTTAAGGCTTAACTCAAACTCATCACTTCTATGAAAATGTTATTGATCCTTCCGTCCAACTTATCCACATACCTCTATACAAGCACTGTTATTTACTCCCTCCTCCATGGTCCCATCTGCCTACTGGTCATCCATCCATCCACACCTCCATCCATCTTGGAATCTGCAAGCATTTACTAAGGGCTTACCATGGCAAGACCTCTCCTCACTGATGGGGATAAAAGTAAATCTACATGTCCCTTTCTCTCAGAGAGCACAGTCCTACAGAGACAATAACTAGTCTACAGGCAATTACAAGATATTGCCATTGCCCCATTGTGTGTGCTCGGTCATGTCCAATTCTTTATGACCCCATGGACTGTAGCCCACCAGGCTCCTCTCTCCATGGGATTTCCTAGGCAGGAATACTAGAGTGGGTTTCCATTTCCTCCTCCAGGGGATCTTCCTGACCCAGGGATCAAACTCGAGTCTCCTACATTGGCAGGAAGATTCTTCACCACTGAGTCACCTAGGAAGCCCAGAGGATATTGGTAAGTGCTATCTATTCAGCAGTTACAAATATGTTTGCTGGAATTAGGGTTTGAGCTAGAGTTTAAGGAGTACAAAAGAGGAACACCTCACTCAGCCAATGAGGTTAGGAAGACTAATCAGAGATGATGACATCCAATCTGAATGCAAGTCCTGTAAGTCTCAACCTACACACGCTTTCTTCTCCAGGAAGCCTTCTCTGATGTCTCTCTATTAGGTTAGGGACTTTTGCTCTATGTTCTATCCCTACAGGAATAAGCCGGCCAAAATGCCCAGAAAACACTCCCAGCCCTGGGAACAACAAATGCAAAATCTATGGGATAAAAACATCATGGAGGGACTTCCCTGGTGGTCCAGTGATTAAGACTCCGTGCTTTCACTGCAGGGACACAGGTTCAATCCCAGGTCAGGGAGCTAAGATCCCACATGACAAGCTGCACAACCAAAAAATAAATAAATAAAATCTAAAAAACCATTGTGGAGCATGTGGTATATGTTTACATATGTTAACACATCCCCTACATTGCAAAGACTTCTATTCTTATCTGTTTCCCCTACACATCTGTGAGTGCCCAAAGAGTAGGACTCTGAGTTGTTGACCTCTGTACCAGCCCTCAGCACAGTGCCTGGCACGTAGTAGGCGTTCAATAAGTAAGACAGGACAGCAACAAGAAGATAGGTTTAGAGAGGGATTTCTTCTGGGTTTAGCTCATTGTCCTTCAAACGGATATCTTGGACTCCCTTCTAGAGCAGTAGGATAAGACTATTGGGGAAAATGGTTTCTTTTAATTAAGGAAGAAACTACAGACTATGGGAGCTATATGAGTCCTATGTAAGCTAAAATTATCATTTAAAAATCTCATTCAAATGGCCAAGAGTGGAGGAAGCGTTTTAGAGGTGGTTGAATAGTAAAGCATAAGCACGTGTTTTTGGCTTCATTGACTCACCAGTTTTAAGTCCAAGGGCACATATGTCCTTCACTGAAGACTCGTGTATGTGACTTAGTTACAGCCGCTGTGTTATCTTTCTTCTGCATACGGTGCAGAGGTGTCTGCCTCTTCTACTCCTTGCTGAGAAGGGAGCCAGAGGTCAACTGACTTGTTCTGGTTACACAAGCCAAGTTGGGAGAGTCTTAACTCTCACTCTGTTTTTCAAATTCTATTGGGATAATGAACTTTAGAGTCAAGCAGATATTAAATGTCTGGTTTGACCTGAATTATAGTTACACATATGTACACATATGTACCATACTTTTCAGATTATAGTATAGTCATTTATAACACTGACTCTGGAGCCAGACTGGGTTTGAATCTCAGCTCTACCTTTAAAAGCCATGTGTCTTGAGGCAAGACACGGTCTCTGCTTCAGTTTTCCCATCTGTAAAATGGGTATAATAACTATACCTCTGTCCTAGGATTAAATGAGCTAATATTAATATAGTGCTTAGCATAGTTTCTGGGACACAACAAGGACTATATCAATGTTGGTTAAACAAAACAGAAATACAGCTGACTGTAATATTTATCACAATTCTAATAAATTAATTATTGTGTTTATATTTAACACTGTCTTTCTCTAGCTTCTGGGGGCATATGAGGGCCATGATGGCTTTTTTTTTTCTTTTTAAAATTTTTGTTGGTGTAGAGTTGATTTACAATGTTGTGCTAGTTTCAGGTGTAAACCAAAGTGAATCAGTTATGCATATACAGGTGTCCACTCTTTTTTAGATTCTTTTCCCATATTGGCCATTACAGAGTATTGAATAGAGTTCCCTGCACCATACAGCAGTCCCTTACTAGTCATCTATTTTATACATAGAAGTTAGCTGTTCAGTTGTGTCCAACTCTGCGACCCTATGGACTATAGCCCACCAGGCTGCCCTTCCATGGAATTCTCCAGGCAAGAATACTGAAGCGGGTAGCCATTCCCTTCTCCAGGGGCTCTTTCCAACCCAGGGATTGAACCTGGGTCTCCTACGTTGCAGGCAGATTCTTTACCATCTGAGCCACCAGGGAAGCTTTGTTTTATAAATAGCAGTATGTATATGTCAATCCTGGCCTTTTTCTTCGTAGTATCTGCAGCGCTGGCAGGCTACCTGGCACAGAGTGTCTGATGGATACTATTACATAGGGTAAGTTCTCCACCTCTTTCTCACTCCATCTCCCCAGCTCAAGAAACTACTATGACTCCCTATTGCTTACTGCACCAAATCCAGTGTCTCAGCTTGAATTCCAGACCTAGGTAACCTGGCCACAGTTGGTCTCTCTGTCTCATGCATTCTCAACAAGGGCAATATCGCCCCCATGGGGGCAAATATTGATTCTTGGGGGTCCAAAAAATGTTGCTCTTTGTATGTATATAATGTATAAACAGACCTATAGTATATAGCAGATAGCCAAATATCTGTGGTATTATTTCATTGGAGGGGGCGATTAGGAAAAATGCCTGAAAATGTTCCTGGGCTATAATGAAAAAAAGAAACATTGATCTAGCCCATTTCTCGCCACAGAAAGAACACTCATAGCATGGCGGGTGGAGGAAACCGCTTTCTCCTCTTCGGTTCTCAGTTTGCAAGGGGGTAAAATGAGGAAGATCAGCCTGTGACCCCTGAGGCCCTTCCCGGCCCTAGCAGTTCATGACCCCAAGAATCGGATGCTCACCAAGCCCATACATACATACTCACCTAGAGCCTCTGCCCCCTGGGGAAGTGACTTTAATTCCCACCCACTAGTCATATCATCCTCTTCCTTGCAACACAGGCTCCCAGAATCTGTCTTCTCCTCCTCCCACTTTTTAAAAAAATATGTATTTATTTTCATGTATTAGTTGTGGCATGCAGGATCTATTTCTCTCACCAGCGACGGAACCTGGGCCCCCTGCTTTGGGAGAGCAGAGACTTAGCCACTGGACCACCGGAGTAGTTCTCCTCCCACTTCTGAGCCCCCACTTCCTTCACATGAAGCCTCTCCTGGTACCATTCCCCCCTCCAATCCAGATAGTGCTGGCCTGGGTGTGTGGACTAGGATGTGAGTAAAGGACAGTTCCTCAGAGCCTGAGGAGATGAGGTTTCCAGCTGGCCCCAGCACAGTGCTTGGCATGAGATCAATGCTTAATAAGTATTCACTAAGTGAAGAACGTTGAATGAATGAATGATTTGTCTGTATCTCTGCCTTTTTTGCTTCTCCATCCCCTTTCACAATGTCCAAAGCAGCAAAAACACTTGTCCGACAGGGAGGGTTGTCCTTATTTGGGTTTCCTCAGAAGCAGACCATGAGACACAGATGGGAATGCAAGCGGTCTGTTTGAAAGGCGACTCTGAGGGACACTGGTAGAGGAATGGGAAATGAGACAGGGAAGAAGCAGACGGCCACAACTGTTGTGATATTAAGTCACCACTACGGACAAACAGTGCTTCATTTGGCTGGAGAGCTCTGGGAGTCAGTGTAGTTACCCTACAAGAGAGGAAGGAGCTGGGGTGCCTATCCACCAAATTCCATTAGAGGACAGTAGAGAGCTGTTCCCAGGGGACATGAAGTCCCAGTCTGCAGCAGGTGAGGGCACCAAGGTCACCAGCGTCTGGAGAAACCGGTGCTTGTACGCTCAGTCGTGTCTGACTCTTTGCAACCCCATGGTGGCCCACTAGACTCCTCTGTCCATGGGATTCTCCAGCCAAGAATATTGGAGTGGGTTGCCATGCCCTCCTCCAGGGGATCTTCCTGACCCAGGGATTGAACCCGAGTCTGCTGTTCTGGCAGGCAGATTGTTTACCGCTGAGCCACCTGGGAAGCCACCTGGCTTCCTCTGGAGAGTGCCGTCTGCCAAAGAAACCCAGGCACTGACAGTTGATATTCAGGCCAGAATCAGGAAAGCAGCTAAAGCCAAGAAATGGGGGAGGTGGGGGTAGGGGTGAATGCCTACAACATTACTCCAGGGAAGCAGGCAAGGAGTGGGAGAGAAACAAGTGCTTGAAACCTTTCCTTCTCCCCTTCTCAGGGGCCTAAAAACAAGCCATCCCAAACAGATAAAAATATTCCCTTGTGTTTGTAAAACACCTAGCACTTCCTGAGTCTCCTTTCACTTATCACACCAATCCTAAGGGGATTCCCCTGCCATGTTGCACAATGTCCATCTCTAGATGGGGTTCCTGGAGTTACAAAATGTCCTGCTTGAGAGCCAAGCAGGGCAGGGAGAGGTGATGGGCAAGTCATTACTCTTGTCTCCACTGGACCTTAGCCACCCTTTCAGGAGGGACAGGATGAGTGAGAAAATAAGCACAGGCCAGCGCTCTCTTCTCTGCCCCCAACGGTGGTATGTTAAGTGTTGTGGGGCTCTGCTCCACTTTCTTCCCATTCCATAGGACCCACCAAACCTGGGTGTCTCTTTCCCCAGGCTGCTCTGTGTGCAACTCTATGAGCAAAGTCAGAGGCAAGCAAATAGCTCAGCTTGACCTTCTGACACCCCCATCCCACCTGGACTTGGGAGGAAAAGGCCCTGAACTTTAGACTTGACTCTGCCACTAACTTCCTGTAAGGCTGGAGCCAAGCCATTCAGCCTCTCGACCCTCGTTTGCCAGAAGCAGAAAATGGTTCAACTTTCCTGTTGCCACTGAGAAAGAAGGTCTGAGGAGGTATTTTTACAGACTGTAAGGTGCTTATAAAAATATAAGATATTATCCTTGTTGTCCTTAATAATGCCTCCTGTCTCTGAACTCCTAGTGTGCTTCGGTCAGAATCACACAATCACACTCACATATTCTCCCATCGTTCCATCTTGAAGGACCTGCTGTTCCCTACAGGTGCTGTGTTCTTTCTTGTCTCCAGCAGTTCCCTCTCCTTCTGCTCACATTGACTCCTGGTTACCTCCTACAAATCTTTGAGGACTCCGCTGCAGTGATGCTTGTCTAGACACTGTCTCCTGACCCCTCACTCCACCTACCCGCCCTCTGCACTCTGAAGCGGAAGTCCCACCTCTGGGCGCCATGCCTCCTGGGCACCCCTCTGTGGCTTAATGCTTTCTTTGTTTCCTTGAACGTTCCTCAAAGCAGGGAGACTATTAGTCTACCAGGGCGGCTGTAACAAAATACCACACGCTAGCGGGCTTAAACAACAGAAGTTAATTTTCTCACCAGTCTGGAGGCCAAGATGAAGCTGTCAGCAACACTGGTTTCTTCTCTCCCTGGTTTGCAGTTGGCCACCACCTTGCATCTTCACATGGTCCTCCCTCCCTCTGTCCATTGTATGTCTGTGTCCTAATTTCTTTCTTTGTAGGACAACAGTCATACATGTCCCCAAGGACCCCATTTTAACATAATCACCTCCTTAAAGATCCTATGTCCAAATACAGTTACATTCTGAGGTGTGGGGATTAGGGCTTCAACATATGAATTGGGAGGCACACAACGAACCCATAAGAAACCTTACTTTTATATCCCTATGTACAACTCTGGGCTGACACATCTGAAGTGCCCCCAAAGCGCTTCTGAGTCACCGAGTGAACGAATGAACAGGTATGTACTGTACATGTTTTCCAACCAGCACGTCAGCTACTTGAGGACAATGAAAGAACACTAGCCTTGGGACTGGGGGGACCTGGATTATTATTCTTTGCTTTGTGTCAATATAGAAGGTGATCTTTTTAGCAGCAACATCAAAAGATGCCCCTTCGGCACTTCCCTGGTGGTCCAGTAGCTTAAGACTCTGTGCTCCCAATTCAGGGGGCTTAGATTCAATCCCTGGTCGAGGAACAGTTGCGTGCTGCAGCTAAAGATTCTGCATGCCACAAGAAGACTGAAGATCCCGCATGCTGCAACTAAGACCTGACGCAGCTAAATAAATAAAAAAGAAATATTTAAAAAATTAGCGATAAAGATGCCCCTTTACCTGGGGATGTAACATGCCTGTTCCACTTCTAAAGCAATCGGAGATTGAGAGCATTCATTATTCACAATGCCTAGAGCATTTGCCAAATTCAAGATTTCTATAATTTCAACCTAAGAAAATGCCATCTGCTGCACAGAAACTGATTGTTGGCCACCCTTTATGTGCTACACTCTCTTCCAGTGAGAAACCACATTTCCCTGAAGGGTGAGTGGTTCTTCCGGAGCCGCTTAGTAATCACTGGAGAATCTATTGTCTTACCTAGTGCAGCTTGATAAGTCATCAGTGTTGACTCAAACAAATGTTTCAGACACACTAATTACAGCATTTTGGCCTTGGAAGACACCTTAGAAATCATGGGCCATGAAACTTTAGACTCAAGTTTAAACCCTGCCTTCTTGGATAAACTAAGTTTTTCTCATCTGTCAAACAGGTGGAGTAACATTTCACAGACTTATTTGGAGTATTGAATAGGATAATGAGTATATGAATATATAGTGTCTTGTACCTAACAGGACAGAGTAACTCTTAATATTAGTTTTCTTCCCCTCTGTGTTTTACAGATAGGTAAATCAAGACCCAAAGGAGGAAAAAGCCCTAAGCTAATCACCAGCTTTTTTAAAAAATATAGTTTTGTTTTTTATTTATTTTTTATTGTGTTGGATCTTTGTTGCTGCGAGGGCTTATATCTAGTTGTGGCAAGCAGGGGCTGTTTTCAAGTTACGGTGCTCAGGGTTCTCATTGTGGTGGTTTAGAACCACAACCTCCTCATTAGATTTCCAGCTCCTTTCCAGTCCGGTCTCCTTTCTGACATCAGAATTCTTTTTCTAGAACAGAGATCTGATCTTGTCACTACTCTGCTCAAAAATTCTGCAAGTTTCTTGATTTGTACAGGATGAAGTACTCTTAACCACAAAAAAAGCAAAAGTATATTTTTAAATGCAGGTACACATCTGCCAGATCATATATATACACACACACACACATATATAATATATACTAATATAGTTTTCCAGGGCTGCTCTAACAGATGCCAAAGAGTGATTTAACAAAAGCTGAAAATTCAAGATCAAGGTGTTGGTTTCTCCTGAGGCCGCTCCCCTTGGTCTACAGATGGCTGCCTTCAAGCTGTGATCTCCATGTGGTCCTTCCTCTGTGTGGTCATGTTCCTACTGTTTCTTCTTGTGTCCAAATCTCCTCTTACTAAAAGGACACATGTTAGGCTTTCCCTTGTGGTCCAGTGGTTAAGAATCCATCTGCCGGTGTTGGGGACACAGGTTCGCTTCCTGGTCCGAGAAGATCCTACATGCCGCGGAGCAGCCAAGCCTGGGTGCTGCAACTGCTGAACCTGAGCTCTGGAGCCTGAGAGCTACAACTGCTGAGCCCACACGCTGCAGTTACTGAAGCCCAAGCACCCTAGAGCCTGCGCTTGGCAACAAGAGAAGCCACCGCAATGAGAAGCCTGAGCGTCGCCACTAGACAAAGCCAGCGACAAGCATCAGTGAAGATCCAGTATAGCAAAAAGAAAACTAAAAAAAAGCACACATGTCAGATCAGATCAAGGTCCACTCTAACAGCCTATTTTAACTTAATCATCTTTTTCTTTTTAAATCACCTCTTTAAAGGCCCTATTTCCAATTCTAGTCACATTCTGGGGTACTGAGGGCTAAAGATTCCATATATGAACTTGAGGAGGAATACAATTCAGCCTGCAACAATATACGTGCATTCAGTTCAGTTCAGTCGCTCAGTCGTGTCTGACTCTTTGCGACCCCATGAATCGCAGCACGCCAGGGCTCCCTGTCCATCACCAACTCCTGGAGTTCACTCAGACTCACGGCCATCGAGTCCGTGATGTCATCCAGCCATCTCATCCTCGGTCGTCCCCTTCTCCTCCAGCTCCCAATCCCTCCCAGCATCAGAGTCTTTTCCAATGAGTCAACTCTTCGCACGAGGTGGCCAAAGTACTGGAGTTTCAGCTTTAGCATCATTCCTTCCAAAGAACACCCAGGACTGATCTCCTTCAGAATGGACTGGTTGGATCTCCTTGCAGTCCAAGGGACTCTCAAGAGTCTCCCAAAGAACACCCAGGACTGATCTTTAGAATGGACTGGTTGGATCTCCTTGCAGTCCAAGGGACTCTCAAGAGTCTTCTCCAACACCACAGTTCAAAAGCATCAATTCTTCGGTGCTCAGCCTTCTCCACAGTCCAACTCTCACATCCATACATGACCACTGGAAAAACCATAGCCTTGACTAGATGGACCTTTGTTGGCAAAGTAATGTCTCTGCTTTTGAATATGCTATCTAGGTTGGTCATAACTTTCCTTCCAAGGAGTAAGCGTCTTTCAATTTCATGGCTGCAATCACCATCTGCAGTGATTTTGGAGCCCAGAAAAATAAAGTCTGACACTGTTTCTACTGTTTCCCCATCTATTTCCCATGAAGTGATGGGACCAGATGCCATGATCTTTGTTTTCTGAATGTTGAGCTTTAAGCCAACTTTCTCACTCTCCTCTTTCATTTTCATCAAGAGGCTTTTTAGTTCCTCTTCGCTTTCTCCCATAAGGGTGGTGTCATCTGCATATCTGAGGTTATTGATATTTCTCCCGGCAACAGGATATATTTTTAAGGTCAGTTTCCTGTCTCCATCACTAGACTTTATACTCTTTGAGGGCAAGAAACATGTTCAATCACACCGTAAGCACTTAGTAAAAGCTAGCTAGATGAGTGAGTCTGCCATTCTGCGTGATGGCACGGCTGACGGTCATACACATGCATGGACCTAAAGCGTGAGTTTGCCTTAGCCCCATGTTTTTCCAAAACATGTAAAACATTCACAAGCCCAATCTGACTCCAAGTCAAAGAGAGGAAAGAAGTCCTTTTGTGATGAGGCCCCTGGACCCTCAGTTCCACCCTCAAAGAGTGCTTAAAGTAAAATACAGCTTTGGAAGTTGACTGCTCCACTGCCTTCAGCCTACACTCTTTCCTCTAAGCCACTCTGCCATCTGTCTCTAGCGCTGGGAACTTTTCAGTTCAGTCTCAGGATGTGTTAAAAAATGTGCAAGAATGGTCTGTCTTTGAGAAATGTACATGACATTTGACAAACAAGGGGATGGGGAGTATTTTATGTTTGTGACTGAAAGAGAAAACACAAAATTGCTAATAATTGCCTTTGGGAGGTGGTCTTATGGATGATTTTTGCTTTAGTCCCTAGAATAGGTTGTGTAAATTTTATACAAAAGCCATATTTGACTTTTATAATTGAAAATAAAGATACAATAAAATCCCATCTGGGTGTGGCCATAAAATTTTTGTGTAAAATGTGAGGCCTTGGTATTCTGAGGCTACTGAAATGACCAGGGCAAACCACATCAGCCAGTCACGGGATCTGGGGAGATTTGATGCCATTCACATCTTTCCCTGCCCGGGCTGCGGTTTGGCACTTCCTCCTGGTGGTGGACCACAGTGGCAATTCATAGACTCTTCCAACTGGTTGACTGACCCTCATAATGTAAACTCAACACTGAGGACACTGGGCACCCTTGCAAAATGGAGCTCCCTGTCTCCCAATATACACCTCATCAGAGGAGAGGTGGGGAGATGTTCTGAGAAGTGGTAGACAGGGTCAGTTGCCTCATATCTGAATTTGCGTAGTTGGTGGGGAGTCATGATCTTGGTAAGTTGTGGCAAGCACAGAGGTTCATCACCCAGATCTGCCTTCAAGAAAGAAGAGGCTGCTCGGTTGCATGGAGTTCTGTTGGCTGACAGCCTCCAGTTAGCATCTCAGGATCTGTCTCGGGATAATCTTGTGAGCTTAAGGACATGCTGCTCCTTTTCAGCAGCCCCTGGCCAACCCCTTCAGCATGGTGGGAGACTAAGCCTGGTAGTTTTTGCCCAATGGGGACCTCTTCTGAGGGACATTCTTGGTTCTAGAGCTTCCCAGCCGGTCATCCGACACACTTTCAGATCAGGCTCTGAGGCTTTTCCTGCACAGTTCTGCTTCTTCCCCTCTGTTATCTTTTACAAATGTTATCTCCGACAAACCTCTTGCACTCCCAACTACAGTTCAATGAACCCTATAGAGACAGTTTTATACACATACACACACACACACACACATACACACACATAAACACATATATGGATCCATGAGTCTGAATAACACATGAGACATCCATGCTACATGGAAGAACCTGCTAACACTTGCTAAGTATCTACTCTGTGCACGAGCATTGTTCCTGCCCTCAAACAAGCAGTGTCTAATGAAGGAGACAGAGAGGAAACTAAATCGACAAAATAGATTGTTGTATCTTTGTGTAATACATGCATGCTTCTAATTGTTCAAGTACATAGAAACCTCTAATGAGTTCCCAGTGTTCTCCCAATGAGAACAACTGTTTTCTTTAGTTGAGTGAACATTCCTGTTGCAACCTTATCGTTTTGCTTTGCCAAATCTTTTGCTACTGACACAACAGAGTTAAACTTGAATGCATATACAATGGGGAAATTCTAATAAATTCTAAATTGGGGTCTTGGATCAATGAATCCCTGAATAACAGAGTTGATTATACAGTCCTTTGTATTTCAGTTTCTGGTGTTTTATTGGTCTTGGCTCTGAAATGACTGATGATCAGCAGATCTAATAATGACAGTAAAGACTGAAGTCCAAAAATAATAAGACTTAAGCCACAGTCCCATTAAAGCCGGTAACAATAAGTCTCTAAGTTCAGTTCAGTTCAGTTCCGTCACTCAGTCATGTCTGACTCTTTGCAACCCCATGGACTGCAGTACACCAAGCTTTCCTGCCCATCACCAATTCCTGGAGCTTACTCAAACTCACGTCCATTGAGTTGGTGATGCCATCCAACCATCTCATTCCCTGTGGTCCCCTTCTCCTCCTGCCTTCAATCATTTCCAGCATCAGGGTCTTTTCAAATGAGTCAGTTCGTCGCATCAGGTGGCCAAAGTATTGGAGTTTCAGCTTCAGCATCAGTCCTTGCAATGAATATTCAGGACTGATTGCCTTAAGGTGGACTGGTTGGATTTCCTTGCAGTCCAAGGGACTCTCAAGAGTCTTCTCCAACATCACAGTTCAAAAGCATCAATTCTTCACCACTCAAGCTTTCTTTATAGTCCAACTCTCATATCCAGACATTACTACTGGAAAAACCAAAGCTTTGACTAGATGGACCTTTGTTGGCAAAGTAATGTCTCTGCTTCTTAATATGCTGTCTACATTGGTCATAACTTTTCTTCCAAGGAGCAAGTGTCTTTTAATTTCATGGCTGCAGTCACCATCTACAGTGATTTTGGAGCCCCCAAAAATAAAGTCTCTCACTGTCTCCATTGTTTCCCCATCTATTTGCCATGAAGAGATGAGACCAGATGCCATGATCTTACTTTTCTGAATGTTGAGTTTTAAGCCAACTTTTTCACTCTACTCTTTCACTTTCATCAAGAGGCTCTTTTAGTTCTTCGCTTTTAACCATAAGTGTGTCATCTGCATATATGAAGTTATTGGTATTTCTCCCAGCAATCTTGATTCCAGGTTGTGCTTCATCCAGTCCAGCATTTCTCACGATGTACTCTGCTGCTGCTGCTAAGTCGCTTCAGTCGTGTCCGACTCTGTGCAACCCCAGAGACGGCAGCCCACCAGCCCCTCCCCGTCCCTGGGATTCTCCAGGTAAGAACACTGGAGTGGGTTGCCATTTCCTTCTCCAATGCATGAAAGGGAAAAGTGAAAGTGAAATCGCTCAGACATGTCCAACTCCTAGCGACCCCATGGACTGCAGCCTACCAGGCTCCTCCATCCATGGGATTTTCCAGGCAAGAGTACTGAAGTGGGGTGCCATTGCCTTCAAATGTACTCTGTATATAAGTTAAATAAACAGGGTGACAATATACAGCCTTGACGTACTCCTTTCCTGATCTGGAACCAGTCTGTTGTGCCATGTCCAGTTCTAACTGTTGCTTCCCGACCTGCATGCAGATTTCTCAAGAGGCAGGTCAGGGGGCCTGGTAGTCCCATCTCTTGAAGAATTTTCCACAGTTTGTTGTGATCCACACAGTCAAAGGCTTTGGCATAGTCAATAAAGCAGTAATCGATGTTTTTTTGGAACTCTCTTGCTTTTTCAATGATCCAGTTGGTGTTGGCAATTTATCTCTGGTTCCTCTGCTTTTTCTAAAACAAGCTTGAACATCTGGAAGTTCACCGTTCATGTACTGTTGAAGCCTGGCTTAGAAAATTTTGAGCATTACTTTGCTAGTACATGAGATGAGTGCAATTGTGAGGTAGTTTGAGCATTCTTTGGCATTGTCTTTCTTTGTGATTGGAATGAAAGCTGACCTTTTCCAGTCCTGTGGCCACTGCTGAGTTTTTTAAATTTGCTGGCATATTGAGTGCAGCACTTTCACAGCATCATCTTTTAGGATTTGCCATAGCTCAACTGGAATTCCATCACCTCCACTAGCTTTTTATCTACCCATATATGAAAGACTTAGCTTGCTAATTGTACCTATAACCTAAGCAAGCAACTTCTGAGAGGAGAACTGAGAACACAACAGAGGAGCCAATGGTCTACAGCATCACAGTTAAATTTTCTCTATTTTAAAAAACTCTGAAAGAATTTGTTGCCCTCCTTGGGGAGTTCACAGGGAGGCAGAAGTTGGGTCACATATTAGTTTTCTAGGTCATTTATAAAAAGGTCTCATAAAAAACAAGTTCCTACTGTATAGCACAGGGAACTATAGTCAATATCTTGTAATAAACCATAATAGAAAATAGGAAAAATAATACATATATTATATGTATATGTGAATAGCTGAATCATTTTGCTGTACAGCAGAAATTAACATACCATTTAAATCATCTATACTTCAATAAAGCAAAAAAAAAAATCTTGTTTAAGGGCCTGAATTGTATCTTTGACACATAAGCATCCAAGTACACCAGCCTCTGGCTATATATATATATGTATATTTATTCTGGCTATACTATATATATAATACATATACATGTATAATAGAGATACATTCACATATATATACATGTATGTTTAATCTGAGTCCCTGTTCTCAGATCTATGTGAAAGTCCAGCACCTCCCCTGAATGGAGGAGTCCCCATTTTAGGGAACTCCTTCTGAGAGAGTGGCTGTAGGTCTCTTTCCATGACTCACTCAGCCTGCCCGGTACCAGCCTGGCTTCTCTTGACCATCCAGTGTACTCTCAAGCCTCCAGAGAAAGCTCTCTCTCTGCCCCTCTGCACCCCTACATGACAGTATTCTCTCTCCCCTCATTCTCCATAGCAATACTAACACTGGGCAGTTATAAGTTACAAATTCTTATTGACTGTATAAGAATAAAAGCAGGTATAGTGTAGCTCAAAGAGAAGTCAACTAAAGAACTCCTCCAAATCAATAACAAAAAGAAAACCCAGTTTTTTAAAAATATAGAAAAGACTTGATTTCAAAACAGTTCAAAAAAGAAAATATATGAATCACTAGTACAAACACAAAACAGTTTTTATCATGTAAATACCATGTAAATTTGTATGAACATCTCATTATTCATCAGAGAAATGCAAATTAAAACCATGAGATACCATCTCTCACCCACTAGAATGGCTACATATTTAGACAATGACAAATATCAAGTGTTAGCAGTGAGATGGAGCTCCTACAACTTGTGTATGTTGCTAGTGGGGGATAAGATGGTACAACCACTTTGGTAAACTGTTTGGGAGTTTACTGTAAAGAATATACCCACTCTGTGTCCAGGAATTCCCCTTTCAAGCATCTACTCAAGAGAAATGAAAATATATGTACATGAAAAATCATTATAGCAACATTTATGGCAACTTTATTCACAATAATAAAACCTGGAAACAAAATGTTGCTAATAGGAGAATGGATAAACAAATTGTGATTTTTTTTAAAAGCACAATAAGAATCAGAAAAACAAGAAATTGATACTCATATTAACATTGATGAATCTCAAAACTATACTGAGCAGGACACAAATGAGTACATACTGTTTGATTCCATTTATAATTCAGTCACTGCAAAGAAGGAAGATTATATTTAAAATTGCTTATTTTCCTGTTTATCTAGCTTCATATGTTTCAAGATTATATCTTTTAAAAAGTTTAAGGGTTTACCATGTGCCACTAAATCTCTTACTCTTCTCTTTCTATTCTTCTACTAAGATTCTGTTAGGAAGATGAAACGCTGAATTAGAAGATCTAGAACCTGAAGATACACTTTCTGACAAGTCCAAAACAGGGGAAAAAAATGATTTGAAACATTTCTCTTATTGTACTTTATGGACTTTTATAAAATACTGTTTAACAGCTTTGTATATTCTCTTCAAGTCTTTGATCACTTTATAATAATAGAAAATGAAAATTAAACTGCTTCATAACTTTGTTTTAAGCTTTCATGTAATTGGTGCTGGTTCATTTGGAATCTTAAATATGTTCTTATTAAGTCTCTCTCTCTCTTTTCAGAGAAATGTAAATTAAAACCAAAAGGATATGACACTACATACCTACTGGGATGGCTAAAATTAAAAAGTCTGACCAAATATTGGTGAAGATTCGAAGAAACACACACTGCTAATGGGATTATAAATTAAGACAGCCACTTTGGAAAACTATTTGGCACTTTTAAAAAGTTAAACTTGTGCTAATCATTTGACCTAACAATTCAACTTCTAAGTATCTACCCCAGAGAAATGAAAATGCATGTTCACAAAAACACTTGTATGCAAATATTTATAGCAGTATTTTAAGATTTGTGTGTGAAAGTTGCTCAGTCGTATCCGACTCTTTGTGACCCCCATGGACTATACATTCCATGGAATTCTCCAGGCCAGAATACTGGAATGGGTAGCCTTTCCCTTCTGCCGGGGATCTTTCCAACCCAGGGATCAAACCCAGGTTTCCCACATCTCAGGCGGATTCTTTACCAGCTGAGCCACAAGATTTTTGTTTATTTATTTATTTATGGCTGTGCTAGGTCTTCACTGCTGTGTGGGCTATTCTCTAGTTGCATTGTGCAGGCTTCTCATTGCAGTGGTTTCTCTTGTCGTGCAGCATGGGCTTTAGGCATGCAAGCTTCAGTAGTTGCAGCACGAAACTCAGAAGTTGCAGCTCAAGGGCTCTAGAGCACAGGTTCAGTGACTGCGGCACACCGACTTATTTGCTCCATGGCATATGGGATCTTTCTGGACAAGGGATCAAACCTGTATCTCCTGCATTGGCAGGAGGATTCTTTACCACTGACTCACCAGGGGAACCATTTATAGCCTGGTGGCTCAGGGGTAAAGGATCCACCTGCCAATGCACGAGACACAGGTTTGATACATTAGTCAGGAAGACCTCCTGGAGAAGGAAATGGCAACCTCCTCCAGTATTCTTGCCTGGGAAATCCCATGGACGGGGGAACCTGGCGGGCTACAGTCCATGGGGTCACAAAAGAGTATTATTCACAACAGCCCTCAAACGGGAAACAGTGTTTACCAAAAGGCCAGTCAGTAAGTGAGATGTTGTATATCTATAGCGTAGTGCACTACACACAATAAAAGCATTATATTAAATGCAAGGAGGCAGGCCCAAAAGACTACATATTGTATGATTCCATTTATATGAAAATTCTAGAAAATGCAAAACTATAGAAACAGAAAGATTAGTGATTGCCTAAGACTGAGGGTGGGAGCAGAGATGGATTGCAAACAGGAACAAGGGAATTTTTTCTGGTAATGAAAGTGTTCTAAAATTGAACTGTGGCAATGGCCAAAGAGTTGTATGAACTCACTAAAACTCAACAAGATTTACACTAAAATGGGTGAATTTTATGGCATCTAAATTAAACTAAATAAGCCTGTTTTAAACAAAACAGACAGCTCTTGTGTCTTCAAGACACACTTTTGGGCTCACCACTGCAGTGCCTGCATAGCTCTGCATAACTCTGGTAAAATTTTCCTTGCGCTCTCCTGTTTACACCCTCAGAAGGCCTCATCGGAGACCAGAAGCGGATGGTCTAGCAAGCAGTGCTAATCTTATGGCAGGTGGGGATCTTCTTTGTCTTGGTAGAAGTTAGAAGGAGAAAACCAACAAACAGGAACACAAGCAGAAAAGCGTGACTGGGATGGCGAAGACCTTAAAATCATATTCTAGCCATTCATTGTTCTTCTAGTATATACTTTTTGGTCTTTTCTGTGCCAGGTAAGTGCTGTGGCAATAAAATAATCAACATTATGGGCAAAGTCCTTATGCTTTGGGGGCTTATATTCTAGATGTATGAAACAGATCATACATCAACTGATAGATAGACAGATAGATAGATGGATGAATAGATACAAAGATAGATAAATAGATGACAGAAAGGTAGGTAGAGCTATAGATAGGCATAGAGATACAGAGATAGATACTATATAGGTACATATGTAGATGATTAATAAAAGAAAGTATAAGCTTATCTCATTTTTTTGCACTTTGCATGTCCTGTATTTTTTAAATTATATGTTGATTTTCTTTTTCTTTTTTAAAATTTGTTTGACTGTGCCAGATCTTAGTTGTTGCACATGGAATCTTCAATCTTAATTGCAGCATCCCTAGTCTCTGACCAGGGATAAAACCTGTGCCCCCTGCAGTGGAAGTGTACATCCTAACCACTGGACCACCAGAGAAGTTCCAATACTGCGTTTTCTACAATTAAAGATTTGTGGCAACTCTGTGTCAAGCAAGTCTATCAGCACCATTTTTTCCAACAGCATTTTCTCATTTCATCTCTGTGTGTCACATTTTAGTAATTCTTACAGTATTTCAAATTTTGTCATTATTACTATATCTGTTATGATGACCTGTGATCAGTGATCTTTGATGTTCCTATTATAATTGTCTTGGGGCACCGTGAACTGTGCCTATATAGGATGGCAAACTTAATAAACGTATGTGTTCTGATGGCTCCACTGACCAGCTTTTCCTCTATTTCTCTTTCTCACCTTAGGCCTCCCTATTCCCTGGGACACAACAGTATTGAAATTAGGCCAATTACTAACCCTACAATGGTCTCTAACTGCTCAAGTAAAAGGAAGAGTCATACATTTCTCACTTTAGAAATGTAGAAATGATTAAGCTAGAAATGATTAAGCTTAATGAGGAAGTCATGTTGAAACCTGAGAATGGCTAAAAACGAGGCCTCTTGCACCAAACAGTTGGCCAAGTTGTGAATGCAAAGGAAAGGTTCTTGAAGGAAGTTAAAAGTGCCACTCCAATAAACACAAGAATCATAAGAAAGCAAAACATCCTTATTGCTGATATGGAGAAAGTTTCAGTGAGTGAAGTCACTCAGTCATGTCCAACTCTTGGCAACTCCATAGACTGTAGCCTACTATAGACTGTAGCCTATAGGCTTCTCCATCTATGGGATTTTCCAGGCAAGAGTACTGGAGTGGGTTACCATTTCCTTCTCCAGGGGATCTTCCCAACTCAGGGATCGAACCTGGCTCTTTCGTGTTGAAGGCAGATGCTTTACCCTCTGAGCCACCAGGGAAGCAAGCCTAATCCAGAGCAAAGCCCCAACTCTGTTCGATTCTATGAAGGCTGAGAGAGGCGAGGAAGCTGCAGAAGGAATGTTTGAAGTTAGCAGAGGTTGGTTCATGAAAGAAAGAAGCCATCTCCATAACATGAAAGTGCAAAGGGAAGCAGCAAGTGCTGAGTCTCAGAAGCTGCAGCAAGTTATGCAGAAGATCCAGCTAAAATAATTAATGAAAGTAGCTACACTAAACAATCTAGGGCTTCCCTTGTAGCTCAGTTGGTAAAGAATCTGCCTGTAACGCAAGAAACATGGGTTCAATTGCTGGTTCGGGAAGATTCCCTGGAGAAGGAAATGGCAATCCCCTCCAGTATTCTTGCCTGGAGAATCCCACAGACAGAGGAGCCTAGCAGGCTACAGTCCCTGGGGTCACAAGAGTCGGACACAACTTAGCGACTAAAGCACCACCACACTAAACAATAGATTTTTAATGTAGACAAAACAGCCTTCTCTAGGGAAAAGATACCACCCAGGACTTTCACGGTTAGTGACGAGAAGTCAATGTTTGATTTCAACGTTTCAAATTCACTTGTTATTAGGGGCTGATGTAGCTGGTGACTTTAAATTGAAGCCAAGGTTCATTTACCATTCTGAAAATCCGAGGGTCCTTAAGAACTATGCTAAATCTACTCTTCCTGGGCTCTATGAATCGAACAACAAAACCTGGATGATAGCACACCTGCTGACAAAATGATTTATTGAATATTTTAAGCCCAGTGTTGAGACCTACTCTTAAGACCTATGGCTCAGAAAAAAAAAAAAAGATTTCTTTCAAAATATTAATATTTATACAATGCACCTGGTCACTCAGAGCTCTGATGGAAACAAATGAGATAAATGTTTTCATGCCTGCTAACATCCACCCTACAGCCTATGGCTCAAGGAGTACAGTAATTCTGACTTCCAAGTTTTATTAAGAAATGCATTTCATAAGGCTATAGATGTCATAAATAGTATTCCTCTGATGGATCTGGGAAAAGTCAATTGAAAAGCTTCCGGAAAGAATTCAACATTCTAGATGCCATTAAGAATATTTGTGATTCATGGGAAAAGGTAAAATTATCAGCATTAATAGGAGTTTAGAAGAAGTTGATTCCAACACTCATGGATGACTTTGAGGAGTTCAAGACTTCCGTGGAGGAAGTAATTGGAGATGTGATAAAAAATTGCAAGAGAAGCAAAATTAGAAATGCAGCCTGATGATGTGACTAAATTGCTGTAACATCAGTTTAAAACTTTAGTGGATGAAGAATTGCTTCTTACGAATGAGGGAAGAAAGTGATTTCTTTCTAAAACAATTTTATTTCATTATTTATTTGATTTTTGGCTGTGTTGGGTCTTCATTGCTGCCCAGGGGCTTTCTCTAGTTGTGGCAAGTAGGGGCTACTCTCTAGTTGTGGTGCTCGGGTTCCTCATTGCAGCGGTTTCTCTTGTTGCAGAGCCTGGGCTCCAGGACGTGAAGGTTTCAGTAGCTGTGACACGTGGGCTCAGTAGTTGCAGCTCCCAGACTCTACAGCACAGGCTCAATAGCTGTAGTACACGGGCTTAGTTGCTCCAAGGCATGTGGCATCTTCCTGGAATCAGGGATCAAATCCATGTCTCATGCATTGGCAAGTGGATTTTATTTTATTTTATTTTTTTACCACTGAGCCACCGGGGAAGCTTGACAGTGATTTCTTGGGATGGAATCTACTCCTGGTGAAGATGCTGAGAAGATTGTTTAAATGACAACAAAGGATTTAGAATATTACATAAACTTAGTTGATGAAGCAGTGGAAGAGTTTGCGAGAACTGACTCCAAGTTTGAAAGAAGTTCTACTGTGAATAAAATGCTATCAAACAGCATTGCATGCTACAGAAAAATATTTTGTGAAGGAAAGAGTCAATCAATTTGGCAAACTTCATTGTTGCTTTATTTAAGAAATTGCCACAGTGATCTCAACAGTCAGCAACCATCAACACTGAGGCAAGACCCTCCACAGGAAAAAAGATTACAACTCATTGAAGGTTCAGATGATGGTTAGCTTTTTTTTTTTTTAAGAACTAAAGTATTTTTAAATTAAGGTCTGTACATTTTTTTAAGACACAATGCCACTGCACACTTTTAATAGATTACAGTATGGTGGTGGTCATGTCCTACTCTTGCAACCCTTATGGACTGTAGCCTGCCAGGCTCCTCAGTCTGTGGGATTCCCCAGGCAAGAATACTGGAGTGGGTTGCCATTTCCTTCTCCAGGGGATCTTCCTGACCCAGGAATTGAACCCATGTCTCCTGGCATTGCAGGCAGATTCTTTATCGACTGAGCTATGAGGGAAGCCCTAGATTAAAGTATAGTGTTGACATTATTTTTATATGTACTGGGAAACCAAAAAATTCTTGTCACTTACTTTATCCTGATACTCCTTTTTTGTGATATTCCAGTTATTAAGGTGGTCGGGAACCTAATTTGCAGTGTTTCCAAGTTATGCGTAAAAAGAAAATTCTTTAAGTACTCAGAAGAGTGGAGAAGGAAATGGCAGCCCACTCCAGGACTATTGCCTGGAAAATCCCATGGACGGAGGAGCCTGATAGGCTACAGGGGTCGCAAAGAGTCAGACATGACTGAGCGACTTCACTCATTCACTCACTCAGAAGAGAGTTAACAGGTGACATTAGAGAGTGGCTGAACTACAAGAGGAAGCCAGTCATGCAAAGACCAGAGGGAGGAGCATCCTAGGCACCATTTTTTTGTTGTTGTCCCTTACCACTCAAGGTCCTCCACTCCCTCTTTACTCAGCCTAAAATTCCCCAAACTCCCTCAATCAGCTTAATTCTGTCACACTCATTGGGAAAATCACAACCTTGTTCAAATTCAACTTTCCACCCACACTGGTCTCACTTTAAGCTTGTTACTTGTGTGTGCTAAGTTGCTTTAGTCATGTCTGACTCTGTGGGACCCAGTGGACTATAGCCCACCAGGCTCCTCTGTCCATGGGATTCTCCAGGCAAGAATGCTGGAGTAGGTTGCCATTGCCTCCTCCAAAGCTTGTCACTTAAGAAGCCCTTACTGTTTCCCAGCTAATATCTGCTGACTCCCTGATCCGTTCACTCTCCTGCACCCTACAGTCATATGTTCACTTTCTGCTAACACCCTTGTCTCTCTTTCCCCCTATCTTCACACTCAGCTCATGACTGTGCTTCTTTCTTGAGAAAACTGAAGAGTCAGAATCCACATGTCCATAAAGGTGTACCAGGTGAGACCCTGCCCTCATAGCACACTCAGAGATCCTGTATAAAAGCTTCCACGTATACATTCTCCCCCTCCCCTAGGGGACTCTATGTCATGAACTTTCCCTCTACTGGATCCTTTCCGTCAGTGTATGAATTGTTTCAAGCACTTTGAAGACAAGCAACCAAAAACCACCCCTTGACCTGATTTCCCTTATTTGATTACCAAATTACTTCTCTGTGAGCTTTTGTATGAAGAAGGAAATGGCAACCCACTCCAGTTTTCTTGCCTGGAGAATCCCATAGACAGAGGAGCCCTTCAGGTTACAGTCCATGGGGTCACAAGAGTTGAACACGACTTAGTGACTAAACCAAGCTTTTGTGGCCAAACACTTGTCTACACTGCTGCTGCTGCTGCTGCTAAGTCATTTCAGTCATGTCTGACTCTGTGCGACCCCACAAGACGGCAGCTCACCAGGCTCCGCCTTCCCTGGGATTCTCCAGGCAAGAACACTGGAGTGGGTTGCCATTTCCTTCTCCAATGCATGAAACGGAAAAGTGAAAGTGAAGTCGCTCAGTCATGTCCGACCCTTGACCCCATGGACTGCAGCCTACCAGGCTCCTCTGTCCATGGGATTCTCCAGGCAAGAACATTGGAGTGGGTTGCCATTTCCTTCTCCAATGCATGAAAGGGAAAAGTGAAAGTGAAGTCGCTCAGTCGTGTCCAACCCTTGACCCCATGGACTGCAGCCTACCAGGCTCCTCTGTCCATGGGATTCTCCAGGCAAGAGTACTGGAGTGGGTTGCCATTGTCTATACTAGCTGCTTCTAATTCCTCTTCTCCGGTTCTCTCTTAAAATCTCTCAAATCCAGTTTTTGTGCCACCATTGATCTGGTCTTTTCAAGGCCAACAAGACAGACAGAAATAAAACCCTACCATAAAGAAGCATGAAAGAGGCACCCTGAGTAAAAGGAGAGGGTGGATAGGTGGGACAAAGTTCTAAATTCTAGCAGCTGGGTTGACTACCTTTATCATAAGAATTCCTTAGGTAAACTGTTTCCTTCTACTCCATTTGAACAATACTTCCTTTCTATACATTGTATTTATTTTCTCTGGAATCTACTGTTGTGCAGTTTCTGAACATCAGATTAACCTGCTCACCATTTAGGAAAAGTAGAGTTAAAATCATAGCAGAGAGGGAGAGAGTGTTCATTTACATTTAACTGTAAAAATCAGTGTGGAATCTCAGACATGTAGCAATCTCTTTTACTCAACCAGAAATATATATTTTTTTAGTTTGAGAAAGAATTACACCCACCCACCCACCCACCCCTGAACAATATCCTTTTATTTGAAAATGAATGTAGTTGCCATTTGAAATAATTTTGAGCTATCCCTCTTTATAATTGGCCTTGCCAGAAATTTTGTATATTAATCCCAGGAAGGTTAAAAAATCCAGCTGCAGTACTTTGCTTACTGATCTTATGAAGAGGGGCAACTCTGACTTACCTCAGTGAGGTCACCTCAACTCCTTTTGTGGGCAAGGTGTTCCTGTTGGAGACTGCACCAAATGAGGTAGACATTTGACAGCTGTCCTGGTCAGCTGGATAATACATGAAACCTCAGTGACTTGTGCAGATCAGTGCTTAGCAAAATCCAAGTCACAACCTATTAGTGGGTTATGAAATTAATATGGTGGGTTAATCAATTTTTGGCTTCCCTGGTGGCTCAGCAGTAAAGAACCCACCTGCAATGCAGGAGACATGGGTTCCATCCCTGGGTCAGGAAGATCCCCTAGAGGAGGGCACAGCAGTCCACTCCAGTATTCTTGCTGGGAAAATCCCATGGACAGAGGAGCCTGGTAGGCCACAGTCCATGGGTTCACAGAGTCGGACACAACTAAAGCGACTGACAACACACACAACCAATTTTTTAAAAGATGAAATACAGAAGAAAATACCAGAGTTCAGTACACACACTCCAAGTGTGACATAGTTCATGAGACTTTGGCTTCTGTTATGAAGAAGTACATCTTGGATTATAAAATTAAAATTTTAAAAATTAAAGCCACTGCTCTAGATTCATTTATAATATAATAGCCAGAGTGGTTGAATGCACTAATCAAAATTAGAGGACATTTGGAAAATTTCCACATCATATTCAGCGTTATATATCACCAGGCATGAGCAGACACAAGGGAAATACAGAGCAATTTAGAGAGAAGTTTTCCTGTGTAGCACCAGGAAAAGAGCTTGCAAGTCATCTCCAATCTAAACTACCATCCTAGAGACTTCATAATTTACAAACCACTTTCACAAACTTCATCTTATTTGAGGCTCTTGTTCAGCCTTTATAGTAGGCAAGACAGGAAGGCGACAGCATCTGAGACAGGTTTCAATGATCCATCTAGTTTAGTCAGGAGTCCAGCCAGCAGCTGGGAGAAAGGATCTAGCCCCACAGCCCCAGGGAGAAAATTGGCAAGGTTGAAAAACCACGTGTGGGTCCTAGCCAAGTAAACTGGGGTTCAGGGCAGAACTCCAGTTTCATGAGGGAGAATGGAAAAGATGAAGAGGAGCTGGGGCAGAAGCCCAGATATTAAACAAGGCACACAAGTGGCCAGGCCCAGCCCATCCACAGCACACTGGTGGATTCTAAGCTCACACTTGCAGAGTTCCAGAGCCCATAACTGGCTTGTGAAGAAGCAGCAGCAGAATATCACGTGGATAAGGGGCAGGATGGAGAAGATCTCTCAAGAACTGATGAAGGCATGAAGAGACCAGTGGGGAAAGGGAAGTTAATTCTTTTGTCTTGCATGAGTAGGGAGGGCTGCCAAATAAAACACAGGGTGCCCCACTGAAATCCGGATTTCAGATAGACAGTGAATATTTTCATGTAAGTGTGTCTTTTGCAATCTTTGAGACACATTTATACCCAAAATTGTTGTTTATCTGAAATTTAAATTTAACTGGGCAGACGGTATTTTTATTTACTAAATCTAAATTTACCCCTACAGGTGGGTCTTAGAGAGGATGAGGCTAGAAGGCTTGACAGAACAAGATCTTAAATAATTCTGTGTGCCATGCTTGGTGGATAATAGGAGGCCAAGAAAAATTTTAAGCATGGGAATAATATAATTGGATTTATATTTTAGAATCACCATTATAGTAGTCCTTTGAATAACAAAATATTTCAGATAGATAGAAACTGAGAGACCAGAAAGCTGTTTAAATAGCCTGGGTTTGAGAATTGAAAATAACTTTGCTCACTTCACAATTCTCCCTAACACTAGTGAGATTTCCAGGTTTTCATGGACTACAGAGACCAGTGTATTCTTTGAAGAGCTGCTTTTTGTTTCAAGGAATAAAAAAATCCTTTGGAAGTGGGGCAAGGAATATATATTTTATTTTTTCTCAAACTCAGTATCTGTCACATTCTTCTTGAGGAGGCTGGAAAGATACCCCATATATCGGTCTGCCACTAGTTAGCTCATGTCTTGCTCACCATTGATTATCCCATAGGTAATCAATAAACACTTGTTGAATGACTTTCTTAAGGGAAAAGTCTATCTTCACCATATTTGTTTCTTTAGCATCTGACCCAAGGCTGGGAATAAGTTTCTCAGAAAACAATTCTTGATTAGAGTGATCTAATTAATTAACAACTAGAAGTGCTTCCTATTAACTATAGTTGTCTAACATTACTTCAAAGGTACAACCTGGCATATTTTTCACATGAATGATACTGGACCAGAAAGCTTTTCAAAATCTGCAGAAAGCTTTTCAAAATCTGATGCTGTTTAGATGCAGTTTTAAATGTAGTCTTCCTCACTTATGTGAAGATGTGTGGAGTTTTCTTTTGAGATGTTTTTGTTTGGGGTTTTTGTTTTTGTTTTTTTGGCATCTTCCTAACTGCTTCCACAAGTATTGTCATTGCCTGGGTATTAATAAATTAGATCTTAATTAAATATCTCTCAGGTAGATCATCATAAAGTGGTATGAACCAAGTATTTGTCTTCAGTTCTCCAGTATCAGGATAGTGACTGGCATATGGATCTTTTCCAAGGCTGAAGTGTGAACCTGAAAGCTGGACTTATTTACCTTCATAGTCAGAGAACTTTCATCAATAGCAGGTTTGTTGAAGGGTCAAGGGCAAGAAGCCAAAGGGATGGAATAATTCTAAAAAGTGCATCTGGTAAATACAAATACAATAACAAAATTATTACAGATACTTGTTATTAAAAATTCTGTTCCAAGTACCATGTGAGGTCTTTGCATTTATTTTATTACATTTTGATTAAATTTAAATCTTAAAATTCCTCTTTGAGGTAGGTGTTGTAATTGTCATTTTATATGTAAACAAATAGAGAATCAGAACTGATGAATAATTTACCCAGGATGACACAGCTAATAGATTGGCAGAGCTGAGATTAGTACCCGATTCCAAAGTTCATCTCACACACCAAGAATTGCCATTTTTCAAGTGTGTATTTAGAGAAATGAAAGAAAATTGTTGGAGTGCCTACAAGAGCTCTCTTTAATCAGCAGCTATGTAGTTATCACAGAGGATTTAAGTTTGATAAAGAATATAATGATGTGAGCGTATGGATATGGAAGACAAGAGATATAGAGGTATTTCTTATGTTTTTGCGCTGCGCTCCTTTTTCCTCTGTTTAACTTTGTATTTAAGTGAGCATGTGCCTTTACATGTAATTAGGCCTCACCTTCACCTTGCTAGAAGTTGATACGGTTGCCCTTAAAATTATTATCACACATATTATCTGGGATGAAACATATAAACTTTATTGTTTTTTTAAACTTTTCATTTTATATTGGGGCATAGCCAATTAAGGGATTCCCAGGTGACCCAGTATGTAAAGAATCTACCCGAGACACAGGTTAAATCCCTAGGTGGGGGAGATCTCCTGGAAGAGGAAATGGTAACCCACTCCAGTATTCTTGCGTGGAAAATCCCATGGACAGAGGAGCCTGGCAGATACAGTCCATGGCGCCACAAAGGGTTGATCACAATTGAGCACACAGGCACACATAGGTGATAAACAATGTTGTGACAGTTTCAGGTGAACAGCAAAGGGATTCAGCCATACATATACCCGTATCCGTTCTCCCCCAAACTTTCCTCCCATTCAGGGTACTGCATAACATTGAGCAGAGTTTCATATGCTATACAGTAGGCCTTTGTTGGTTAGCCATTCTAAATACAGAAGCACCCATTCAAACATACGAACTTTAGCGGTTACAGTCAGTAATACCAACTTCTCTGTCTTGTCCAAATGAATACGTGCAGTTCATATTCAGATATGCAATGGAACTTCACCAGTCTAGATTTGTCTGAGCTCCCTTGTGACAGTCTGGACCTTCCTGCAAGCTGTAAATATAATTACATACACTAACTGTTCTCTAATCCTTTAAAGTTGCAAATATGCACTTTTTGTCCAAGTGCCGACATCTTGCCAGCAGCCCTCTTTGGTGTGCTCAACCCAGCCTCTTCACTTAGTTCACTGGGTTCCAAGAAGAATCAGAGTCTCATAAAGAATGCTGCCTCTGATCATTTAATTCCAGGCTGAGCAGGGTAAAATCAGGTTGAACTTCACCAACATTTGCAATCTATGAAAGCAAAACTCAAAGTGTTGGCATAACTAATTATATTAATTGGATAGGATCTGAAGATGAGGAACCAAATGCCTTAAAAAGAGGGGAGATAAGAGTTGATTTTTTTTTTTTAATTGAGGGCTTCCCTGGTGACTCAGTGGTAATGAACATGCCTGCTAATACAGGTACAATCCCTGATCTGAGAAGATCCCAAATGCCTTGGAGCACCTAAGCCTGTGTACCGCATCTATTGAGTCCTGCTCTGGAGCCTGGGAGCCACAACTGCTGACCCCACATGCAGCAACTGCTGAAGTCCCAGGGCCATAGAGCCCCATGGCTCTGCAGTGAGAAGCCAGCACATCACAACTAGAGCAAAGTCCCCATTTGCCACACCTAGAGGAGAGCTTCAGCAGCAAAGAGAATCAGTGCAGCCAAATAAATAAATAAATTATTTTTAAAAATAACGAAATTAAAAATTTTAGATAGCAAATGATTTGCTTGGCTCTGTAAATTAAAAGCCTGCCCAAAAATGGTCCAGGTGTAAGCATCAAAAAGCACCTCCAGTGTTCTGCTTTCCCCAAAAACATGGAAGGAATTTCCTACAAATGGTCAGGATGTATTTATGGAAAAAATCCTCTTCAGACCTTTATATGCTCAATCATTGCCAGACAGGGTGCTAAACATGGGAGATATAATAGGAGCATGGTCCTGACCCTCTTGGTCAGAGAAGTACATCAGCTGTCCTGTACAGTAAATGTTAAAGGAATCATGAAATAAATATAAAAAGGACACAGTGAGTGCCCAAAGGAGTGGTCATCTCTGTGATTCTAATAAAGTGAATTCATAGCAATCATGTAGGGTTGTTCAGTGAGATAGCAAACTCTCCATGTAAAGGTGAAGCAGAACCTCAATGAACAGATAAACAGGAGTCAAGGCACAAGAAAAGGGGTTTTGAAGAAGCAATCAGTTCACAGCAGTCCTAAGACATGAAAGATCTGGTAAGTGTTCTCCATCTTTAATATCTAGGATACGAATTTCACAAAGCAGAACTGCTGCTCTACGTCGTCGTTAACTCCCCCCTCCCCCACTCTCCATCGCCACTCCCCTAACAGATACATCAGGTGAGCAGGGCTCAATTATTCAAATTGAATGTGTGACCTGGAGCAACTCCCGTCACTACTCAGAGCCTCAGTGTCTTTGCCTGAGAACTGAGGAACCCTGTTCGCTCTAGTCCATTTCTGCTCTGAATTGCGAATAGTACAAGAAACCAGAAAGGAAACTCCAGAGAAACAAAAGTGAAAGTGCCAAAGGAAATACAATAGTAAACAAAAGCACAAAATTCTATAGCTCACTGAAAAATGTGGCAGAGTTCCAAAATACTTTTTTTCAGCAGCCCGTGAACACGAGACTTGGGAGAGAATGAACTATCACGCCCTCTGAATGTGAATGACATGAGTGTAACGCGAATCCACCTTGCTCCATGCAACCGTCTTCTTAAACAATGCTCCCTGACCGCGAACAACCATTTATTACGATCTTCTTTCTAAATAAGTCAATCCACGAGGAAAGGTCGGTCCCCTCCTGACAAATCCCTCGGAACACCACACAAGAGTGTGTTCCGCTTCGGGATGAGAGAGAAAAGAGGGTAAAGAAAGAGAGGAAGGAAAGATTCGAACTGATACTAGATTCTGCCTAGTGTTGCCACGCGGTTGTTATGCACAACAGCAGGGAAGCAAACTATTTTAAAACTTGGGAAATACGGTAGCCTTTGAATTTGATCGTTTCTTCCTTAATGTTAGTGAGACTTCTTTGCATCTAACCCAGAAAGGTACACCCGCCTGGGAGCGAGAGCGCGAGCTCTGGGGTGGACCAGCAAGTGGAGGCGGCCAGAATGGACCAAGCTGACAGCTTCGCAGAGCGTTGGCTGCGGGTGTGGGACCGCAACCCGCAACCGCCACGGCTAGAGGGGTCGATCTGGACCAACCGGTGTCAGAGGGTTCCCTAGGTGGGAGGATGCTCCGGGCCCGCCCCGGGAGCCTCCCTTCTCCGAGCAGAAGGAAGGGCGCTCAAACGCGTGCACACGCAAACACACACACATCCTTCCCGTGGAGTTGTGTCTCGTCTCCCTTTTGTTTTTCTCCCTTCCCGGTCAAGAGACCCGGAAGTTTTTTTTTTTTTTTTAAATCCAGTCTCTCTGTCTTTTCCAACCCCCACCCCCCCCTCATCTATCACATGGCAGAGATAGAATAAAAACAGAAAAATGGCGACGGTCACGTTGTGGCGAGCACGTTGTATCCTTGCTGCGTCATTAGATAATCCTCATGCAAATAGCGGGAAGAACAAAGGAAAGGGGGGGTCCAGGACCCCCCCAGGGGCGCAGGTGGGTGTGGGGGCGGCGTGCCGGGCGCGGGGGCGGCGGGGCGCGCGCGGAGCCGGGCGCCGGCGGGAGACGTGTGGCCGCGCGGGGCTCGGTGCGCCGAGAGTCTACGTCCGTGTGCGCGCCCCTGCGGCGCGGTGGAGCGCTGGCCGGGCCGCTCCTGGCCGGGTCTCGCGGCGCCCGAGCCCGCCCGCCCGAGAGCACGGGAAGCCGCGGGGCGAGGAGAGCGGTTCTGGCGAGGCCCGCCGCGACGCGCGCACCCTCACACGCACACGCCGCCGCGGGGCTCGGCCGGCTCGGCCGGCTCGGCGGCCGCGCGGGGGGCGGGCCGGGCGGCGGCGGCTGGGGCTGAGGGCGCGCCGCTGCCCGGCGCCCGCCCTGCAGCCTCCGCGGGGGACTGCACGCAGCTCGCCACCTCGGGGTAGGCGGCGGGGCGCCGGGGCGGAGGCTCGGGGCGGGCTGGGACCCCGCACGGACTTGGAGGGTGTTGCTGGACTGGTTTTGTTGTGGTTGGGATGTTTTTGGTCTTTTTCCTTCCCCTGCGGGGCGGCGGGGGCGGGGGCCGACCTCGCCCATCGGCATTTCCGCGGTTTACCTCTGGCCCTCGCTGGGGTGTCAGGAGCGGCGCAGGTTGAACGAGGGCGCGGGGAGACCCCCGGTGTCCCGCTCCGGCCCCCTGGCGGGGCAGTGGCGCGGAGGGGCGGGGCGGGTGTGTGTAAATGTTGCGCACTCGCTTTTCCCCCACCCCCGCCTGCTTCCAGGCAGCTGGCGTGGGTCCCTTGCCGTCCGGCGGCGACTGTAAATAGAGCCTGGATGTTGTTTACATGAAGGATCCGGCGGGAGGAGTCTGCGAGGAGGAGGCGGAGGAGGAGGAGGAGGAGGGAGGGAGGAGAGAGGAAGACCGGAGTCCCCGCGGCGGCGGTCCGGGGCGAGGGTGAGCCCCGCGCGGCGCGGGCACCGGTCGCTACCACGAGGCCGGGACGCCGGACCCAGGGGTAGGAGGGAGAATGGGCGCGGGGCGGGGAGATGAGGGGGGTCTGTCTGAGTGGCATTTTTAGCTTACAACCTGCCACGCAGATTCTCCGGGGCGAGAGGGGAGTGGTGTGCAGGGAGGGCGGGGAAGCCTTGATTTCTCCGCACGTTCGTGCTCGCATCCCCGATCTTTTCCCGCTTCCTCTTGGGGCTCACCTGTTTATTTCCATCAACCAGAGCTTGCAGTTGGTTTGTGTGTGTGTGTGTAGGCATGAGAGGCTGTTCCTTTTATTAGAAGCATTATTGGGGAAGGAAGGATGCGTGGCTGTAATTTATGCCGTCTCAGTCGCTTTTCAAGAAGGGGGAGGGGACTTGGCGAAGATCGCCTGCTCCCGGCCGTAGCTGACCCCATGGGCGTAACCCCTGCCTTACCCCTTCCGAGGAATCTTTTCCCTCACTCAGCTACCCGCAGGCCAGCTACCACCTTCTTGGAGAAGGACCACACCTGTGCTTATTCCTCTCTTTGGAGGAGAGGTGGGCTGAAAAACCGACCAGCTTTCCCAAAGCTGTTAACCAAGCCCTCCCGTCCCAGAATCCCAGGCTTTCACCTGCCGATTGCGCTGGCCACCTCCGTCCCCCCACCCACCCCTGCAAGTTGTCTACAGATGTATCGGGATTTTTTCTTGCTTCTGGACCTGCAGCTCACGACCAGCAACTAACTGCTGGGTTTAGACAGAAAGAAGTGATCTCCTTGGGCTTAGTGTGCGTTCTTCGTTCCCCAGTGGGTCTTAAGATGGAATCTGCCCCCTCTATTCTTTCGCTAAGAGCTTAGTCCAGAATCTGGCCTGAGTAACCAGTTTCTGGCTCTCTTTCTCTGGGCCCCACCCTGGCCCCTCTTGGTTCTCCGAAGCCAAATACGCCTCCCAAGCAGAAGGCACACCCTGCCCTAAATCTAACCATTCCAAAAGGGAGGAGGAAACAGTGGAAGAGAAGGGACCCAGGGGTCTTCTTTCTGTCCTGAGTATCCCCAACCGCAGTTTCCTCTTCAACCCTCCTGCATTTATAATCTATTTATTCTTCTTATCAGCTGCTCCCCATTTTTGCCTGTAGTACTATGATAGATATTTAGGTGGGGATGGAGGTGTGGAAAGAGATGTCACCCCTGTTCCCTAGTGTGAGACATTTTCATTCTCAGTCTTTCCATTTTTGAGATGCTTAACAATTAAAATATGTAAATATGTTTGCACGCTTCTTTGAACTTGTTTTCTTGCTGGCTAATGAATAGCTGGGATTCAGAAAGGAGAGGGAGAAAGCGATCAGAGGTGCACATTCTCCCTTAGGTCCCCTTTATGAGCATCCCCCAGAGTTGCTGGAGGAGACCCTTCAATGAAAGCGAGCAGTCTCCCTTCCATGACATCACCACCTAAGCCCTTCCAACTTTAGCTTCAGAACAGGAAGAAGGCTCAAAATAGAACTACCTTAGGAGTCCAGCTCCTTTTAGAAGATCAACTTTTAAGTCAGCTGCAGGAGAAACACTGAACTTTGACACGCGGAGAGAAAGCTGCGGTGTTTGTAATTGGTTCCTTTGGGGAAGGGTCTGGCAATACTTTCCATGTGTATTCAGAAAAGCTTTTCCCAAGATAAGTTGAGTACCTAAGCCGATGAATGATTAATTGAATAGTTTGAGATTCGTTTATTGAATTATTCATGTGTTTCAGTATGTCAACAGTAACAAGTACTTTTTGGAATGAATTAAAGAGGGGCTCCTGGAATGTGTTTCAGGGAGTTTGCTGGAGAGAGAGGAGGTTGGTGGGGGGTAGGAGGGAACACTTGAAGGCAAGGAGTCTGAGGATGCAGTGACAGCAGTGGTGAGTATGGAAGTTGAGAGGCTTCCTATAAACAAGGCCTGTAACTTTTACAGGGTGACTAATATCCTGGACAAAGAAATAATGATGGCAGGATTTTCCACCTTTACCTTGAAAGTTAACTTGGTATCTTTGAATCATGATGTTTCCGTTTTTATTTTTCCCTGAATTCTCAGAGCTGAAAGAGTTGTTCATTCTTTAGAAAGGGCTTCTTAATAAGTGATCATCACTGACGTATTAACAACTTAAAGATTAGGAGGGCAGAAAATACCTGACATCATTTGAGTAACCAGTGAGTGCTGTAGAGTGACTTGCTGGGTGAAGGGTTCTGATTTTAAAAAATCCAGGTGACAGGATCTTCTATACCTCTGTCAGTGCAGTAGCCACTAGCTACGTGTGGCTGTCAAGCACCTGAAATCTGGTAGGGTGATAAGGAACTGATTTTTAAATTAAAAATTGGTGTTCAGTTTTTTGGAAAAGTTCATTATGTTTGGAAGTTGGGTGTATGTGTCTACTTTTTAAGCTGTGACTTTTATGAAATCTACAGATTATTTCTGATGAAATTTTAGTGTTTGAATTGAGATGTGTTAAGTGCAAATATGCCCTGGATTTCAAAGACTTAGTACAAAAAAGTAAAATGTCTCATTAATAATGTTTATATCGATTACATGTTCCAATGAAAATATTTTGGGTGTGTTGTGTTAAGAGAATATGTTGTTAATGTCATTTAACCAGTTTATATTTTATTTTATTTTTTTTTTAAATGTGACTACTGGAGTATCTAAGATTGCAAACATGACTTGCTTTTTGCTTATCTGGGACAGCACTGGTCCATGATATAAATCCTTTTTTTCTTAGGTTTAATTTCCAAAGAGGTGACTGCAGGAAATACAGTTATTTCATGTTTGTCAACCATTTACTTTGCCCTGCTATTTTCCATGTGGATTTGGGGACCCCCAAGAGTTACTATTACAGTACAAGAAAGTATTATACAGTACAAGTACAGTATAATAGTGACAGCCCTGCAGATTTCTCAGGAGGCATGCCTCCCTCAGGAAGGTTGGTAAAAATGTCCAGGGTATTGGAAGGGCTAGTAAGGGATATCGTGAGAAAATTTAGAGACCCACATATCTGGCCAGACCTGTTTTTGTAAAAGGTTTCTGGGAATACGAAACTATACCAGGGAAGAGTGTGTGGCACTTGGTGCTACAGTTGTGACACCTGGTGACATCTTAGTGATACCATGCACTTTAAAAAAATTTTCTCTTTCTCTGCTTTCACTTTCTGCCTGCACATCATAGCTCCACTGGTGGGAATCAAGCTCACAAAGTTGCTGATCCCTTTTCTCAAAAAAAGTATAATGTTGACCTGAATGGAATGTTGATATCTTTGGAGTTTGGTTTTATCTATTGAGGTTCAGTAAAGACACTGGAAGGGACTTGGGCGTTTAGTACTATCCCCTCATTTTACAGATGACAAACTATCAAGTACCTTGCCTGTTGACATATAGACCGAGGAATTCAGTATATACTTTTGTTGATAACCTATTTAGAGAATCCCTGAGAAATGAAGAAGTTTGTCCGTGAATCAGTCAAGTATTTGTTGAGCTTGCACTTTGTGGGAAGGACTGTGATTAATTTTGTGAAGGGACATAAAGAGAACAGGCTCTGACTTCAGGAACAAGACTGTAGACTTGAGGAAATCAAATGTAAACAGAACCACAGTAAATCACAGTTTAAGATCCAGCATGTCATGATGAGTGCAGTACCCCTGTGTTACAAGTAGAAACGTGTTCCTTTTCCATGTGTAACAAGTAGAAATGTGTTCCTTTTCCAGATGTAGGAATAGGAGCCCTGAGTGGTGGACTCTGCAGAAGAGAGGACTGTGCTTGTGTTTTTGCACCAGCCCAAGGCTCTAGAAGTGGAGGTCAGTGCATGCCTTTGGTATGGCCCCCCTTCAGCTGTCAGTTATGGGAATTTGAGAAGTAAGACCCAGCGTTGCTAAATGCAGTGCTGAGGAAATCACAGATTAATAGAAGATGACCAGAGTTTTTAGAGATGGTTAGCTAGGGGTGGATCAAGTTGAAGTTAGCTGGTATATTTCTAACTGGTTATTCTAAAAGAATATGGTAACAAAGGTGAAATGAAGTAAAGCTGACTTGGGAGCAGACTGTGAAATCCAAAATCTGGGGCAAAAATTGACTCTCAAGCAAAGTCCAAAAGTGAATTAAGTTGACAGCTGGACTACAAGTGTGTATGCTGAATACCTGTGTAAAGGAGAAAGTCCCATAGAATAGAATACTATATTCTGTCAAACATTAAGCAGGATGGTCCAGCTGCTTATAGATTCTTAGTCTCCTGGAGCTTTGGGGGCTGAAATCCCCATCATTTCATTCCTCTTTCTGTCTCAACATTACCGAATATAGACCTTCTGTGTTAGCTTTTTTCTACGTGACCTGCTGCTGTTATGGAGCGTGACTGTTTGGAGTCCAGTGCTTGGAATGGGTAAAGCAATGTCACCCCCTCTGTAATTAGTCCCAGTTAATGCTTCTCTGTGAGAATTGGGGCTGACTTGGCACCAGGCAATTGTCCTTGGCTTTTCCTTGACGTTTTAGCTGATTTATTTCTCCTAAAGAAAGAAAGAAAAATATGTAGCCTCCTCAATCCAGGTTTCCTACTAATCTTGACACCAGTTAGTTTTTAAACACTCTTAACAGCAAAGCTTTGCCATGAAACACAAATATACGTTCTCTGTCCTCCAGACAAAGCAGTAGTTGACATTTGGCATCTTCTGTTGACAGTGCATTTTTACATCTTGACAGTTGGGTCAAATTTGCACATTTTGTAATGTCACCAAGTTGGATGGTAGTTTTCAAGTTGGGGAAGGAAAACAATCACACTTCAGTAAAAGACGGGTGGATTTAAATTAAGTAACTATTTGAACTATTGTAGTTTTTAAGTATTGTCAAATATTTTGCATGCCAGCAGCTCATTTCATGGTATATATAATCAGATACTTAAAAGTTCAAAATCATTGTGTTTTCATTTTCATTCTGTTGATGTGAGACATGACCTTTTTTTTGTGTTCCACAAGGTCTAAAACCACATTTTTAGTATACCAGTTTGCCAGTAGTACTTTCTAGATGATAATGGTGCATGCATCATGAAGAAATTGTTCTCAGTTGTATCATTTTTCATCATAGAAGAACTGAGTTTAAAACCAGGTTGATCTTTGGGGGAAAGCATTTTACTCTTCCTTTCTCCCTCTTACTGTGCAGTATACTTTTGTACTGTAACATGAGCACCTGCCGTCACTTGTTTTAAGATTAAAATAATTCAGTTTTTTTAAAGAAGTGTCTGTTGACAAATGTTTTTGGTGCACATGTAGAAGAAATAACTTCCAAGAGAAATAAAACATTTAAAGTGTTTACTAGTATTTATAAAATACAATTTTGAAAACTCATACTTTTGCGTCCTTGAAACTGCTTTAGAATTATTCTGAGAAAATATTAATTTAATGATTCACAGTATAATGGTAATTTGCTTTTTATTATTATTTGATCACTTGGCTCCCTGCTGTATCCCTGCCCCTTCCACACAATTTAGGTGAAAAAGAAATGAGAGGAAAAATGAGGAAATAGAGGAAATACTCTTTACTTTTTGCACCAAAAATCTTTAGTTGTCTAATTTTTGGTCGTGACTAATAGGGTGAATTTCAACTTTGCAGTATATTATAGACTTTTGTGTTCATACTTGTTGACTTCATATTTAGACGTTCAATTGCACTACCACTCAGTGTATGCAAAGAATGGTCCAATAACTACTAAGTATATCAGAGTTATTTATTTGTTCCCATCTTTACCTACCCTCCAGTATCTCAGAGGAAGTATTCATGTTTTCCAAAGCGGACAGCACCAGAACTGTGGCTGGGGAATGTTAGGTGGTAATCTTTTTATCTTCTTTGATGTATCAGCTATCTTAAAATTTTATTCTCAAATAATCACAATATCTTTGTTTATGTAACAGATGTTTATAATTTGGGTGAAAATGTGCAACTATTTCCAGTAACCTTAGGTTAAGGGAATCCAGGTTGTTTTTTTTTAATCTTCGTTGCCCTCTCCTGTTTCAACTCTGTATTGCGTCAGTTAGCGAAGACCTAGGCAATGACTTCTTTAACTTTTAGATATTTCTGCACTTTAGAGAGTTGTTTTAATTTGTATGCAGGTGGATTATTTTATTGGATATTCCTTTTCTGAAGCTATAGTCAGTTTCATAGTGTATAAAATTAACAGTTGAGCTGGCTTACTGTACTCTACTATTTTCTGACCTCTGCTGATCTAAAGAGTTGATTCATCTCTTTGACTTATTTGAAGTACTGTGCTGCTATCTAATTTGCATATAATGGAGTCTTTGAAACGGAGCAAATGCCTAATTGAAAACACAATTAATTTTCAAATATCTGTCAAGTTCCACTCATGGTGAAATAACTTGAGAACTTAATGACTGACATGGAAAAAAAATGAGTGAATCATGGCTTTAATAAGTTGACTATTCTGAAGCTTGAATTCCAGTTTCAGAATTTTTTTGTACTTTTTATTAAAAGTACATCATCCCTGAAGATGACTTCAGGGTACATCTTAAAGGTAACAGGTAGTTTCAAAGCAAGTGATGTGTATATGTTGATTTTTTTAGAAGGCATTCCAAAGGATGTTAACAGTCTTTCACCATAACTGTAGAATTGACATTAACTATAGTGAAAAACACCCCGTAGGTGTGATATAAATGTGTAATCATCATTAGTGTCATCAATTTGAGTACATTTTTAGCTCTCAAAGCAAGAACAATAGAAGTCTTTTTTTGAGGGGGGGCCCTGATGTGTATTTCTTCTTAAATCATAAACTCCCACAAGCTCCTGCTTCATGACCTGAGACACTGAGAAAGCTAAAAATTTTAACCTGAAAGTAGATGTTTTCAGAATCTTTCTGTTTGTGTAAATTGTGTAAACTGAACAACCACTTGATGGAGTTGAATGGCTGGGTTAGGGCAGAGAAAAAACCACTAGGTTCCATCATTTGACATGGATTTGAACTCAGGTTCAGTGTAACCAGTGGTGTGATCAGGTAAATCACCTAACCTCTCTTCAGTTTTCTTTTTTTTTTTCTCTCTCTTCTTTTTTGGCTTTCCCGCACAGCATGTGAGATCTTAAATTTCCTGACCAAGGATCGAACCTGTGCTCTCTGCAGTGAAAGCGCCAATTCTTACCTACTTGACTGCTAGGGAAGTCCCTAACCTCTCTTAGGTTTTTATTCTCTTTCTGTAATATGGGCTAATGATGTCTAACCTATTCCAGAATCCTTTCGTGATGAATTAATGAGTGATTCATTGACAATCCCATAGGGTTCTTGTGAAAACCAAAGCAGAATGCACATAGAAAATTATTGCATGTTTGATAGATGTGAAGTATTATTGCCATGTTGGATTATGAGCACTTTGAGGGTAAGGACTGTTTCTTATTTACCTTCAATTCCTGGACATCCAGAAGATGTCTGGAAACATAGTAGACCTTCAATAAGTGTTTATTGCATGAATGATTGAGGTCAGAAAGATGGAATCGGGGAATCCATGCTCAGTAGAGGTAACGCTGTCAAATAGAGCCAGAAAGCATGTTTGATGTATTCGTGGTTTTCATCATTAATAATGTATAAATCACATGTTCATCATTCATCTTAATATAATTCAGCCGGCCCTTTTACTATTTCAGCCTCACCAGTTACTGGGCTGTGACCCTATTTTTTCTTCTGCTTCCCCACCTTCCAGAAGGGGATCTTTTAGTCCTTCACTTCCTGGGGAGCCTTCAGAGGGAGTCCTGCAGCCACCCGGAAAGGATGCTGCCGGCCGACACAGTGACTGACAGGCTGCCCTGGCTCAGTTATCACAGTGCTGATGCTGTCCATTCTAAAGGTACAGTACTGTGATAACTGAAGGATGGCAGCCATCTTGCCTTCCATCAGAAGAGCCGCGCCGTGCCTGGGAAGGAGGACAGAAGACGAAGGATGGCGTGTGAAACAGTGGCGGGACCCAGAAGCCCGCTTACCCTGTCCCTGCTTTCTCCCTTCCCTAGAGCCAGGGAATGTTATTCCATCTCTCTTTGCCTTGTTTCGTGATACGAGGCTAAGGAGGAGTTGGGAAGTAGTCTGTCCTGTGGTACTGACTGGACATGTTATTAAGATCTGTGGAACATTTGAGAGACTGATGCTAGGTAAGTGCTGAGTGTGGATTAATATCTCTGGAGTGATATTCGGAGACATTTGTGCCACTTTTATAGACAAAAAGTTACTAATTAAAATAGCTTGATGTCATCAGTATTGGATGTTCAAAATGAAATTCAGCTTAAACAGGGAGAAAAAAGTCCTACACGTTGAACAGTGTTCACATTTTAGCATGAATAAAATTCCATCTTTGTCTTTAAGGAATTTTTAAGATCTAGTCTAATTCAAAAAATCCCCGTTGAACGCCCGTGTTCTTGCTGCTGCCACCTTTGCATCTGTGGGCATCTGTGCTCAGTCACGCCTGACTCTGCGACCCTTTGGACTGTAGCCCGCCGGGCTCCTCTGACCATGGAATTTTCCAGGCAAAAGTACTGGAGTTGCCATTTCCTACTCTAGAGGAATCTTCCCGACCCAGGGATCAAACTCCTGTCTCCTGCCAATATCTGGTATTGGCAGGTGGATTCTTTACCACTGAGCCACCTGGGAAGCCTCTGCTGTCATCTTTACGTGAAAATAAAATGTAAATAATTTTACTTATACCAAATAATTAAGGAGTACTCTGCAGTGTCATCTAGAATATGTCAGTTTCAGGGCTGTGAAGGTCTGAATATCAGCCCAGCATCGGGTGTGCGCAAAAGACTAGGAAATTTAACAGAGCACACATCTTCAGCCTGGATCCTTGAGTACTTCTGGAGTTAGAGGTGGGTTATTGGAGAAGCCATATTTCCCCGTATCCCTCCTCCCTGAAGACTCCCAAGGAAGCTGTACACGTGGAACAGCAGCAGACAAGGATCAGAGTACATGACCTGATTATGTGTTCCATCATAGTCTGTTGCAAGGCTCAGGTAATTTCATGTAGTTTAGCCTCAGTGCCCTAAACAGAAACCTCTTAGTATCTTCCTAGGCTCACATCCGTACCTGTATACCTTCCCACTCCGTGGATAACTGACTAGTATAGAAACCAAAGCAGTGGGCAAAGGAGAGAATAGAGTCTGCTGAGGTTAAGACCTGTCACCGCAGGTCAAGAAGAGCCAGGGAAGGAAAAATTATATATGTGACCCTTTAATGTACAGAAACTACCCAGTATGCAGCATAGCCAAGTTGATGTCTTAAGCCTGTTTTATTATCAACTCCTTCAGTGGGACAGAGTCCAGAAGAAAGGTGACTGGGAGCGACTAAAGAGGCCTAAGAGCTTCCATTTCCTGCCCATCCTGTAGTCAGACATTCCTGGTCACCATGCTCCTTTGCTGGTCCACACAGTCCTCTAACCCTCCTCTTCCCCACCCCAAAGGTGCTGTTCTTGCAGGAATCCCTTGAGCCACACCTGATTGACCCTAAATTGCTTTCCATGTGGCACTGACCACCGCATGACCCACGACCTCCACATGTCTGCATACACTCAGGGTTTCTTCAGACTGCACACTGACTGTGGTTTTGATTAGTTACAGGGAGGGACAGTTCTGCCCGATTGTGTGTTATACTACCAGTTCTGAAATTCCTTGGAGTGTCCTGCTCCCTTAAACAGAAAAGGAATTTCTGACAGCCTGGAAGAACTTCTAAGAAAGGAAAGTTCTGGGATTGGTGAATTCTCAACAAAGCACTCCTAATTTTTAGTGTTACAGCAGGTGGAAAAAAATGCTTCAGGGAGTAATGTGTTGTGCAATCATTGGCCTTAGTGGGGATTTCACCACCTTCCTTGATCTTCTGTTTTCCCATTACTGGTTTAGAAAAATTCAGATTTTATGCTTAGCGGACTTTGACCCCAGGATCCACACCCGTGGGCTGTTACAGAGCTGAGTGTTGGGTGTAGTTTGGAATCACTCCTGCATTTCTACAGACTGAACCTTACTGGATCCTATTTCCTGTCAACAGGAAAGCCTGAGCTCAGCCTGAGATGTGAACTACAGAGGGCCAACCCGAGAAGTCCTTGGCATTTAGGGGCAGTTCATAGATGTAGGGTGTTCCCAACAGGTTAGGTGAGAAGTAATGCAAGAGAAATCTGATGGTGTTTTTCTGCTGCTTTATTTAAACACATACGTACTAAGTGTGTTTGGTTGGCGTTTTCGTTGTGTTCTTCAGTTGAGGTGTGTGAGAATGGGAACCCTATAATTACACATAGAAACACCGTATGATGCAGCATTTCTACTTCCAGTTATGCACCCAAATGAACAGAATCAGACGTTTTTGCACCTGTGTTCACAGCAGTATTCACAATAGCCAAAAGGTAGAAGCAACTCAAGTGTTTGTTGACAAACATATGGATAAGTAAAATGTGTATATGTACAACAGAATATTACTCAGTGTTACTACGGAAGGAGGTTCTGACACAACGTGGGTGAACCTTGATGGTGGCTACGTGAAATGAGCCAGACCCAAAAGGACAAATAGGGTATGACTCTTCTTATGTGAGATTCCTAGGGCAGTCAGATTCATAAAGCCAGAGAAATGATGGTTGCCTGGGGCTGCAGGAACGGGCAAATGGGAAATTTATGTTTACTGGGGTTACTGGGGAAAATGAGGAAATTCTGAGATGAATGGTGGTGGTTGCGCAATGTGAATGCGCTTATTAATACTGCAGAACTGAACACTTAAAGATGGCTAAAATGGTAAATTTTATGTCTGTTTTACCACCACCAAAAAAAAAAAAAAAGCCTATGTAATAGCACTTGCAGCCAATGACAGGACTGAGTTGGTTGCTTTCTTCTTTAGACAGTCTTCAGTGTGAAGATAATTGCTGTTTCAAATCAGCAATTAAAATGTAATTCCCATGTCTTTATGCATTTAAAGTTCTCTAATCTGTAGCCTGTTCGACATATTTCCAGAGTTTCTGACATAGCATAGCTTTAAAATTTTGTAAAATATGAAGAAAAGGAAGGATGATAACAGTGCTGAAAGCAGAGTGAGAAAAAGGCCTCAGCAAGAAGGCAGATGAGGGTGCCTCTTGCTGGCTTTTATGTCTTTTCTGGTGAAATTGGGCAACTCACCAGACCTTTTCTTTTTTTTCTCTTTTTTACTTTTAAAATATAGTTATTGAAACGAAATTCATATGCCATAAAATCCACCAAAGTATACAATGAAGTGGTTTTTAGTATATTCATAAATTCATATAACCATTGTCACTGTCTACTTCCAGATCACTTTTAAAAAATTAATTATAGGAGGATAATTGCTTTATCATATCGTGAAGGTTTTTGCCATACATCAACATGAATTGGTCATAGGTGTACATGTGTCACCGCCAGCCCCCCCCCCCCCCGCAATCCTGAACCCCTTCCAGTTCCCTCCCCACTCCATCCCTCTGGGTTGTCCCAGACCACCAGCTTTGGGTACCTTGCTTCATGCATCAAACTTGCACTGGTCACGTATGTTACATATGTTAATGTACATGTTTCAATGCTATTCTCTCATCCCACCCTCGCCTTCTCCCACTGAGTCCTAAAGTCTGTTCTCTACATCTGTCTCTCCTTTATTGCCCTGCACGTAGGATCACCAGTACCGTCTTTCTAAATTCCATACATATGCATTAATATACAGTATTTATCTTTCTGACCTACTTCACTCTGCATAATAGGCTTCAGGTTCATCTACCTCATTAGAACTGACTCAGATGTGTTCCGTTTTATAACTGAGTGATGTTCCCTTGTGTATATGTACCACAACCTATCCATTCATCTGCCAACAGACATCCAGGTTGCTTCCGTGTCCTAGCTGTTGTAAATAGTGCTGCAGTGAACACTGGGGTACATGTGTCTCGCTAAAGTCTGGTTTCCTCAAGGTATATGCCCCGCAGTGGCATTCACCGGACCTTTCCATGCTCCAGTTGCCTCCGTTGTCTGCTGCTTTGGAGTCATGGTAAAGATGAAATTTTATGTGTGTGTTTATAGTTTGTATTGTATGCATTTTTTTTGTGTGTGTGTGATTATTTTGATGACCAAAGCAACATTTAGGCATTATATCTTATTCTCAAAATGTAGAAGTAGTGTCTGAAAAGAATAGAGTTAATATTTTAAAATAAAGTTTTAATAAACTTCCTAACTGGACTTGTCACTCAGCTCTTCCTAGCCTGATTAAAAGGAGCATTCTATAGCTTGTTTTCCATCATGAAATATTTTTCCTGTTTGTTATTATGTGTTTAAATTTGAAAGTAAGAGAAGTAAAATAATAAGAGACTAAAAGTAGACAGTAAAACCCTTATCTAAGTGATTGCATGTGTTATTAGCCCTCAGTAAAAGGCATCATTTGTGGACTGTATCCACAGCCTCACAAAGCTCTTGCCTGGATTCATGCTCTGCAAATCAGATTTCGATGGTAAGAATGGCCTCCACCAGACCCTGTGTAGATCCCAACCCTTGATTATATCATCTAAAGTTGGAGCAGAAAGTTAGTTCTTATCTCTGCCATGGCAATTTCAGATATTTTGCTGTGCCTCATATAATACATTCTGAGCTTCTCTGAATAACCAACCAACTAACTAAAGGCGCCACACATTTGTTGTACTATTATTAAACTGACTTCTTCCAAATCAATTGTTTACTGAGGCAGCAAGATTCTTGTGTTATACTTCATGCAGAGTTTTTTCCCCTCCTAAAAATGGCTTCCTTCTAACACTGCTTTCATATTTACAATTAATCCTCACCAAAGAATTGATTTTCACCATTACCTGTTAAGAGTCTTTTACTACACAGGTTTTTCATTCAGCATGAACAAGAGTAATAGAGACATCAAAAACCACTTTGTTTTATTCTTCCATATTCAAAACATGATATGAAGATTCCTATTGGGAGGGAGCGCCAAGTATGAGTGTGTGTTCCTGGAACATTCTCCACTGGAGTTCCTTATACTTAAATTCGTTGAAGGGGGTTTGTATTGTAATGAATGCCCCTAATGTAATATATGTTGAAACAATTCACATAATTGAAATGGATTAAAGTAAGCTGATGATACCTTGTTTTATGCATTTGGACTATTAGTGTATTTTTATTTTTCATGAGGAGATGGATAGTGATGCTGAAAAGTGGGAAGCTGTAGAGGACAGTTCCAGTGTGGTGAGAAATTCATTGTCATTTTCTGCCAGTCTCTGTAAATAAAATTCCAGACATATTACTTAGACTCTCATTGCTTGCTTTTTTCCCCCCACTTTGAGTATCTTTGGACCAGGGATATCTTAGGGTCAGTGAGGGTACTGTCTAGAACACTTTGCTGAGAAGACTTTAGAGGCCACAACTGGGTTCCACAGAAAAGAAAGTGAGAGTCGCTCAGTCGTGTCCGACTCTTTGCAACCCCATGAACTGTATAGTCCATGGAATTCTCCAGGCCAGAATACTGGAGAGGGTAGCCTTTCCCTTCTCCAGGGGATCTTCCCAGGGGATCAAACCCAAGTGTCCCACATTTCAGGCAGATTCTTTTACCAGTTGAGCCACAAGGGAAGCCCAAGAATACTGGAGTGAGTAGCCTATCCCTTCCCCAGTGGATCTTCCCGACCCAGGAATCGAACCAGGGTCTCCTACATTGCAGGCAGATTCTTTACCATCTGAGCTACCAGGGAAGCCCCAAGCCCCAGGGTTCCACAGAAAGGAATGCTGTAACCACCTGCCATGTCTACCCGTGGTCTGCTCTCAGTGGCTGTCTTTGGCATCAGACAGATGCAGGGGTACATTGCTGACACCTTGCCAGCTACTGCAGTATTTTTAGTACAGAGGTTTAGATCCTCTGGGAAGGCAGACATTCTCAAAGTTAGATTGATAGACCAGATTTCTGGGGAGTTATGTCATTGGGAATATAAACACCCTTTATATGGGGAGGGCATCATGGGCATCTAATTAAAATGTCTACTAAATAGTGTATAGAATTGTGTCAACATAAATCTTCCCCACTTTTTATCATTCACTGGTTCCTGTAAAATTAATACTATAAAATTTACCACGTTTTAGTAATTGCATTTTAAGCAGTCTTGCCTGGTTTATATATATATAGAACTTTGTATAAGTAATTAGGTCTAATAGGCTAGAAGAGGACTTCCTTTTTTTAAAGTGGTCAGGATTATTTGCTTGAGATGAGTCAGTATGTGTTGAATGTGCATATACCAAGGCTCCAGTTTCATCTGAATTCAAATCTTCAAGGTAAAAGGGTTCTCCACATTTCATATTTGAAGAACCTGAGGAAGCTCACAGAAGATCTTCAGCCCACAAAACTAGTAAGTGGTAGAGTAGGGGGTAGGAATCTAGAACAAAAAGCTGTGAGAAAACTTAAGTTAATAGGTATTAATCCTACCTGCTTTGCTGGAGTGTAGATTAGTAAATGAGCCTTTGAAAAGGAAGCCAGCATATGTCAGCACCTTCCCCCATCCAAAGTGGCTGCCTCTGTTACCTTCTTGGCTGAGTACCTATAATTGCCTCTTTAAAATGAAAATTTGATCATGACATGATGTTTTAAATTCCTCCAATGGCTTCCTTGATGCTGTTGAAATCAAGACTGTTGGCCTTAGCATGCTCCGTTACTGAAGATTTCTGTTGGAAGGGAATGCCGAGTATGAGAGTGTGTGCCTGGAACATTCTCAGCTTGAATTCCTTATATATGAATTGGTTTCCACCCACCTCTCTGGTCCCATGTCTTGTACCCAGTTGACTGGCCCATTCTTGGTCCGGGGAATCAAGCTACTTTTCACTTGTGGTGCGTTTCCTTCTGCCTGAGGCACCCTTAACATTCACTTCACCTGGTTATCTTTTGCCCTTTAGTCTCGGATTAGTTAATTCCTGACAGTCACATCTGTGTCCAGTCCTGTGGCACTCTGTGTGTTTCAGTGTACTTGTGACAGCTGAACTACATAAATGCACGTGTGTGTGTGTAACGTCATTAGATCGTGAGTTCCTTGAGGGCAGGGACCATGGCTGTATCTATTGCTGTGTTCACAGTGCCTGGCCCAGAACCTGCTATGTGACTCAGTAGAAACCTAATGCGGTATGATTTGCAAAGTGGGGTCCTTCCTGTTTTCTAAGAGTGCGTGAGAAGAGTCCACAGCTAAAAAGGTGTTTAAAATCCCCACTTTTCTGTGAACAGAGAACTGCAGCTCTGTGACAAGCGTTTTTCTGTAAAACTTTTTCGAAAGGTGCCATTAGAAGTGGCTCTCAGATGGCCCTGATCGCTCAGACCCAGCCCTATGAAAAGAGGAGTGGGAGAGAACCTTGTTCAGAGAGCAGAGTTGCCCTTGGAGCTCATCTTTTGTCTGAAAGTTGGTGAGCCACCAGCTGTGCCATAAAGAGCTCCCCACACCCAGACTCTGCAAAGCTAAGAGAAGGGGTGGGGGGAGGAGGAGGAAAGGAGATGCAAACTGGGTGGGACAAGGATGTGAATTTCTTGGACTCCATGATCAATGCATGTGAGTCTGTTGTGGCTTAGAAGACTTCTCTGGTGATGCAGTGGTTAAGAATCTGCCTTTCAATGCAAAGGATGTGGGTTTCAGTCCCTTGTCAGGGAACTAGGCTCCCACATCTGTGGGGCAACTAACCCTGAGCACCATAACTAGAGAAGCCTGCGTGCTGCAACTAGAGAAGGCCCTCACACTGCGATGAAAATCAGTGCCACCAAAAAAGAGAAGGCAGCTTGGGACTTACGTCTTCTGGCCAGTGCCCTGCAGGAGAGCCGCCCCCAAGAGTGAGCCAGGCTGTGGATGGCATCCCAAACGATAAGCCTCTGGCCAGTCAGAAAACCCACCCCCAGCAAGGTGGGGTGGTCCATGTGGGAACCCTTTCTGAAACTTCTGAGCCCCATTTGATGCAGAGCTTATTGGAAAGATGTCATTTGAGCAGAACCTGCTCTCAGGTTCACTGTCAGGAGTCGTGAAAGGAACCAACCAAGAAAGGAACCTCGAGAAGAGTTTAGGCGGGGGCATGGGAAGGTCGGGGGATGAGGAAGAGACCACCTGACTCCTTCACCCCACCCCCTGGAGCTTTAGGCCTCCCCTTAGCAGGAGAAAGTACAGAGCTTTGTACTGAATATGGAATTAAAATCTTCATCAAAGTGAAATGCTTGGTGGCTCAGCTTGGTAAGAGGTTAATTTAAGGCCCTTACTACTGGCAAGGAAGGGGGAGGTTTTCAGAGCACAAAAGTGGAAGATACTGGACATAAAAGTTTCATGTTTTATTCACTGATTTGAAAATCAAAACATTTAAAATTATTCATTAAAAGGATGAAAGGGCTATGAAGTGCCCCTTTAGATAAAAGTTTGCATGTTGATATTTCTTTCCCTAATAAGCCCCTTCACTGCCACTTCTACCATGTTGAAGGAGTTGGAAATATTAGTTCAGTCCTAACTTCCAACAGCCTGTTGGCTCCCACTACTGTCTCCTCTCTCTTCTCCAAAAAGCAGAATCCAGTAAGGACATTTCTGGGTAACCCACCTCCTAGCACATTTGCCTGAAGGTGCTGTGCATGAGGGTAGATGGAAGTTAACTCAGTATTACCAGTATGTTAAGTAATTACCCAGTGGTATGAGTCCACATCTTTGACCTTCTTGGTGCCTGATAGATTGACTAAGAATATCTCTGCAGAACCAGCTGGCTTAAAAAACAAAAATAAAAACTTGCAGATGCACCTGCCTTTAATCACACCCATCCTACCTGGAGACCAAGTCATAGACTGACAGGGACCTACTTGCTAGTCAGCCCAGTCAGGGTACTGTCGGGGACAGGAACCCAGGAGCTCATTTGCTCCACCATTTTTCAAACACCTTGGGTTTGAAATCAATTAAATGTGTGCTGACCAGCATTTAAAAAATAAAACGAGGGACTTCCCTAGTAGTTCAGTGGTTAATACTTTGCCTTCCAGTGCAGCAGATACAAGTTTGATCCCTGGTCAGAGAGCTAAGGTCCCACATGCCTCGAGGCCAAAAAGCACATAACAAACAATGTTGTAACAAATTCAATAAAGACTTTAAAAATAATCTTTAAGAATTCTTTAAAAAAAAATTTTAAATCAATAAATATAAAACAAAATAGAAAATAACAGTGCATAGCTGTGGTAAAGTAATATTACTTCATGAAACCTTGCAGTTGCCTGCTTCAGTGTATGTTTGTGAGTGTGGAGGGGTGTTGTTCCGTCGCTAAGTCATGTCTGACTCTTCGCGATCCCATGGACAGTAGCCCACCAGGCTCCTCTGTCCGTGGAGTTTCCAGGCAAAAATATTGGAGTGAGTTGCTGTTTCCTTCTCTATGGGATCGTCTCGGACTGGGGAGTGAGCCTGAGTCTCCTGCATTGGCAGGCATATTGTTTACCACTGAGCCACGTGGGAAGCCCGTGTGTGTGTGTACTGGGACCCCAATTTTTTTTTCTATCTGGGTTTCAGTTCAGTTCATAAGTTGTTGGTCAAGATGTGAGATTCTAGATCATCTCACTATGTATTGCAAATTTTGGAAACTAAAGCCCAGAATGGTGAAGACACTTGACCAGGGTCAGTGGGGAAAGAGGAGGAACTCAAATGTGCATCTCAGTCTCTTGATTAATGTTTCCCCTTCTCATCAGCCTAGAGAGAATAGCGAAAGTAATAGCTAATATTCAGTGAGCAATTACTATGTGCCAACCACTGTGTTAAAGACATCATCTTATTTCATAGCGAAAAGGGGTGGGTTGGTATTGTGTTTTGTTTCAAGTAAATGTTCATGGTTGAACAGTGACTAGACCAGATACAGAAATTGTGAGTTAACATTTAAAATTTTGATAGCAATTTGACAGCGTAACTTTAGGTCTGATGACTCTAGTGATAAAAGCATTGGCTTGCATTTTATGTCTTTAATAAACAATTTTCTAGCAATTCATTTTCATTGTATTTTATGAAAGTATTGGTCCATGATGGATTAGAAATAAGGTCAAACGTGGTTCTCCACTATGGATAGTTTGAGAAGCACTGACTTAGACCCAGCCAAGCCAACAACCTTTGTCCCTTGAGGCATCTGTAGTCATTTTGAAGTGCCAGGTGGTCATAGTTACCTCTGGAAGGGGCAGATTGCTGGACACAAGCTCCCTAACAGCAGAGAGGGGGGTTACTGTGCTATCTACAGTTAACGAGGGACTTCGATTCTAGAAACAGCTGCCCTTATCTTGGGGTGACTAGCAGAAAAGGCCCTGATGTCAATTAATACCCCAAAGCTTTCGTTTATTTCAGAACTTGAAGTGAGACTGATGGGGACGCTTTTCCCCTCTGGGAAAGCAGAGAGAACTCATTCCTTGTAAAGTTGCCCCATGAGAAAGAGTTCAGCCCAGAACAAATTAAATTTCATTTCCCAAGACTCTCCATCAGAGTGGCAACAGCAGGAGGACGGTGCTGCAGAGGTCTCTGGGAAAAGAGGGCCGATTAAAGGGAGTTTGTGGATCTCCTCGACTTGCAGGCTCTGTGGAGGGAGCACACTTCATAAATCCTGCTGGACTGCCTTTTGGCTACATCCTCAGATTTGTACGAAGAACTGTTTTGAGTGAATCAGTGTGTCTTTGTTTGCATCTTCTGGAATCCTGAAGACTGCAGCCAAGGAGTTAGCAAGGCTGAGCCCTGTACTGAGCATTTAATCAGTTGAACGCTTCCTTATGTTTCCCTAGTTTGTTCTCATAACAAGTGACCTTCGTCCAACTCCTCGCAACGCAACACACAGTTGTGGAATGTTCCCTCCTGAGGAACAAGCTTTGTTTTTTTTTTCATTATGAAAACACTGAAAATCTCAGAAAATTCAAATGAGTTTGGATAGTGATAATAATGTAAGCTAACTGTACCTGCTGTGTGCCCAGTATTCTACATATGTATTATATTTTGCATATGTATTCAGTTAGTGTTTACATGCTAGCTGTTCCAACAGCCCTTGGGGAGGGGGGCAGGGGAACTAAGGCTTAGAAAAATGTGGTCACTGACCTGAGTTAACTTGTTCAAGCCTCAGCTTCTGCATCCTCATATTTCCTGCAGATTCATATCAGCATCCTTGTATAAGTGATGCAGTGCTAGAACCCCAAAGTCATAATATTTTCATGGATTCCTTTCTTCTACCTGTAAACACTGTTGGGACCTTTTGGTTTTGATTTTGAATACACATTACCTATTCAGTAATTCAGGAGTGGAATGATACATATGTAATTGTAAGTCCTGAGAATTCAGAAGCCCCCATGGTAATAAGAAGCTAACACTGAGCAAAGACTTTCTACATCACCTGTCCATGAAGTAATTTTTACCCTCATTCTCTTACTTAATCCTTTAACAGAAACCACCTCCTTCTCCCTATCCCTATGTCTGCTTTCTTTTGTTTTTTAAACTTTAAAATAAAAAGAAATGTTTTTAAGAATCTCTATTTTATATTAGTGCATAGTTTTTTTAAATAACATTTTTGTGGGCTGCAAGGTTTGCAGGATCTTAATACCCCAACCAGAGATCAAACCCAGGCCCCAGTGGAAGCATGGAGTCCTAACCACTAGACCACCAGGGAATTCCTGGCTTATTTTTCTGTAGTGCTTTTACAGAGTCTGTTCACTAGCATACTTCAACTTTCTTAACTGTATTTATTGCTACTTCTCCCCTACTAGAAAAATTTCCATGAGGGCGGTGTGTCTCTTGAGCTCAATGATAGAAGTCCCCAGCAAGTAGAACCAGGTCTGGTATATACTATATATATAGTATATAGTGCTCAAATATTTGTTTCATGAACAGCCCTTATAGGTAAATATCACTGTCATCACAAACTGGGGTTTGTGATATTAAATGATGTGCTTAAATTGGAAGCAGTTACTCCTTTTTAAAACTTCAAAATTGGTTTTTAAATGTTAGTGGTAGTAGCTTCCTATCTCTGCTACAATGGAATGGAATGGATGGAATGGAACTTGTAACACACGAGAGAAGGGGTTGGACTGGCTTCCAGTACCCTCCTTAGAGCAGAAAAGCAGTGTGTGTTTGTTAAATAGATACATTAGGCCTCTCATCTGCAGTAGTAACTATAGCTACTATTACAGTACATAAGACATCCTTTTCTTCTACCCTACTGTGCCCCCAAGTTTTATAACAGAGTGGAGGACAAGCTTTGTCCTTTGATGAATGACTCGCTAACACAAGATGGCTGGTGTTGAAGCAGTTGTGGGCTTCTCATGAGATAGAATTTCAGAGTTGGGAAGGGCCTGGGAGATGTCCTGGCCAGCCTCCCTAGCTCTCCCCTCCACGATGCCAGATTGTGGACTCAGGTCCTCCTTCCCAGGACAACCTGTTCGATTGATGGAGAGATGTATTGTCATTGGATGGCCGCATTGTCAGCAAATTCTTTGTACTGAGCTGAAATGAACCTCCAGGTAACTTCTCCCCATCGGTCTGCATTCTGCTTTCCAGGGAATGACAGAATACATGAAATCATGGTTTCGCACATCAGCCATCCATTCAGATAGTAGTCTATTTGTACTCCTCCTCAGGTTTCTCTTGTCCCAGTTCCTCAGACCTTTCTCAGAGCATCCTTCTAGCCATTCCCCCATTGCACTTGCTCCCTTTGGCTTGCTCTCTAGCTTTGTTCAGACCCAACTGAGTCGTGTCCTCCAGTGCTCCAGGTGTGGCGTTGGGGTGGCGTCTGGTGTTTTTTGGCTGCTGCATCACCCAGTGACTCATTCACACCCCTGAAGTCTTTGAATAAGAACTACTGTTGAACTCAAGTGGGAAGAAAGCATTGCACAGATGGGACTAAGAATCTTATTGGTGGTTATGAAAAGTAATTGTGATGTCTGTGGACACTCTCTCCACCATTTCTCTGATATTTCTGCCGCACCTAAGACAGTTATAATAAGAACAACTATTCATTGCATTTGACTGTGCATAAGACACTGTTCTGGGCTTCCCTAGTGGCTCAGTGGTAGAGAATCCGCCTGCCATCAAGAAGACTCGGGTTCTATCCCTGGATTGGGAAGATCCCATGGAGAAGGAAATGACAGCCCACTCTAATATTCTTACCTGGAAAATCCCACGGACAGAGAAGCCTCGTGAGTTGTATAGTCAATGGGGTTGCAAAAGAGCCAGACACAACTTAATGACTAAACAGCAACAAGAAGAAGACGTGGTGCTAGTCACTTTATAGATACTTCCTATTTAACTTTCAAAACAACCACGGTCATAGGTATTATGAAACTCTGTGTTGCGCTTGACAGAGATTAGGGGAGATTAACATCCTTAGGCTCACATAGCTTGTGATCACGTTAGCTCCATTAATTAGCAGAGCATGAATAGGAATCTGTTTGTCTGAACCAAATCCCAAACTTGATAAGATGCATTTCCAGGAGCTACAAAGAAAGTAGGCTTAGCTAGCCAAGGTTCCTAGTTTCTTTCTCTCTGAAAAACATGCGCAGGAAGATGTTTTAAAGGCCTTGTGATATCTTCTTCCTGTCTTTTGAAAATGGAAAAGATCTACATTATTGTGTTCCTACTCTCCGCCAGCTGTTCCAGATCTGTTTGTTTCTTTTAGTCCATAGTCCTTAGGACAATTCTGTGAGGACAGCACTGTTGTCATTACTATTTGTAAAAAAATATATTTTTAAATTTAGCTGCATCGTGTCTTTGTTGCCGCATGCAGTTGTGGCCTGCTCGGGCTTAGTTGCTCTGACATGTGGGATCTTAGGTCCCTCAGAAGAGACTGAATCCACACCCTTGCATTGCAAAGCAGGTCTTAACCACTGGGCCACCAGGGAAGAGCTTGTTGTTACCATTTGACTGGGGAGGAAACAGACTCAGGATAAAGCTTGGTTATTCATACAGCTCCCTGAGCTCAGAGCCAACATGCTTTCTGCCACACTCTGCCACTTCTCAGAGAAGATTTTCAAGTGAACCCTAACTGCCTCCCTCCCAGAGGGTCTCTCACTAGACTGCCATCCTCTCTGATGAGCTCCCCTTTCCTGTCTAGCATTTCGAGACTTACTGACTTACCAAATTACTTAAGTGGGAATTGAGGGAAAAAACCTTACAAATTATAAGAGCTTTCACTCACTGTTAAAGACTGAAGCCTAAGTCATCAGCCGAGACATATGCTGATCCTGTCTTTGGGCCAAGGATCCGTCCTAGCAGCAAAGTGAGGAGCCAGCTGAAGCCGTTAGAGTTCAGCTTAGATGTGGCCTGTCACAATTCCTCCTCCAATGGTGTTACCCCATACAGAAATCCATAGTGCAGCCGCTGCTGTCCAAGACCTGATCACTTAGTGATCCTCGCTTCAGGCCCATGGACCCAGCAGCCTTCGGATTGAATTAATTTACTTGCCAAATCATAGGTCCAGAAATTAAGGGGCCACTAGTAAGAATCTTGCCAGATCACATGACTGATCTTTGCCTTTGCAGAGAATCCAAGTGTTCATAAAATGCTTTTTACTTACATTATTCCGTTTGTTCCTCCCACCAACCTGGAAACAAATGCTAGGTAGGGGCTCATTGTTCTGTTTTACAAATAGGAATCAGAAATTCAGAGAATCAGAGCCTGGCTCAGAGCCGCACAGTCTCTCGGGCAGAGGCGGAACCCTGTCTGATCAAGCTGCACGCCGTGCCCTTGCACCCTGTTGCTCCCTCTCTTTTCACTACTCTCTCACTCTGTCTTGTGCATCTCTGCCCTTGCCATTGACCCGTGAACTGTGAACAGTCACCGGCTCAGACCAAGCTTCACTAGACCAAGCAGGGCCTGCTCTTTCTCAGGCTTCACTTCCCAAGCTGTCTTGGGTGACTTCCCACAGAACAGATGCGATGCTTTACAGGTGAGCATCAGTCTTTGCTGTCACTTGGGAATCCAGTTGAGTCTGCAGCCCTAAGCTGCCACAAATGTTCTTTTTCCCCAAGCAAGTACCTGTATATTAATCTTAATGTCATACTCCTCATTTGAAAAACTTACAGCTTCACTTGGTGTCTTTAGGGTGTACAGTAAACTGAGAAATTGCCCTGGAAGCCAAGGGTTTTCTGTGGGTTGGCTCAGTGAAGATCATCTGACCTGAAGCTCACTCTGCCCTTGACCAGTGGGCAGAGAGTGGTCTCCACACCATCCAGCTCAGAGTCAAAGCCTGCTGACCACCCACCCACACCCTGTCCTATCTCTAACCTAGCTTCCTTTCTAAAATGTCATTTTGGTTACTTTCTGTGATTAGATTTGTATTATATGTAACTTTTTGGAATTGGTTTTTTTTCTACACAGTATAATCCCCTAGAGATTCAGCCAAATCATGATACAGATTTTTGTTTTTATTTATCACCCAAAGTCCATACATTAAGAATTTTTCAAACTTAAGTTTAATTGATTTTTTGAAAATTCACTTAGATTGTGTGTGTGTGTCTCATTAAAATCTGTAGCTGAAGTTACAGTGTGTGTCACTTCCTAGCTAGGAGACCTTGTGGATGGCTTGATCTTTCTGAGGCTCCTTGTCCTCACTTTTAGAGTGAGTATAATAATTACAGCTTTATTTTAGTTTGACTTTTTAAAGTTTCAAAGAGGAGGTGGTCCATCCATATTCCCCTCATTAATGTAGGCTAATTATAAAAATGCAAGACAGCCTCTTCTTTAGCCACAGGATGACTTAGTCCTCCCACAATGGGGATAAAGAGCAGGTCTTGTGCAGAAGGACCACCTTTTCTGTGTGACCCCCTGTCATTCATGTTATCCAGAAGATCTAAATGGCTGGTTGGCCATTCTAATATGAAGAACCTGAAATGGGCCCACGCCAAACCCCTCAAGGCCCTCTTGTGGACATCCTAGGGAAATCTGTCAATGTTTCTCTGCACCATCCGTCAGAAACAAGCAAAGATGCCTTGTGAGGTGACCCCCACATCTCTGGAGGCATTCAGGGTGAGGCCAATGGCTGCATTCTCAGGTATGGGACTTGGCAGAGGGCTGATCCCTAGTTTAGTCCTTTGTAGATGACGGGCAAATGTATTTTATTCAACAGAGTAAGACATAAAAAGTCCCTGTTCAGTCAGCTGCTCAGAAGGGACTCTGGATTTGAAAGGTCCTTAAGGCTTAAGACTTCCCTGGTGGCCCAGACGGTAAAGCGTCTGTCTACAATGTGAGAGACCTGGGTTCGATCCCTGGGTTGGGAAGATTCCCCGGAGAAGGAAATGGCAACCCACTCCAGTACTCTTGCCTTGAAAATCTCATGGACGGAGGAGCTTGGTGCAGGCTACTATCCATGGGGTTGCAAAGAGTCGGGCGCAACTGAGCGACTTCACTTTCACTTTAAGGCTTAACAGGCCCCCATCGGGGACAGGGTTGCACAGGGTTTACAAGGAGCAAAATTCAATGGCCAAAAACAACTCTGGCCAACTGTGAAGCCCGATACAAATACTAGCAATTTCACAGTCTCTTGATTTTACATGAATTCAGTTTCACCTAAGTAGCATTTTGGCTACGTGCCACTAGAAAGGAAATTTCCCTGTGTGTATGTTATTTTTTAAAAAAAACTTAGAGACCCTGGTTTGCCCTGACTGTGCAGGTTAAATGAAAACACACACACCACTTGTTTGTGTTTCTGAAAGGGGACAGCAGAGTTCAGTATAGAGCTGGAAACAAAGCCAGCTGCTTCCTGTGAAATGTCTGTGGGCAGGAACTACAGATTCCCAGGATAGCTTCAGTTTCTTATGATAACAGTTACAAAGTGGCCATCAAGTAAGAACAAAGGTCAGTCCAGGCACATCCAGGGTCCTGGGCTTTGACACAGTATCTAAAACTAACATAAATCCTTGAAAGCTTACAATTCTTGCTCTTTTGACTCCACATTTGAGATGCAGAGGGGAGCTAAACTACATCCCTGTATATTTAACTTTTTTTTTTTTTTTCCCCATTTCAACTTTCAAAATAAGACCTTTGCTTAGATCAGGCAGAGCCTGAGGAAATGAGAGCATCACCCACCCTGGGATGAGCCCATCCCACTTGAAGACTGAAGAAGCTTGTTCCACTGGGAAGAGGTCCTCCTCACCTTGGTAGTGAGTAATTCCTGCTGGCCGCCACCGACTCCAGGCTGAAGCGAGGCCTTCAGAAGCACAGAGGGAGATCTGTTGTGCCTCTCAGCTTCTGGACAACCCAGCCCTCCCTGGAATCACTGGGCGCTGACCTGATGCCTGAGACCAGATTACACATCCTCATTTTTCACGATGAATCCTACCTACTGTTTTTTCATTTTGTGAATCTTGATAAGAATAGGAGTCATAAGGTATCTTTGCATATTCCTCCCCACCCCAGACCCCGAGTCCTGAGTGCCCCTCACCCCATATGCGTCTTTTTTATCCCTGTACTTGCCACATTTGTTTCATGGTTTCCCAGTCAGCTTCACTAAAATGAGCACCTTTCAGGCAGAAACAATATCTTCTTTTCTTGGTCTCCCCTGCCCCGAGCAAAATGCCTTGTCTGTATTAGGTGCCTGGTAAATGTTTATTGACTGAACACAGAAGAACCAGAATGCCTAGGAAGGTGGACAGGATCCATGGGAAGGGGAAGACCTTGGAGTCCAGTTTATAGGAGGAACTAGGTAGGGGTGTGTGTGTTGGGAGTCTGTGCTAGACATACTAATGGATGCTCAAAAATGTCCATGTCTGAATTTCTGGAAACTGCAAATATGTTATGTTACATGGCAAAGGAGAATTAAACATTGCAGATGGGGTTAAGGTTACTCTCCTGCTGACTTAAAAGTCCGGAGATTATTGTGGATTATCCAGGTGAGCAGTGTAATCACAGGGTTCTTATAAGAGGAAGGCAGAACAGTCACAGTCAGAGCAGAAGACAGGACAACAGAAGCAGAGACTGGAGTAACATGGCCACAAGCCAAGGAACGCAGGCAGCCACCCGAAGATGGGAGAAGCGAGGAAGGATTCTCCCCTTGAGCCCCCAGAATGAACGCATCTCTGCCAGCACCTTCATCTTAGCCCTGGAAGGCCCTGAAGTCTTCTGACCTCCAGAACTGTAGGATAACTTACCATCTTATGAAAAAATAAAAATAACCAGAATGAACTTTTTTGGCCAGTTCAATATATTTGTATTGTTTTAAGCCCCCTGAATTTGTGATAATTTGTTACAGCAGCAGTTGGAAACTAATATAGAGGCTAAGCTTAGTGGAAAGAACCTAATGAAAGCCATGAACTTGGAAAAGAAATGCCCATGTGGGAATAGCTTGGCAAGCATCCAAAGAGACATTCCCAGCTGAGTCACCGTAGATCAAAATATGATCAGAATTAGTTACTAGCTCCATGTGTGCTGCCTCTAGTCTCCCAAGTAATGAATGTCTCCAATAACTTGGGAGGTGCCCTAGTAGAGTTACTCTAAAAGGGTCTGCCAGACCTGGGTTTGCATTCTCTGCCTCCTATAACTATATGGTCTTTGGCAAGGTATGTCACCTCTCTAAGCCACAGTTTTCTTATCTGCAAACTAGGGATAAATCTGTCTCTTAACTAGAAAATTGGTGTGAGGACTACATAGTACATGTAATGTCCTTAACATAATGCCAGTCACATAGTAAACAGTAACTGCTGTTACTGCAAGCAGACATTCGATCTTGTTTATAACAACCGTCTTTGAGGTATCCCTATACGCCTCACTGACTGAGTCATATGGTCAACCTTCCCTGGTGGCTCAGATGGTAAAGAATCTGCCTGCAGTGCGGGAGACCTGAGTTCAACCCCTGGGTTGGGACGATCCCCTGGAGAAGAGAATGGCAACCCACTCCTGTATTCTTGCCTGGAGAACTCCATGGACAGAGGAGCCTGGCGGGTCACAGTGGTCTACAGTCCATGGGGTCCCCAAGAGTCAGACACAGCTGAGCGACTTTCACTTTCAGAGTCTGTTTGGTGTGTTCTGGGGGCAAAAGCCTGAGAAGAACAACCAGGATGGCTGAAAGACCCCAAATCGAGTTCCGTTAAAAGAACGCCCAGACTTCTCTGGTGGTCCAATGGTTAAAAATCCACCTGCTAATGCAGGGAATATGGGTTCAGCCCCTGGTCTGGGAAGACTGCACCTACTGCAGGGGGAGCTAGGCCCGTGTGCCATAACTCCTGAACCTGCACGCCTAGAGCCTGTGCTCAGCAATGGGAGAGGCCACTGCAGCGAGGAGCCCGCACACTGCAACTACAAACAGCCCTCGCACAGCAGTGAAGACCCAGCACAGCCAGAAATAAATCAACAAAATTAAAAACGAATGGCTGAATGGATGCAGAGCTTTCACATGAAGCCCTTTGAAACATTTTCAGGACTGGTTACACAAGTGGACTCCCTTACTCAGAAAATTATTAGGAATTTCAAGATGACAAGCAAAGAACATTGAAGGAGCACGGGGCCCTGCTCCACAGTTCACACACCCATGGTGTGACCTTGAGTATCACCATGTAAAAGTAATATCATGTAAAAGTGATGGCCTCACTCTGTGAGGCCGTGGTAACAACAGCTGCAAGAAACTGAACACGTTCAAGGCTTTGGAAGATAATGACAGTGGGGATCACTATCGGAAAGAATAAAACAGCACATGGGAACATGATGAGGAGGAAACATCAGAATGAGGCAGAAGCATCAGGAAGAGGAAGGCTGTTGTCCTAGATCTGAGAACATCCCTTGCGGCCCAGCTCTGATTTCTGGTACTCCAGGAGGATCCCGGGCCATCCCACCCACTCACAGGCTCTGAACAGAGTATCAGTCAGGTTGGTGCCTTTGCCTGTACAGAGCAGTCCTGAAGGTTTTACGGCAGCATGGTAGCTCCTTGGAATCTGACAGGCCACAGTAACTTTTTCAAAGAAGGAATTAGTCCTGTCTGGAGGATGATGCAGATAAAAATGGTGGCAAGTGAATTATTTTGTTATGGAAGGGTTTGGCATCCTGTTGCTGGCAGAATCTCATCCTGGCTTTGCTAGGGGAATAGTTCACGGTTGTGGAGGAGCTCTGTGGGCACCTGCAGTCTCTGTGTGGTTTCAGAAAGACATTATTTCAATGTAGAATAAGACTGCAAGTGACCTAGCAACTACAGCCCCAAACTGGACATCTGTGTGTTTAAAATGGGTGGGAATTCTCCAGCCAGTCCTTCCCTCTGCTCACTAAGGGGACATCCCTGAGCCTCACGCTCCAACACTTTTGCACTCATTCCTACCCTCCAGCATTGCTGACTTTATAAAGGAGAAAAATGGAAAATGTGACTTTGTAATAGACACGCTTTGTCTTTTAATAGAGTTCTGTGGAGGGGAGTTCAGCCTTTTGTTTTTCTCTCTGCCGCCTAGATGCCTTTGGGCATTCTGTTGTGTTCTTCTCATGCTGTGACATTGTGACCACGTGTTCGAGCCAGAACTGCCACCTGAGGCTTGTCAGTGTTGTGAACGTCTGTGCATCCAGGGAATGCTTTCTGTTGGAGAGTCCTGGGATAGCTCTAAGTGCTCTCTTCTAGCTCTGCCGTGAAATTACTGGGACATTTTATTAATTTATTTCCCCTCTCCCCCCAAGCCCACTGTTCTAAAATGTGTTTCTGATTTTCTCTAGTTTCTTCTTCTGCCCTCCCTCTCTTCTTCCCTCCTGTGGTGCTCTCGTTCCTTCTGAGCCACAGCTGTACTTAGCACTCCATCCAGGGGCTGCACCAGTTTCACAGAGGCAGTTTGGAAGGGATGCTAAACTGGAGCAGAATCTAGTTCGATTTAGGAGTTAGATTATAATGCATGTTCCAAGGGTGGGAACTGGAGCCAAAGACAGTGATTCTAATTGTCTTCCCAGATGCAGGGCCTGTGTGTCCAGACTATTTCTGTGGGTTCTTGCATGGCCCCTCTTTGGGGAAGGGAAATGGGTTGTTGCTGGCCTTAACATTTAGTATGGTAAATTCTGTGTTCCTGAAAGTGGGACATCTGAAGAGAAGGTGGCTTTGATGAACGGCTTCATGTGCGTGGCTGTGCCTGACTGTAGTGGTTGGTAAACCTTTCAGTCCCCATCACCTGTTAAACCCAGGATTTAAATACCAGGATGATCCAGCGTGCCCAGAACTTTAAGGGTTCTTAAAGGTTAATGCAGACATCCTTTTATTTATTTATTTTTTATTTTTTAAATTTTACTTTACAATACTGTATTGGTTTTGCCATACATTGACATGAATCTGCCACGGGGGTGTACATGAATCCTGAACCCCCCCTCCCACCTCTCTCGCCATATCATCTCTCTGGGTCATCCCAGTGCACCAGCCCCAAGCATCCTGTATCCTGTATCAAACCTAGACTGGCAATTCATTTCTTACGTGATAGTATACATGTTTCAGTGCCATTCTCCCAAATCATCCCACCCTCTCCCTCTCCCACAGAGTCCCAAAGTCTGTTCTATACATCTGTGTCTCTTTTGCTGTCTCGCATACAGGGTTATCATTACCATCTTTCTAAATGCCATATATATGTGTTAGTATACTGTATTGGTGTTTTTCTTTCTGGCTTACTTCACTCTGTATAATCAGCTCCAGAACTGAAAGAGACACGTGTACCCCAGTGTTCTTCGCAGCACTGTTTATAATAGCCAGGACGTGGAAGCAACCTAGATGTCCATCAGCAGATGAATGGATAAGAAAGCTGTGGTACATATACACAATGGAGTATTACTCAGCCATTAAAAAGAATACATTTGAATCTGTTCTAATGAGGTGGATGAAACAGACATGCTTTTAAAATGACCTTTCATCAGAGCACCTAGAATTCAAATAAAGTAATGATTCAGAGTCCTAGAGCAACCTCCAAGTAGCTTTTATCTGATTCTTGTGAGGATTGCAGTTCTTGATTTAAGCCTTTCTTTAAACCATATCCTTGAAGGCTGGAGGATCCTCAGCCACCTGGTCTCAGAGAAAGATATGAGAGTGACAGGCATTCCCTTATTGTGTGTAGACCACTTTCTTCTTACTTTCCAACTTCTGAATACTCTCTAATTATCACTGTTTGTGGAGGGCTCAGACAAATACAGGAGTAACTCTGGCTAAAATAGGAAACACAGTCCTCTTCCTGAGGTTTATTTAGATCCCAGGGAGGTCTTCACTTTTACGTAAACTCAGATTTACCATGGACATTCTGAAGAGAGCAGAGATTTGTGTGCATGGATGGGTGCACATGTGTATAATGTGTTCATATAAGTGAGGGTCTTATCAGACCAAGTGTTTAGGTACATTGTCCTTTTTTTTTTTTTTTTGCTTTTTTTTGTTTTTGTCTCATTTGTTTAAGCTTTTTGAATATCTTTTTAAAAATTGAAGTATAGTTGGTTTACTGTGCTAATTTCTGCTGTACAGCAAAGTGATTCAGTTATATATATGTCTGTCTACTCAGTCATGTCCAAATCTTTGTGACTTCATAGACTGTAGCCCACCAGACCCCTCTGTCCATGGAATTTTGCCAGGCAGGAATACTGGAGTGGGTTGTCATTTCCTCCTCCAGAGGATCTTCCCGACCCAGGGATTTAATCTGCATCTCCTGCATTGGCAAGCAGATTCTTTACTACTGAGCCACCTGGGAAGCCCTCATCTTATATATCCTGGTTTGCACCTTCTAACCCCAATCCATCTCTCCCCCAAGGTTTTTGAATCTCTTATATTTTCCAGAGCTGCCTCCTATTTCCCCTTTCTCTTTGTCATTGAAGTATTTAAAAGTTAACTTTTTCTATCAAAAACGTACTGACTCTATGTTGGCTGGAACAAAGGGTTTTATATCTCTATTAGGCAGAATCTTACCTGCAGTCTTCACAGAGATACTCCGCCTAGGAGATCTAAATGGGGGGTTGAATAGTCAATATGTTCAAATGACCTATTTTTTCAGACTAGCTTGAAAGGTTTTTTCCCATTTATTTTAACTCCATGGGCCTCTGATATGATGAGATGTGACACAGCTTTGGGTATATCATCACATGTTCTAGAAATCAAGGGAAGAAGGTCACTGGGGAACTGGAAGTAGGTCTCCACTTTGGCTATTTTCCCATGACCCTTTGCTGGGTTTTTCCATTTGTAGCTGGCCTTCACTTTCCTCCAGGGCTCTTTTCTCTCCAGTTTTCTGTTCATGTGTGTGTGTGCTTTTCCTCCTGGGACAACATTTTTCTACCTGGAGAGAAACTAATATGGTCCACAGCCCTCCAAGGTGAAATCCAAGTATTTGCCAGTGAAAGGAGAGGGAGCGGGGTCTGCGACGAGAGCTGATTGTACTTTGAGAGGAATTGTCTACTGCAGCGGTAGTAGACATGCCAGAGGGTAAAAAAGAAGGGACAGATTTGACCCCGATAGAGACGGCTCGAACTAAGGGGAAGAAACTGCAGGCATAACATAAAGGAGAACTTTGTAATAAGCCAACCAAAGACAGGAGAAACTTTGGCACCTCTGTCCCCAGAAGTGTTCAGGCAGAAGGTAAGCAACCACTGAGCTGGAAAGCAGACGACTCATCACTACAGGTGCTCAGATTCTGGAGAAATGAAGAGTTGTGCTAAATGCCTAAAATTATTTCTACTTCTGATACCAGGTGTGTGATAGTTGCTCAGTCGTGTCCTACTCTTAGAGACCCCGTGGACTGTAGCCTGCCAGGCTCCTCTGTCCATGGAATTCTGCAGGCAAGAATACTGGAGTAGGTAGCCATTTCCTTCTCCAGGGGAACTTCTGACGCAGGGATAGAACCTGGTTCTTCTGCATTGCAGGCAGATTCTTTACTGTTTGAGCCACCAGTGAAGCCATCAAATTTTTAAATAATGTATTTATTTTTTATTATTGGTTGTGCTGTATCTTCATTGCTGCCCACAGGCTTTCTCTAGTTGTGGCGCCTGGACTTCTCATTGCGGTGGCTTCTCTTGTTGTGAAGCACGGGCCCGAGGCACATGCGCCTCAGTAGTTGCAGCTCAAGCGCTCTAGAGCGCAGGCTCAATAGTTGCGGCAACGCAGGCTTAGTTGTTCTGTGGCATGTTGCTCTACGGCGTGTGGAATCTCCCAGACCAGGGGTCGAGCCTGTGTCCCCGGCATTGGCAGGTGGAGTTTTATTCACTCTCTCACCAGGGAAGTCCTCTACCAAATATTTTAAGAAAGTAGATTTTTAAGAGCCCTCAAGCTTTTCTCAAAAATTTAATGCAGTTTTTGAACAATATGGAACACACATACACACTCACACACACATACCATTCTTTCCTGCATTCACAGCTTTTCACATATTTTGTTGTTGTTATTCAGTTGCCAAGGTTGTGTCTGACTCTTTGCGACCCCATGGACTGCAACATACCAGGCTTCCCTGTCTTCACTATCTCGGAGTTTGCTCAGGTTCATGTCCATTGAGTCGGTGATGCTATCTAACCATCTCATCCTCACATATTTTCCCTATTGTGATTATTCTGCTTAGATGTAGTTTTTCTGTTTATGCATTTTCTTGATCATATAATATTTCACTGAATGGACATAGTATAATTTATTATTTCCTAGTTATTGGGTGGCTTTGTTTTTTGCAATGTTTAATTATTATAAAGAGCTATGCTCTAGATTTTTTACATATGCAGCTTCTCTTCCCTGTTGAAATACTCTATTAGAATAATTAGAGCTCATTAGATTGCAGATTATACAGCTCGTTGGAACAGCCTAAGTAAAAGAGGTTTGTTGATAAGCATACAGAGCAATCACAAAGATACAAAGCATAAGACACACATAGGAACTGGAAAGGGGTGTCCAGCACACCCCATCTCCCCTCCCTGGGCTCTTGTTTTCTTTAGATTGTCTTTCTTTTTGCCTACTCCTGGTTTCCTGTTCCCTTATAACTGGTTCACGTGAGCCTTTGACATGCCTTGGAGCCAGAGACCTCAGGTTTTTATCAAATGAGTCCAGAGCCAACCACTATCTGATCAGAATTTCAGTATCTCTTATGTCAGATTCCCAAGCAAGAGTCTGCTAAGCCACAGGCCTCAGACTTTGTGACCTGAGCTCTCCTCTGATTGGTGGAGGAGAAAAGGCTTGGTAATGGTGGCAGGGTTCTGGAGTCTGTCCAGATTCAAATAGAGCTCTACCGCTTACTAGCCATGTCGATGTGTGTTAGTTTCTTAGCTTTTCTGTGTCTCTGTGTGCTTCTCTGTAAAATGTGGATAGCTCTGTCCCTTACTGCATGATGTTATTGTAAGGATGAAATAAAATAATCCTTGTCAAGGATTTACAAAAGGTCCTAAGTCCTCAATATGTGTTAGCTCTTAGTTGTTTTTTTAAAAATTTGTTTTGTGGAAAAATATAGATCACATAAAATTTACCATTTTACATTTTAAATGTATGCCAAATTCAGTGGCATTAAGTGCATACACATTTTTTTAGGAAGTAAGAGGAATCCAGATTGGAAAAAAAGTGACAGAACTCTATTTCCAGCAGACATGATACTATACATGAAAAACCTTAAAGATACTATCAGAAAATTACTAGAGCTAATCAATTAATTTAGAAAAGTTGTAGGATACAAAATCAATACACAGAAATCCCTTGCATTCCTATACACTAATAATGAAAAATAAGAAATAGAAATTAAAGAAACAGTCTCATTCACCACTGTAGCAAAAAGAATAAAATACCTAGAATAAACCTACGAAGAGACAAAAGTACATACACATTTTTTTTTTTTTGGCAGTGCCACTTGGCTTGTGGGATCTTAATTCCCCAACCAGAGATCAAACTGGGATCCAGGCAGTGAAAGCATGGAGTCTAACCACTGGACCACCAGGGAATTCCTGAGTACATACACATGCTTGTATGTACATACACATTACCACTATCCATCCATAGAACTTTCTCCATCATTCTAAACTGTAGCTCTTGTTTTAAAATTATCATTGTTAATGTTTATTTCATATATGACTGCTTGGGTCCACCCTTTGAAAGGGTATGACCGGGGTGCTCCATGAATATAGGGACATAGTAAATAGACACTCTTAAGTAGTTACTGAAAATATCACATTTTTATTGATAAAACTCTTTAAACCTTACAGATCACTTTTACATGATTATTTTATGCAGTCCTCCCAATGAAGGGCTTCTTGAAGTAGGAAGGGGTTATAATCCTTATTTTACAGGAGACCCAACTGAGGTTCAGGAAATCTAAATTACTCAGCTTCTCCAACCTTATTACTTGTTGAGTCAGGACTCAGTGTCAAGTCTTTTCCCTCCAAGTTCAAGGCTTTTCCATGACATCTCAGAGATGTGATTACTCAGCCAAGTTTTATACCCATTTGTCTGTAGTCCTTATTACATACTCTATTTCAGCTTACGAGAAAGAAGAGAAGAATTTTGAATTGGAACTTGTGGGTGGGTTTCATCTGGGAAGTACTGGCCTACAAGAAGTCTGTCCACTAGTTTAGTTTATATCTTGACATATAGGAAAAACAGTAATAATTTAACTTTATCTTGTATAATGTGATTCTGTGAAAGCCAAAGAGTGGAAGGGCTGGTTAATGAACCTCTTCACTTTTACTTTGAGAAAGTCCTGAAATATTTGATGGAAACAAATGGCACTCCTAAGTGGACTTTTCAAAATGAGATAGTGAAAAAGGCACCATTAGAAGCAAAATGGGTTAGTGTCTGCTGGTAATCTTACTGTTTGTACAGAGAAACATATTTTGTCTGATTGGCTTGATTAAATATTTTAGTGAAAAATGCCTTTGGCCAAATACCAAAAGTCTTATAAAAAGTCTTCGTTTTAAACAAAAACCACAGGAAGGAAGCTTGTGTGGACTCAAGCTACCCCATAGCACCTTTCTAACAACTAGACTGATGTTTGCTATTAGGCAGTTTTTCCATTAAATTAATGGCCACTTTTTGGGCTAGATACTTACCTTCCATTTTGCACTCAGGCTCATTTCCTTGTCACTTGTTCTAAAAGAAAATCACTCAGGAGAACTGAACACCTTAGTGTGATGCGCTTTTATTGTGTCTGTTCTAATCATTCTTTTTGTATGAAACTTATGGATTCTCCTGGGCCCTCTCATAGCAAGTCACATATCTTTTCTTTGGCTTTCAACCTGGTATCTGTGCTATCCTGATCTTACCCTATCAAGGCTGCTCTACTTTCCTTAATGCAACAGTGCCAGGTATACTGATTTCCTTGTAACTCTCTTTAGTCACGCCCTTCCTTGACTTGTGTGGAGTAACTTTCCCCTTTATCCATCCTGAACATTTCAGTCCCTTCACTGCCTCCAAAATCCAACTTATTCTCTAAGGTTTTCTTGACAGTTTCAACCTATGTGTATTTCGTTCTACTGTGACTTTGTATAGCTTATAAATTACTACCATCTTTTATTGAGCACATATTAAGTGACAGTCCCTTTATCTCTACTCCTCATTACAACTACACAAGGTAGTTATTGTCATTCTCATTTTATAAAAGAGGAAACCAAGATTCAGAGAGATTAGATAATTTCCCCAGAGTCACACATCCTAAAATGCTCAGCTGAGGCTAGAACTGCAGGGATGACAGACAGATTCTAAAGCTCTCACTCTTACCAGCTATGCTGTGTCTTAATGCCATGCTGCTTCATGTGTTTTCTAAGTGTGTTATGTGTGCTAGTTTTCTCTCCTTAATTGCCTCTTAAAATCAGGGGTTATTTAATTTAAAACTTGTATCCAACTGCTAGTTGCAGAGATTCAGAGTAATGATGGCTTCAATAAGATATATGTTGGTTTTTCTCTTACTTGGAAGGAGTTCAGAGAAGGTCAGCTGGGACTGATAACGTGGAGCCTAAGGGAGCATTATGGTCCTACTTCTTTTAGCTCTTCCCTGGGGCTTCCTTGGCTCAAACGGTAAAGAATCAGCCTGCAATGCAGGAGACTGGAGTTCGATCCCTGTTATGCACCGAGCCCGTATCTCCAAACCGACCGAGAGAGCGAACAAGTCCACCACAGTAATGCAAAGGCAAGAAGGGAATTTTATTTCTAGCGCACTAGGGCTCAAGTCTCATCCGACACGGCAGAATCTGACGAGAGCCCCGAACAAAGGAGTATGGCGGCTTATATACAGGCAGTTCTTTGTCTCAGTTACAGGAGTAGCTGGCGTTACATGATTGGCTAGGCAGGATGAGCGCATGTCCTGTCTCTTTCTGGTTGGTGTGTACGGGAAGTCTTCCTAATTTGGTCAAGGAATGCTGTTTTTTTCCCAGCTAACAGGAAACATGACTCAGGTCCCTGGTGATATGCACCTCACTGAGCCGTCCGGCCTGCCTGACAATCCCTTGGTCAGGAAGATCCCCTGGAGAAGGGAATGGCTACCCACTCTAGTATTCTTGCCTGGAGAATTCCATAGACAGAGGAACCTGGTGGGCTGCAGCCCCACAGGCACAAAGAGTCGGACATGACTGACTGACTAACACTTTCACTTTCTGCCATCCCCAGGGTGTGAGCCTTGTCCTTTCATTTATAAAATGGCATCTGGAAGTCCACCCATCATATCTGTGTTCCAGGCAAGGTGGAGGAAAAGGGGAAAAGGGAAAAGGGAAAAACAGACAACTTCTGTTTATATCTCATTGGGCACCACATATGCAAGGAATCCTGGGAAATATTTTATAGCTCAGTACAGATTCACCGAATAATGAAGGTGTAGTCTGTTTCCGAGAAAGAAACGAATGTTGAACAGGCAACCAGTGGTCTCTGCAGAGACCCATGTCCCCATCTTCTTTTATTTTTATGTAACACCAAATGGTGCTCAATAACCACTGGTGGACAGTTTAATGCAGAGAAAGAGCGAGTGGAAAAAGATGATTTAGAAAACTGATAAATGAAGAAACTGAAAAGACAATAGCCACATGTGATTTCTAATTTATAAATATTTTTATAAAAGCAAAATACCCACTGTCTTCTCCCTAAAAAACCCTGCTGTTATTCAGGCATCCTGTATGGAATGCTTTAAAAATTAATATCACGATTAAGAAAATGAGGCCAAGTCATTTCAAATTATTTTGAGTAGATTCATGGTTGTTTCTTTCAGTCTTTATTCTTTGCATACATTTTATTTCCATTTACAAAATTGGAATCATAAAATGTTCTGTTTTGCAAAAGGACTCATTGCAAACCATCACTTCTAACAAAATGACCAGAACTCAGGCATATCTTATGAGCACTTAGAGAAAAAGGGTAGATTTTATTTCCAAAAGAAATTAGTGCTATGCATTTCCGCAACTGTCTTTTGAGTTTCTCATTTTGACTTGTAAAATAATTAGAATGCTTTAAAGAAAAAATCTATGGTAATTACCTGAAGTCTTTCACTAGCCCCCTGATTAACATCCAGAGAGAGTCTTGGTTTGAGACTAAAAGCACATTTTGTAATTTAAAGTTTTGATATGTATTTTAAAATTTAGAAGTTTGAATGAATGATACATGGAACACCTGTAAGCCCTATACACAGCATTACCAATTGTTTATAATTTGACCCATTTGTTTTATCATTCTCTCTCTCTTCCCCACCCCTCCCCCTCTCTTTTTCTATAGTATGTAGGTATGATTTTTTTCCAGAAACTTTGGGAGTAAATTAGAGATATCATATGTTAAGAGACCCCTAAATATTTCAGAATATTTTCTGAAAAAATGATTTATATAACCACAACAAAATGATCAGAACAAGAAGTCACCATTGATAGAATACTGTTATATAATATATGATCCAATGGGCAAATTCCATTAATTGTCTCAATAACATCCTTCACGTGTGCATGCTCAGTCACGTGCATGCTCTGTCACTTGCATGTTCAATCACTTCAGTTGTGTCCAGCCCTATGGACTGTAGCCTACCAGGCTTCTCTGTCCATGGGGATTCTCCAGGCAAGAATACTGGAGTGGGTTGTCATGCCCTCCTTCAGGGGATCTTTCCGACCCAGGGGTTGATTCTGCATCTGTTATGTCCCCTTCATTGGCAGGCGGGTTCTTTACCACTAGCACCACCTGGGAAGCCTTTAACATCCTTTATAGCTATTTTATTTTCCCAAGCCAGCATCCATTCTTAGACAATGTATTGCATTTGGTTATCATGTCTCTTTACTCTGGAATGTCCATCGTTCCTTCTGTTTTCTTTCTATTTATTTATCTTTGGCTATGCTGGTCTTCATTGCTACATGCAGGCTTTCTCTAGTTGTGGCAAGCGGGAACCACCCTGCAGTTGTGGTGCATGACTTCTCATTGTGGTGGCTTCTCCTGTGGAGCATGGGCTGTAGGGTGTTCCAGCCTCAATAGTTGTGGTGTGGGGCTCTAGAGCATAGAGTTGTGGTGCATGGGTTTAGCTGCTCTGTGGCATGTGGAATCTGCCCAGACCAGGAATCAAACCCGTGCCCCTGCATTGGGAGCTGGGTTCTTAACCACTGGACCACCAGGGAAGTCCCTTCTATTTTCATTAGTTGCCATTTTACCGTGAGGACGGGCTTCTCTCCTAAAAGAGATTTTCTGATGCTGTGTGGCTATGTATGTCTTTCTTTTCCCTTCCAGCCTAATTGAGTTATAACTTATATATAGCACTATGAACATTTAAGGTACACAGCATGATGATTTGACTTACATATGTCATGAAATGATACCACAATAAGTTTAGTGAACATCCATTATATCATATAGATACAGCTTTAAAAAATAGAAAAAAAAGTTTTCCTTGTGGTGAGAAATCTTAGGATTTACTCTAACAGCTTTCATTTCTAATGTACAGCCATGTTAATTATACTCATCATGTTGTAATTACATCCTTAGTACTTATTTGTCTTGTAACTGGAAGTTTGTATTTTTTAACTACCTTTCATCCAGTCCTCCCCATCCCCATCTCTGGTAACCACAAATCCGATCTCTTTTTCTATGAGTTTTTGGTCTGTTTCTTTTTGAAGTATAATCATCCTAAAACACTTAGTTCCTGGTATGCAACATAGTGATTCAATATTTCTATACATTTCAAACTGATCACTATGATAAGTCTAGTTTTCATCCGTCACCGTACAAAGATATTACATAATTATTGACTTTATTCCCCATGCTGAACATTTCATATCTGTGACTCATTTATTTTTAACTGCAAGTCTGCACCTCCTAGTCTCCCTCACCTATTTCTTCCCCTCACCCCTCTGGCTACCACCTGTTTGTTCTCTGTATATATGAGTCTGTTTTTGTTATATTACGTTTGTTCATTTGTTTTTTAGATTCTACATGTAAGTGAAATCTACAGTGTTTGTCTTTCTCTGTCTGACTCATTTTACTTAGCGTAACACCCTCTGGGTCTATCCATGTTGCAAGATTTCATTCCTTTCTATCATTAAGTAATATTCGATTCATCTTTATCCATTCATCTATTTTCCATTCATCTACTGATGGTCACTTAGGTTGTTTCCAAATCGTAGCTATTGAAAATAATGCTGTAATGAACATAGGGGTGCAGATATCTTTTCAAATTAGTGTTTTCGTTTTCTTCACATAAATACCCAGGAGTGGAATTATGGACCCTGTGGTGGTTCTGGAGGCTGTATGTTTCTGAGACTTTGTCTTGGTCTGTTAGGGCTGTGATAACCGGGTGTCATAGACTGGGTGGCTTAAACAACAAAAATTTATTTCTCACAGTTCTGAAGGCTAACACGTCCAAGATCATGGTGACAGCCAGTTCAGTTACTGATGCGAGGTCGTTTTGTGGCTTCAGTCATCCACCTTGTCACTGTATCCTCATGTGGTGGAGACGGTGCACTGACGTCTCTCACTCTTTTTATAAGGGCATTAATCCCACCACGGAGTCTCCACCCTCTTGATGGTGGTGGTTTAGTCACTAAGTCGTGTCTGGCTTTTGAGACCCCCATGGACTGTAGTCTGCCAGGCTCCTCTGTCCATGGGATTCTCCAGGCAAGATAACTGGAGTGGGTTGCCATTTCCTTCTCCAGGACACCCTCATGATTTCATCTAAAAGTAATTACCTTCCAAAGGCCCCAGCTCCTAATACCATCACATTGGGGGGTTAGGGCTTAGGTAAATAAATTTAGGGGGGGACACACATGTTCAGTCCATAATAGGCTTCATAAAAAAAAAAAACCCCATTCTGAAAAGATAGTGTCTCTCTTAAGAAGCATCACTATCAATAAAGCAAGTGGAGGTGATGGAATTCCAGTTGAGCTATTTCAAATCCTGAAAGATGATGGTGTGAAAGTGCTGCACTCAATATGCCAGCAAATTTGGAAAACTCAGCAGTGGCCACAGGCCTGGAAAAGGTCAGTTTTCATTCCAATCCCAAAGAAAGGCAATGCCAAAGAATGCTCAAACTACTGCAGAGTTGCACTCATCTCACATGCTAGTAAAGTAATGCTCAAAATTCTCCAAGCCAGTCTTCAACAATATGTGAACCATGAACTTCCAGATGTTCAAGCTGGTTTTAGAAAAGGCAGGGGAACAAGAGATCAAATTGCCAACATCTGCTGGATCATGGAAAAAGCAAGAGAGTTCCAGAAAAACGTCTATTTCTGCTTTATTGACTATGCCAAAGCCTTTGACTGTGTGGATCACAAGAAACTGGAAAATTCTGAAAGAGATGGGAATACCAGACCACCTGACCTGCCTCTTGAGAAATCTGTATGCAGGCCAGGAAGCAACAGTTAGAACTAGACATGGAACAACAGACTGGTTCCAAATAGGAAAAGGAGTACATCAAAGCTGAATGTTGTCACCCTGCTTATTTAACTTATATGCAGAGTACATCATGAGAAACGCTGGGCTGGAGGAAGCACAAGCTGGAATCAAGATTGCTGGGAGAAATATCAATAACTTCAGATATGCAGATGACACCACCCTTGTGGCAGAAAGTGAAGAAGAACTAAAGAGCCTCTTGATGAAAGTGAAAGAGGAGAGTGAAAAAGTTGGCTTAAAGCTCAACATTCAAATAACTAAGATCATGGCATGCAGTCCCATCACTTCATGGCAAATAGATGGGGGAACAGTGTCAGACTTTATTTTGGGGGGGAGGGCTCTAAAATCACTGCAGATGGTGACTGCAGCCATGAAATTAAAAGATGCTTACTCCTTGGAAGGAAAGTTATGACCAACCTAGATAGCGCATTAAAAAGCAGAGATATTATTTTGTCAATAAAGGTCCATCTAGTCAAGGCTATGGTTTTTCCAGTGGTCATGTATGGATATGAGAGTTGGACTATAAAGAAAGCTGAGTGCTGAAGGATTGATGCTTTTGAACTGTGGTGTTGGAGAAGACTCTCAAGAGTCCCTTGGACTGCAAGGAGATCCAACCAGTCCATCCTAAAGGAAATCAGTCCTGGGTCTTCATTAGGAGGACTGATGTTGAAGCTGAAACTCCAGTACTTTGGCCACCTGATGCGAAGAGCTGACTCATTGGAAAAGACCCTGATGCTGGGAAAGATTGAGGGCAGGAGGAGAAGGGGACAACAGAGGATGAGACGGTTGGATGGCATCACCGACTCAATGGACATGAGTTTGGGTGGACTCTGGGAATTGGTGATGGACAGGGAGGCCTGGCATACTGTGGTTCATAGGGTCACAAAGAGTCGTACATGACTGTGACTGAACTGAACTGAGTATCTCTCTTGGGCTAGGTAACTGTGATAGTGAAAGTTAAAGCCCATGCCTAGTAAAAATGATTCCTTACTCTATTCTCTATAATATAACCCTTTAATTTTATTCTTACTTCTACTGTCAAATGCTTTGGAAATTTGGTCACTCTTCTCTTGTTTAGCACTAAAGACTGTTTCTCATTTGTTGCTATTAGACAAATCTGGATTTAAATTCCATACTTCCAGTTTTGTGTGTGACATGAAATACCTTCTTTGGACTTCAGTCTGTTTGCCTGTAAAATAGGCATGACTTAGGCCTATTTCAAAAGTGTGGTTGGGAGTGGGAGGAATAAATATGATAATGTATGTAAAGGTATGTAACATGGTGCCTGATATAGAAAAGCAGTACCTGTCTTTAAAATTCCAACTTTAAGTGACCCAGTTTTGCAAGTTTCTTTACTTTCAGGAGGTTAGATGCTTGACTTGCACAGAGAAGTCAGACAAGCTTCTTCGATATGAAGTCTGAATCAAAAAGAGAAAGGTTTAGAAGTATCTACCAAGGTTTAGATCATTCATGTGGTTCTATCAGTTTTTTCCTATCTTCCTCTTTCTTTCCTTTCCTTTGTCACATACTGAATGACATTTGCTATGTGCAGTCACCATTGTAGGCACTAGAGATGGAACAGCAAATACAATTTCCTGGAGAAGGAAATGGCAACCCACTCCAGTGTTCTTGCCTGGAGAATCCCCAGGACGGGGGAGCCTGGTGGGCTGCCGTCTATGGGGTCACACAGAGTCGGACACAACTGAAGTGACTTAGCAGCAGTAGCAGCAGCAGAGTTGACCTCAATTATTTTTAATCAAAGAAGACAGAGGGTAAATATACAAACAGACGTTTTCGATAGAGCATGAAAAGTGCTGTGTAAAAAAAAAAAGCCAGGAAGGGAAATAAGGATTGTGAGGGGGGTTGCTATTCTATTAGATGGTCAGAGAAGACTTTACCGAAACGGGGACATAAAGACGTGAAGGAGATGCCAGAGCGGGTCATTAGAGTGAGTGAAGCAGAATCATTCCAGGCAGAGGAAATCTTTCAAAGAGCAGAAATCTAAGGTAGAGGATGACTTACTGATGGTTCAGCCAAGGGAATCAGGAAGGAAGCTAAGGCAGTTCTGTGGAGCACAGCAACACGCCCACTCCCTCCTCCACGTGTGTATATAGGCCCGAGCAGAATGGCCAGCTGGAGGTGAGGGCTAGTGGCAGCTGTAGAGGCTACAGCTCAGACCTCTCTTCAAGAGTGTGCTGGGACTTCCCTGGTGGTCTTGTGGTTTAAGACTCTGCACTGCCAATACAGTGGGCCCAGGTTCAATCCCTGGTCAGGGAGCTAGATCCCACAGGTCACAGCAAAGAGTTCCCCTGCCACAACTGAAGACTCTGCATTCCTCAACAAAAATTGAAGATCCTGTGTGCCACAAGTATGACCTGGTGCAGCCAAATAAATAAATATATATAGTTTTAAAAAGACATCTTTTTTTAAAAAAGGAAAAAGAAACATGCTTCAAGGAGCACAGAGAGCTGACAGCCTCCAGCTGAGGCACCTTCTATATCCACCCCAGCATCCAGGGTGCAACATGTTTTCCCACCGAGTTGTCAGCCAGTGACTGAGCCTGGTAAAGCTGGGTGTGACCACGGCCATGCAGTATGGGACTCCTTGAAGGGCAATCTTGGTGCCAGGGCTCCCTGTTAGGCTGCCTGTGACATTTCCAGAGCTACACCACAGTCTGAGGCTCTGCTTACTAACCCACCCTTCCTTCGCCTCCTTGCACCAGGATCAGCCCTGCATCATGGTTTAAAGTCTTTCCCTGCTCACTCCTACCCCTCCTCCTTTTACCTTCCCCCGACATTATCCCCCAACAAGTTGCTTTTACTTCTGGGTTTTAAAAAGGTGATTACAGGTTTTTCTATTAAATGATAGTTGTAGTGATAAAGAATTCTTTTATTTTTTGTGGACCAATCATAATACAATGGTATTAAGTGACTAATAGTTACATAATCACAATGGAAAAAGACGTTTATCAGTTTCATAATCGATAGACAGATAGAAAATAAAAGATAATTACAGTTGCAAGCCATAATGGAAACATGATTAACCTAACAATATAAATAATTGCATGCAATTTGGGGGGTTAAGTAGAGCGATGTGGTAAGTGGAAGTGCATACATGCACATTTTCATCGTCCTAGCCAGCCTGTGTCTCTTGCTAGTGCATTTAATCCATTTATATTTAAGGTAATTATCGATATTTATGATCTTATTACTATTTTCTTAGGTATTTGGGGTTAATTTTGTGTAGGTCTTTTCCTTCTCTTGTGTTTCCTGCCTAGAGAAGTTCTTTTAGCATTTATTGTAAAGCTGGTTTGACACTGCTGAATTCTCTGAACTTTTGCTTGTCTGGAAAGCTTTTGATTTCCCTGTCAAATCTGAAGGGGAGTCTTGCTGGGTGGAGTATTCTTGGTTGGAGGTTCTTCCCTTTCATCACTTTAAATATATCATGCCATTCTCTTCTTAAATTCTTTTACTTCTTTTGTGTGTGTGTGAATTCAGTGTCATTTGGGGCAAAAATAGGACTGCAACCCAGGAGACAGCACCTCAGATTAACTCTGAGAGACTGCTCCAAAGAGACAAGGGAAGGTCAGAGGGAATATATGTGATTTGGTGAGAGGGAATATATGCAATCAAGCACAAAGTTTCCCAATAAATTGCTTTTACTTCTAACCCCATCCTTGTGTCGGTCTGCTTTCTAGAGAATCCGGACTTACAGAGGCAGAACAAAAATGCCCATGAGGAAATTTTGCAATAGCTCCACTCTCTACATAAGTCAGGTGCAGCATCAGATGAGGAAAGAGTACAGTCCATGGTGGTGTCAAGGGATAACCAAAGTTTCCAGGGAACTGCCATCAGCTCTACCCAAAGCCATCTTAAATAGTATTCAGTCCAAGTAAAACTGTCCACTCATTAAAATGCAAATGATTTCAAAAGCAATTCCTGTAGATACTCACTTCAGTAGACTGCTGTCCCTAATCATTTCTTATATAGAAATTCTGGAGTTACCAACAGACAAGTTCCAAACTCTTAACCCAGTTGGGAGTAATGAGGCTCCTACTGCTCAGTTACCAAACTAGAATCCGAAGAGGCAGCATGCCTTCAGAGAGGAGGAAGGAGGCACTCCTTTCTGTTGCTGGAAATCAAACCATGGGAGTCTGACATTTCCTAGGCCTCCAGCTAAGAAGAGCATCTCTGTCTTCCACGCTAGGCTGTAGTCAGAGGCCACCATTTGGCTCTAGCTCACTGTACTCCAATGACATTCCAACCAGAAACCATTCTCAGAGTTGAGTGAATCATACTCTAATCACGGAGCTGAGTTTGCAGTTTAGGGCTCAATCAGGCAATGAATCCAAAGATTTTCTGGGAAATCTCTAAAATCCCTCAGGAAAGCAAATACTCACTGGGAAAGAAGTGACTCTGGGCTGAGGTCACATGGAGGGCAGGTAAAAAAGAGTAAATCCCCTTTATGTGCCAGGTACTGCCATGTGTTTGTATATCTGGAGCCACACTGTGATGTCAGAATCATACTTTAAGCTTAGAAAAATGTGGTGTGGAAGGTTAAGTGGTTTTTCCAAGATCATAGTGCTTAGCAAATATCAAAGCTAGAATTTCAAACCAGGTCTTCCAACTCCAAACATTGTAATTTTTTCCCATGATTTTACTAACTATTCTCTTGCCTTAAAAATATGCCTCTATTGAAATTAATAACAGGGGATTCCCTGGTGGTCCAGTAGTTAGGACTCTGAATTTCCATTGCAGGAGGTATAGGTTTGATCCCTGGTTGGAAACTAAGATCCTGCAAGCCAAGCAGTGCGGCCAAGAAAAGAAAAAAGTTTATCTTGTAGACACATCTCTTGGCTTAGTTGCTTTGATAAAATCATGTCAACTTTCAGTTGGACCATGACCATGGTGGGGAAGCACTGTATGATATGTTGTTTGTTTGTTTTATTTGAATCTTTTGGCTATACCTCAGGACACATGTGATCTTATTCCCAGACAAGGGATCGAACTTGCACCCCTTGCATTGGAAGCATGGAATCTTAACTACCAGACTACCAAGGAAGTCCCAGGAAGCACTGTAATGAGCATTTCCTAGTTTGTGACATATCAACGTTTATTTTCCTCTTCTTTTAGTAAAGAAGAGGAAAGTGGATGGTGGTAAAGAGTATTCTAATTTGGTCAAGAGTATTCTAATTCCTCTCTGGTGAACTTCCTCTCCCTCACTGCAGTCCATGAGCTTTGGTTGGACTCTAACTCTGGCTTCAAGAATGGACTCCTTCTAAAACTATGAGTGTACCTATTCCCCTGGCTACTTCTACTGATTCATTTGTAGTCAGGACCAACTAGTCTTTTGCCAGAGCTACTGGGAGAAAAGCAAGCACTCGTTCCCAGTTCACCTAAACCTGGGGGAAAGTGGACTGGAGCTGCTGGAGCTGAACTGCTGCTATTATTGAAGAGTCTGTGCAAGGATGGTGCTCACATGGCACAAGCAGAGCCAGGGGATGAACAGGGAGAAATGGGGTTTTGTTGTCATTTTTCTCCCACTGGATCAGGCCATTCTTGAAGCCAAAACTACCCCCAAGATCTGTCAGTTCTGTGATGCAACAAATTCTGTTTATATTTAAGCTAGTATAGGCTGTATTTTCTGCTAGTTTCCATTGAAAGAGGTGTCCCTGATACAACAGACTTACTCAGCTAAATTCAACCACTGTTAAAGTCAGTTAGGACTCATAACTCAATTAAAAATAGGCAAGAGATTTGAATAGATGCTATAAACTAAGTATTTATATTCCCTTTAAATTCATATGTTGATACCTATTCCCCCAATGTAGTAGTATTAGGAGGTGGAGTCTTTGAGAGGTGATTTTAGGTTATTGCAGCAGAGCCCTCATGACTGGAATTAGTACCCTTGTAGAAGAAACCCCAGAGAGGTCCCTTGCCCCTTCTGCCATGTAAGAACACCTGAAAAGACTGCCTTCTCTGAACCAGGAAGTATGCTTTCACCAGACACCAAATCTGCTTTGAACTTCAATCTGTCCTGAACTTGAATCTCTCAATTTCCTTAATTATGAGTAATAAACTTCTGTTGTTTATAAACTACTCAGTCTATCATATTCTGTTATAACATTCTGAATTGATGAAGACAATAGATATTTCTCCAAAGCAGGTATAACAAATGACCAATAAGCTCTTGAAAAGATGCTCAGTATCATAGTCATTAGGGAAATGCAAACCAAAGCCTCAATGAGATATAACTTCATAACTCCTAGGGTGGCTTCAATCAGAAATACAGACAGTAACAAATGTTGCCAAAAATATGGAGAAGTTGAAACTTGTATACATTTCCAGTGGGGATGTAAAATGATGCAGCTGCTTTGGAAAATACTCTGCAGTTTCTCAAATAATTAAACATTAATTTACCATGTTACCAGCAATTTGACTTCTTATATACCCAGAGAAATGAAAGGATATGTCTACAAAAAGCCTTGAATGAGAATGTTCATAACAATTGTACTCATGATAGCTTAAAAAATGGAAAACAATTCAAATACCCATCAACGGGAAATGGATAATCACGTTGTGATATAATCATACAAAGAAATCAGTTCAGTTAAGTCGCTCAGTTGTGTCTGACTCTTTGCTGCCCCATGGACTGCTGCACACCAGGCCTTCCTGTCCATCACCAACTCCCGGAGTCCACTCAAACTCATGTCCATTGAGTTGGTGATGCCATCCAACCATCTCATCCTCTGTTGTCCCCTTCTCCTCCCACCTTCAATCTTTCCCAGCATCAGGGTCTTTTCAAATGAGTCAGCTGTTCGCAACAGGTGGCCAAAGTATTGGAGTTTCAGCTTTAGCATCAGTCCTTCCAATGAGTATTCAGGACTGATCTCCTTTAGGATGGACTGGTTTGACCTCCTTACAGTCCAAGGGACTCTCAATAGTCTTCTCCAACACCACAGTTCAAAAGCATCAGTTCTTCGGTGCTCAGCTTTCTTTATTGTCCAGCTCTCACATTCATACATGACTACTGGAAAAGCCATAGCTTTGACTAGACGGACCTTTGTTGTCAAAGTAGTGTCTCTGCTTTTTAATAACTATTCAGCAATAAAAGGAATGAGCTACTGATATATGCGAAAACATGAATTAATCTAGAAGTACACTGAATGAAAGCAACCAGACCTAAAATAATATAGTGTGTGGTTTGATCCATTTATATGACATCCAAGAACAAGCAAAACTAACCTATAGTGACAGAAGTTGGAAAGTGAGAAGGAAAAGGTATTTATAGTAACTAGAAATGAGCAAAAGGGTATGGAAACTTTAGGTGCTAGGTACATGGGTGTGTACAATTGTAAAACTTATTATTGAACTGAACCTTAAGATCTGTGCACTTTGCTTTAAAAAAAATGAGTAACATTATTTAAAATGTTGGCTGCTTTTTCATTTCTTTTTTAAAAAATGTTTATTTATTTGGCTGTGCTATGCCTTAATTGCAGCATGTGGGATCTAGTTCCCTGACCAGAAATTAAACTCCAGCCCTCTGCATTGGGAAAGCAGAGTCTTAGCCACAGGACTACCAGGGAAGTTCCTGCTTTTTCATTTCTGATGAAGGAAAAGAAAAAAGCATCCATCAGACTTACGTGATCTGATATTTGTGAAAAGTTATCCTATCCAAAAACACCTTTCCCCACCAGCTTAAAAATGGGCTGCACCCCTCCATTTTTCCTTTGATATAAAGCATTGAAGTGATAGATTACATGTTATATTAAATTTCCCCCAGTGACTGTGTTAATGCAGGATTAATTTGCAAGGCTGTTTCTCCTCCTTCTTAGGGAGCCATCTCAACCCACTCCTGACTAAGGTGACCAAGTTACTCGGGGCCTCATTTCTCATCATAGACTGGAGAACACGTATAAACCATTACTTTCCAACTTCCACTCCTTTCTTAAAAAATTTTGTGACAGCATTATTTATTTCACCAAACTTAGCTCAAGAGAGCAGGTGACTTCTATTTTAAAATTCCAAAATCAAAAAGATAATGAAAGCAATAAAATAGTGATTACCTTCTTCAGGTAAAGAGCCACCAACCCTTACAAAGTAAGTTTCTATTTTGGGTAACTCATTCTGACTTCTTTAATTCTTTCTTTTCCTCATCCCATCTCCCAGCCTTATGCCTTATCACTTACTACCTACTAATCAGTTTAATTAACCCCAGAAAGACGATGGAAATCCTAAACTGCAGAGTCACGTACAAACATGCCCACGATGATTCCGGAAATCCCTGCAGATTCATTGAAAGAACTGTATTAATGGTGCTTCATGGTTTTATGGATCAGAACAACCTCTATTGCTTCACTAGTATGGACTTTCCGTAACTTAAGAAAAGAAAATGTGAATTCCTTTGGGGGAATGGAGAGGAGATATTACAAAAGAAAAATGGTATTACTTTCCAATACCAAGGAAATTCATTAGCAAACACATTAAAATGTGCTAGAGTAGTCATCACACTGAATTGTTTTAGAAAAGGCCCTGCTTTGGAAAAACACAGGGCAAAAACATCTTCAGTGCTGGAGCTTGGCACAATGAGACAGCAGGATGACAAATATCTTGCTATTCCCTATGGTGCCTGAATACTTAGAGACATCTGCTACTTTGTGTTTCTCCCTCCCATGAGTCACCTTTATTACAGTCTAACATTATGTTACTGCTATTTTCCATGTCCACCTGTTACAATGATAAGACACAGATGCACTCCTCCAGTGGGTGGGAAACAAATTAATCTTAAGTCAGGATGCTGAGCTTTTGAGCTTCAGCTCTTACACTGACTACACAGTCTTGGATAAGTATCTCAAGTTCTCTTGGCTTCAGTGTCTTCATATGAAAAATGTAAAGTAGAGTAGACATGGTACCCATGGAATGGAAGCTGACTGGTCATTAGGGATTCCCCAGGCCGTAGAGCCAATGTATAGAAAAGGGGTCCTTGTTAGCAGTAATTGGCTTGCTGCTCCACGGTGGCATAGGCAAGACTCTGGTTAGAACTCAGGGATGCAGTGCACTCCCGGGGATATAGCCAGACAAGACTATAATTCCAAAAGATATCTGCATCCCCTCTGTTCATAGCAGCACTATTCACAGTAGCCAAGGCATGGAAACAACCTAAATGCCCATTGACAGATGAGTGGATAAGGAAGATGCGGTGCACATATACAATGGAGTACTACTCAGTCATGAAAAGAACAAAAGAATGCCATTCACAGCAACCTGGATGGACCAGAGATTGCCATAGAGTGAAGTCAGACAGAGAAAGACAAATACCATATGATATCATTTTATATGTGGAATCTAACATATGACACAAATGAACCTATCTGTGAAACAGAAATAGAATCATGGACACGGAGAAGAGACTGGTCGTTGCCAAGAGGGAGGAGGTTGGAAGAGGGATGGAGTGGGAGGCTGGGATTAGCAGATTCAAGCTTTTATATATAGAACTGATAAACAAGGTCCTACTATATAGCACAGAGTTGACTCATTGGAAAAGACCCTGATGCTGGGAGGGATTGGGGGCAGAAGGAAAAGGGGACGACAGAGGATGAGATGGCTGGATGGCATCACCGACTCAATGGACATGAGTTTGAGTGAACTCCGGGAGTTGGTGATGGACAGGGAGGCCTAGCGTGCTGCGATTCATGGGGTTGCAGAGTCGGACACAACTGACCAACTGAACTGAACTGAACTGATATAGCACAGAGAACTATTTTCAGTATCGTGTGATAAACCATAATGGAAAAGAATATTTGTAAAAAAAAAAATATATATATATATATATATGTATAACTGAATCACTTTGCTGTACAGCAGAAATTAACACAACATTGTAAGTCAACTGTACTTCAATTTTAAAAAGATTTTAAAAAAAGAACTCAGGGGTGCAATGGACAACCTCAGCATTCTTTGGCCCAGAGGCCAAGTCTGGTCACTGGCAAAGTACATTTGCCTAAAATGAAGATAAGACTAACATGTCTCATATCCCATATATATAAATTTTAGGTTTCAGAGAAGCAGTCAAAAGCATCTTTATTTCTCCAGTCTTGAACAAGGAAAGGGGTCAAAACAAAACAAACAAGCAAAAACATTCAGTCAAAGTGCTGATAGAAAATCACAAGGAAAGAAATAGGTGATAGAAGGTAGCCTTGAGTACCAGCTTAGGCCCTGTGACCTGCTGCAGAAGAGGGCTTATATAAACTATGTTTTATGTCACTTAGTCATGTTTCCCTTTCCCCCAGACCCCGTGCTTTAAAAGAAAAATAATGGAGGCAGCTGACGTTTTAGCTTCAGATGAACATGTGACCAGCTTCTCAACCCTCCAGATCTACTCTCTGTCCTTCTTCCTGCTGCATTCCCTGGATGCATGTGTCCTTAGCTGCCAAGTTGCACCCAACTCTTTTGCGATCCTGTGGACTGTAGGCAGCAGTTCCTCTGTCCATGGGACTTTCTGGGCGGGAATGCTGGAGTGGCTTGCCATGCCCTCCTCCAGGGAATCTTCCCCGCCCAGGGATTGAACCCGTGTCTCCTGTGTTTCCTGCATGGGCAGGTGGATTCTTTACCATTGAGCCACCTTGGAAGCCTATTCCCTGGGAGGTTGGTCTAAATGCACTGCATCTCTTCCTTCTGGTTTCTAGTCCAGTTCAACAACAAGGGAGCTCTGAGAGAGGATCAGAGGAAGGGAGAAGTGTTAGGTCAGCATATTTACGCTCTTTCTATAATCACTGCACTGTGAACAGGCTGCATCCTTCCACTAGAGGTCCTAGCTCCCATCAAGCAGCTCTTTGCGCAGAGCTCTGTTTCCTGGTTCTCATACTGCCTTTCTCTCTCTGCCCCAAAAGCCTGTACGTGGTAATGGTACTACTAAGTTACTAATACCAGGGTATTTTATTAACACTTTTGGGTTCCTTAAATCCTGCCCACATTTTTGTAGAGTCCCTTTGTGAAACTCTCCTCAAATTACCAACTTCACACAAATATAATAAGTGATTTCTTTTTTTGGTGGGGCCCTGACTAATACAGACAGGTTTTCATAGGAACCACGGGGGTAATTGAAAGATCAAAAGAAGACCTTTGTTTAAAATGTGTGTGAAATTTCTTTGAAGGATATGACTTTTAGAAATGTAAATGAAGCATACATAATACATCTAGAAAGATGCATAAAACATATATAAATAGTTTAAAGAGTAATTTACAAAATGAACACCTATATAACCAGTACTATGATCAGATATAGAACATCGCTGGCTCCCCAGAAGCACAAACTCCCCACCCCACCCTCCAGTTAAAACCACCTTTATTCTGTTTTATGGCAATTGTTTCACTGCTTTTCTGTGTCTTACCAACTAATGTATATTTTATCAGCTATGCAAGCATCCTTTATTTTTTAAATTTTATTAAAGTGTAGTTGATTTACAATGTTGTATTAAAATTTCTGCTGTACAATTACCATATGTAAAATAGATGACCAGTGCAAGTTTGATTCATGAAGCAGGACACCCAACCTGGAGGGATGGGGTGGGAAGGGAGATGGGAGAGGGGTTGGGGGGTTCAGGGTAGGGCAGGGGACACCTGTATACCTGTGACCGATTCATGTTAATGTATGGCAAAAACCGTCATGATATTGTAAAGTAATTATTCTCCAGTTAATTAATTTAAAAAATTTCTGCTAAACAGCAAAGTGATTCAGTTATACATATATATTTTTTTCCATTATGGCTTGTCGCAGGATACTGAATATAGTTCCTGTGTGCTATACAGCAGGACTTATACAAGATACAGTTTATCCATCCTTATGCATGCATGCTAAGTTTCTTCAGTCATGTCCAACTCTGTGCGACCCCATGGACAGGAGCCCACCAGGCTCCTCTGTCCACAGGATTCTCCAGGCAAGAATACTGAATCCGTTAAATCTAGTTTCATTTTGCCTGTTAGAAAAACTTACGCATGAGTCATAATATAGACAGTATCCTGTGCCTTGCTTTTGTGCAGTGTTATGTTAGATTCATCCAAGTTGGGTACAGCATCCGTGGCTTATGTTTTCACTTTCTCAGCTATCTACTGTTCCATTGTAACTATATTTAACTGGTAATTTATCCATTCTATTTTTGATAAGTGTTCGAATTGTTTCCAGTTTCAGCCTATTCTGAACAATACTACTAAGAAAATCTTGTGCCTCTAAGCACAATGTTACCTCTAGGGCACAATGCAAAAGTTTCTCAAGGGAAGTCCCTCCACCCCCACCCCATGCAGCAGCAAAGACCCAGTACAGCCAAAAATAATAAATAATTTTTAAAAAGTTTCTCTAGGACAATGGTTCTTAAACTCTTGTTTCAAGACTCCTTTACAGTCTTAAATATTATTGAGGACCCCCATAGAGTTTTTGTTTATAAATTCCTATTAACATCTATTGCATTAGAAATTAAAACTCAAAATCTAAATACTTCTTAAAAAATAAACTCATTACATGTTAATACAAATAATGTGTTTTTAAGTAAAAGCTTTAAGTTTTAGGAAGAAAATATGGAATCATTTTTATAATTTTGTAATAGAGAAAGAATTCTTAATACAAAACACAAAGCCCCCAAAATTGATAAATTAGATGACATTAAAGAACTTTTTCATAAAATGATAGATACCTTAGAGAGTGAAAACTCAAGCCACAGCTTAGGAAGACACAGGGGACATGGGTTCTATCCCTGGTCTGGGGAGTCCACATCCTTGGGATAACATGCGCCTAGAGCCCCTGCTACCCAACCGCAGAAGCCACCTCAGTGAGACCTGTGCACAGGAACAAAGACCCTGTGCAGCCAAAGATAGATAAATAATAAAATTTTTAAAAGGAAGCGTTAAAAAATTTATACAAGTCATTATGCAGAAGTCAGGTAACCCAATTGAATACGAGCAAATTTGAATAGGTACCTCATAAAAGACTGAGTTCATGAAACCAGTAAGTATAGGAAGACTTCCTCCACCTGGTTCCCCTCATTGCCAATGCAACATTAACCACAGTAAAGTACCAATGTGATACCAACTGGTGGTGATAATGTGGAGAGGTGGGAATTCTAATGGGCTGTTGATGAGGATATCAATTAATACAACTACTTTGGAAAAGGGTGTGGCACTGTTCAGTAAAGATAAAGTTGTACATATCTTTTGACAAGGCAGCTTCACTTCTAGGCTTGTGTCCTGGAGCAGTGACTCTCAAAGAAGGGTTCATGAACATCTCAAGGTCCCTGATCTTTTAGGGAGTCTGTGAGGACAAAACTACTTTTATAATAACACTTGTATGTTATTTGCTTTTTTCCATTGTGTTAACATCTACACTAATGGAGCAAAAGTATTGGTGGGGAAAACTTCTGGGAGCCTAGTACAAATCAAGGCAATGGTACCAAACTGTATTGGTAATCACTGTATTCTTATATACCACTTACTAAAGGAAATGCCAGTTTCACTTAAAAATATCATAAATGAAGCAGTAAAAATTAATTTTATTAAATCTCAAGAGCATTTTCATTGAGTACATTTTTTTTGGATGAGAGAAGTGATATTAACAAATGTGAGATTTTTGATATTGTGTAAGAACATGTATTCTAACATTTGAAAAATCTGCATAACTCAGTTACTAATACTTTCCAAATGACCAATGTTTATGACATTTAGAAACCTTGATTTATGTTAAAAGTTAAACTCAAAGTAAAAAGAGAGAGCAATGAATTGTACTATAACAGGATACATAGTGTACTGATGTGGTTTCAGATTCTACATTGCAACTAACCTTTCAGAAACTACCAGTGTAATGTCTAATAGAAAAGGTGATCGTAGGCATCTTTCAACTTTTCCTTCTTTCAAAGAGAAAGCTTCCAGTGTTTCACTAGTAAAATATTTGCTGTCTATTTTCTGTATAATTGACTTTAAAGTTCCTTTTATTTCAAGCATGCTGAATTTTAAAATTAAGAATTATATTGATTTTTTTAATGATTTGCTGCTTTTAAATATGTAGAGGTGGTCATATAGTTTTTCAGCTTTAATCTATTAATGACAAATTACATCGATTCATTTTTAAGGTTAAACCAAATTTGTATTGTAGGATAAATCCAATTTGTTTATACATATTATCCTTTTATATTGCTGGATATAGCGAACATTGTTTGCTAATGTTTTGTTTCAGATTTTTAAATTCATATCCATAGATTAATCTATAATTATATTTTGTCATAGTGTCCATGATAACTTTTAGTAGCTTATTATGAGTTTAGGAGTTGCTTCCTTTTTTATTGTATGTTTATGTGATATTAGAATACCTTGTTTCTTAAAAGAAAATTGATCTCCTATTCAAGTTTTCTTTGTGGATTTCCTAAAAATTTTTCAATTTATTTAATGGTTATTGAAATTTTCAAGTTTTTTATATTATCATAGGCTTTGCTAGTATATTCCCCTAGGAAATTAGTCCATATAAACTACATTTAGTCATCCTCTTGATCTTTCCAATGTCTGTAACGTCTTGAGTAACATGCCTCCCTTTTCACTCCTGATGGTAGTGTGTACGTGCTTCTTTCTCTCCCTTTCTCTCCCTCGCCAGACATTCGACACCCTTATTAGTGTTTTCAGAGAATCAACTATTGGCTTTATTGTTGCTCTCTACTATATAATTTTTCTATTTCATGTATTTTTGTTCTTATTGATAATATCTATTTTTATGACTTTCTATTTTATTTTTTGAGGTAGATGACTGGCTTATTAATTGTCAGCCTTTAAAATTTTCTAATATAACGTATGGGCTTCCCTGGTGATTCAGATGGTAAAGCCTTAAATATAACCTTTAAGGCTATAAATCAACCCTCTAAGTACTTTTAAGCTGTATCTTACATGTTTTTGTTAGGTAGGGTTTCTTTTTCAATCAGTCAGTTGAAAAAAAAAGTTTTAAATTTTCATTATGAGTAATTTTCCAAATATATGGGGATGTTCTGTTTGTTTTTTTCTGATTGGTGTAGTTTGATTACATTATGGTCAGAAAACCTCTTCTGTGTTACCTTGGTCCCTTAAAGTTTATTAAGGCTTGCTTAAGTGATCTGGTATGAGTCTATTTTTGAAATGTTCTATGTGGATTTCAGAATACTTATTCTGAAGCTGTTGAATGTAATAAATTTATAGTCTCAATTAGGTCAACTTTATTAAACATCATTGCTATCTCAGTGATTTTTTTTTGGTCTTATTCTCTTAACAGATATATTTTTAAATTGCCCATATAATTGTGAATTTGTCTATTTCTCCTTATAGTTTTTATTTTCTGTTACATAGTTTGAGGCTATGTTATTAGGTGCATATAAATTTTATGTTTTCCTGGTGAATTGATATTGTATTATTAGGAAGCAACCAGGGAATTCCCTGATGGTCCTGTGGTTAGAACTCAGCTTTTTTACTGACAGGCCCAGGTTCAGTCCCTGGTTGGGAAACTAAGATCCTGTATGCCCTGTGATATGGCCAAAAAAAAAAAAAAAAAAAAAAAGAAGAAGCAATTATCTTTATCTTAGTAAATATTTATTTTGGTAAAATATATATGAAAATTAATAAACAGGAACTGAAATGGTTTTTCTATGGGGACCCTCTCTTCGTAGCTAGCCTTCTGGCTGCAGTAATTCCTTGATAGAGGTCTTCCCTGGTGGACTCTGCGCTTCCAGTGCAGGGGGCAAGGGTGCGTTCTGATCCCTGGTTCCCCTGGTCGGGGAAGTTCTATACGCCCCGAGGTGCTTCCCTGGGGGCTCAGCAGTAAAGAATCCGCTTGCCAATGCAGGAGATGTGGGTTCGGTCCCTGGGTTAGGAAGATCCCCTGGAGAAGGAAATGGCAACCCACTCCAGTATTCTTGCCTGGAAAATCCCATGGACAGGGGAGCCCGGCAGGCTGCAGTCCATGGGGTCGCAAAGAGTTGGACACAACTTAGTTACTAAACAACAAACAACATATATAAGCAAAAATTTCCATTTTAATCTTTTTTAAGTGCACAACTCAGTGGCATTAACTGGATTCATCATGTTGTACATCCATCACCGCTGTATAGCTCTAAAACATTTCCATCACCCAAAATAGAAACTCTATAAACATAAAGCAAAAGTTCCCCGTGCTCTTCTCCTCCCAGCCCCTGATAGACCTACTTTCTATATCTGTGAATTTGCTCATTCTCGATAATTTGTATAAGTAAAATCATATAGTGTTTGTCATTTTGTGTCTGGCTTATTTCACTTACCATATGTTTTCAAGGTTCATTGTGTGGTGGCATATGTCAGAATTTCAATCTTTTTATGGCTGAATAATATCCTATTGTATGTTTATGTTTTAGCATTTATTTACCCATTCATTGGTTGAATACTTAAGTTTTGTTTTCCTCCCTTTTGGCTATCATGAAGAATGCTGTAATGAATATAGTCTATAAGTATCTGTTTTAGTATTTGCTTTCAGTTTTTTTGGATATATACCTAGGAGTAGAATTGCTGGGTCATATAGTAATTCTGTATTTAGCTTTTTGAGTAATTGCCAATAGTGCTTTTTGCCTTAAAACCTAGTTAGAGTCCTTTAATATAAAAATACCAGCTCTCTTTTATATGTATTTGCAAGGTATTTCCACTTTAAAATTTCAAAGTGTTTGAATATTTATACGGTGTTTTGTCCACTCTAAAAACCTTTGTCTTTTAAGTGATGCACTTAATCCACTGATATTGTATTTAATTAATTAATATTAATAGCTAATGTGTTTTAAATCTGTATCGCCACATATGATATTGTTTATTTTTTCCTCTTCATTTTTGACCCTCTACTAACTTATAGGCTACAGTCTCTGTGTCTCTTCTTTTAGAGGTTATATAAATTTTTTTTATATATACACACATAATCTTTAAAAAAATTTTTTTGGAGTATAGTTGCTTTACAATGTTGTGTTAGTTTCTACTGTACAGCAAAATGAATCAGCTATACATGTACATATATCCCCTCTTTTTTGGATTTCTTTCCCCTTTTGATCATCAGAGTATTGAGTAGAGTTCCCTGTGCATCATCTATCAAGTCAAAAGTTAATCAATAATGTTATTTTTGTGTTTGATACTACAAAGGCTTTAAATACTGACTTCATTTGCTCTCTTTCTAATTTGCATGCTTTTACTTCTGTGTATTTAACTTATTTTTTTGATCTGATAACACAGTGTTGTGTAATGTTCAATAATGCATTGTTTAGATTTATTTTTTATTTATTCATTGACCAATTTCTTTGCTCTTCATTTTTTCTTGTGTCTCAGAGCTTTCCCCTGAGATCACATTCTTTCTCCTAGAATTACATCCTTCAGAATTCTCTTTTTCAAGGGTCTGGATAGTCGGAAACTCTCTGTGCTTCTGTTTGTTTGTTTAGTGTCTACATTGTGCACTCAGGATTGAAAGATATTTTCACTGGGAATAGAATAAGAGGTGAACAGTTATTTTCTCTCACTTCATGAAGAGTATCACTGTACTGTCATCCTGTCTGCATTGCCGTGTCACTCAGTTGTCAGTCTAACTGCTGTTCCTTTGACAGTGATCTCCAACCACATCCTAACCCAGTATCTTTTTTTTGGTGTTCACTAGTTTTATGATGAATCTAGTGTGAAGTTCAATGGCAACCCACTCCAGTACTCTTGCCTGGAAAATCCCATGGACGGAGGAGCCCGGTAGGCTGCAGTCCATGGGGTTGCCAAGAGTCAGGCACGGCTAAGCGACTTCACTTTCACTTTTCACTTTCATGCATTGGAGAAGGAAATGGCAACCCACTCCAGTGTTCTTGCCTGGAGAATCCCAGGGATGGGGGAGCCTGGTGGGCTGTCGTCTCTAGGGTCGGCACAGAGTCGGACACAATAGAAGCCACTTAGCAGCAGCAGCAGCAGTGTGAAGTTCACTCGTTAGTTCCCTCTCTCCCGCCTTTCTTGCTTTCTTGGTTTCTCTTTTCCTATTTAGCATTTGTTAGGCTTTTTGCGGATAGGAATTTGATACCATCCATTGGTTCTTCAAAAGTAGAAGCCATTACTTCTTCACATATTATCTTTGTCATATCACATCTCTTCTCTTTTTCTAGAACTCTAACTAAATGTATGTTAGATTTTCTTACTGTCTTCCATGGATTGTAATCTGTCTTTCATATAGTCATTTCTCTGAATCTCTGTGCTGTATTCTGCAAAATCTTGTGACATAAACTTCCTGTTCTCTAATTCTCTTTTCATTTATGTCTAATTTGATGTTAAACCACTGGTTTTTGTTTTGTTTTTAATATCAGTAATTGTGATTTTCATTTCTAGAAGTTTTCTTTGGTTCTTCTTAAAAGTTTCTAGGTCATTTTTTATAATTCGCAGTATCTTGAGAATATTTTCAAGCTTGTTTGTGCTTTGTTCTTTTTTACTGTGTGCTGCTCATTGACCTTGAAAAATTATTTATGTAAATATACTGAGACACAGGATAAAGAGGACTTTTCAAAATAGATTTGTATTTGTCACTTTCAATGTCTAAGGGCTTTGCCATATGGTACCATTTAAACTGTGCTTATGGCTTGAATCATTTTGGACCACCAAGAGTTTATAATTGCAGTAACACCAGTAAGTGATTGCAAATTTTCAAGGATGAAATTGTCTCCTTATTGAATTTTTCAGTTGTCTCCTGTGGGTGGAGATTTGGGGAAAATGTAGCCTTTGACTTCCCAGTGTCTACTGGTGGATTTCCTTTTGCACTTTACTCTTTAGGGAGATACTTAAATTGGCTGGACTAACAAATGCCCTCAGGGCAAAAGTGGCTTCAGTACTCAGTAAATCTTAGATTTTGTTAGTGCTTGGATATTTTTAATATAGTTACTATTTTTAAATAATTTTACTATCTGATACTTTTTATACTCAGTCCAGCACTCTCTGTTGTCAGCTTCTGTAGTCAAGTGGCTGGAGTGAGCTGCTTCACAGCCTGCCTCCTGATCTGGTATCCACCGAGGTCTCACAGGTGCTCTCTCTGGCTTGCTGCTCTTGTATGTTGCTCTGGTCTTAGCTGGAGTCTTTCATGGGATGGTCATGTTTCGCCACTTGTTCAGGACCTGGTGATTTGCCTCGCCTGACTCAGGCCCACCATGGTTCTCATCAGCACTACAGATTTCTTCCAGTCTCTAACACACCCTTTTCCACTGACCTTGCCTCTCCTGCTGTGGGATTACTTTGTCTTGCTCATGACAGAACTACTGTCTCTCAGCTGAGCCGTGCTCTTTGTCCTCTGCAGATGTGGGAAGATCTGAGTCCCTTCCTCACAGCACAGAAGCTAATGCAGGCTCACATTGGGCTCTTTGCCTTCTATCCTACTTTGCTCTCCTTCCTCTTCTCCCTCACCCCACTGTGTTGCTGGCTCACCTTAAACACTCATTTCCTTCTGGAATCCCAAATGGGAAATAGAGAAGAATCCCGCTGGCCTTAGTCTTCCCTTTGACACTTCTGACACATCTTTTCTCTCTGAGGCTTATTCCTTCTGATCAAGAAAACTTCTCACTGACTGGCTTTCCTAAATCCAACTCCAACTTCTTCCCACAACCCCCTGGAACAGGAAGAAAGTTCGAACATTCCATTTCTTCAACATCATATCCTTGCTCTATCCTGGGACAGAAGCACAATGGCCTGTTCATCATAGGTGGACAAAGTTGTTTGCATATACTATAAAAGAATCTCTGTGATCTCGGCTACCAGATTTAACCCTTGCTGTGTCAGTGGTAGTAAAAGGAATGTGAAAATATCTTCTCTTGCCTTTTCTTTAACCTTCTAAATAAGTATTTTGATCAAATATCCTATTTTGGATGTCAAAAACTGATTTTTTAACTCTTTTAAAAATTAATTCCTGCTTTAATAGTCTTAACCCCACCCTTAGGCAAATGGATACTTCAGGCCAATCAAAGAATAAGTTAAGTTCATGAAAATACAAAAGATAAAAGCATATTAATATGTTCCATAATACCCAAGTGACAGATATATATATTATTTTTAGTCAAAAGCATTTGTGTTAATTATCTTTTGGTGTGTAATAAATTAGACCAAAATGTAATGGCTTAAAACAATTAATACTTGTTATTTCACAGTTTCTATCAGTCATGAATTCTGAAGCAGCTTAGCTTGGTGATTCTGGCTTAGGACCTCTCAGAAGGTTACCGACTAGGTGAGAACTGCTATCATCTGAAGGCCTGTCTGCAGCAAAGATCAACTTCCAAGTTCACTCACATAGCTATTAGCAGGAGGCCCCTGTTACTTGCTGGCTGTTGGCTGGAGGCCTCTGTTTATTCTCCACATGGGTCACATCTCATGACAGGCAACTGGCTTCACTCAGAGCAAATAATCAGAGAGTGAGAGAGAGCAGGAAGTTATCATGCTTATCATGTCTTCGTCTGTAGTCACACATGGCCAGTGTTGCTTTACTCTGTTCATTGGAAATGAGTCACTGAGTCCAGCTCATACCCAAAGGGAGAGGAATTGACCTCTGTCTCTTAAAGGCAGTGACAAGGAATGTGTGGACATTGTAAACGACCAAAGCATTAAAATCATTCTGCTGCCCACTTCCTGTGTGCAGACTGCAAAAATTAACAACAAAACATATGTTTCTTACACAATGGAGCTGAAAGTCTAGTAGGTTCATGAACCTGAAAACAGGCAATTACTGCACACTGAGCTGTGGGTCCTAGCTTTCTCCCATATGACATGGGGGACAATAGGTGCTTGAAGGCACATGAGTCAATACACGTGAAAATGCTTTTGTGTAAGTATGGTTTAGCAAAAGTGGCCAAAAGATGAGATTCAAGAGCTCCAAGGTCTACATTCAAATCCCAGCTCTGCCACTTACTGGCCAGGGGACCATGGTCCAGTAATTCATCTTCTCTGTGCCCTAGTTTTCTCATCAGTAAGATGGGAGAGTAACAGTACTCAGTTCATAGGATCCTTGTGAGGATTAAATGTTGGAAAGGACTGAAAAGGTGCCTGGAACATAGCAAGATTTAGTTATCACAGGTGTAAACTGCAGGCCACTTCAGAAAGAAATTATTATTCTAATTTCTGAGACAGGTATATATTCTTATGCTTGTCTAACTGAAAATGAAATAAACTCTTTTTTAAGATTTAATTTGTAATGATATATTTCCACTTTTTTTCTTTTTAAGCATACGACACGTAGTAAAATGTGAATGTCACTCTTCACCTCTACCCCCACCCACTTACCAATCCCACTTCCTTCCCCAGAGGAAACCACTTTAACAGCTTCATGAATGTTCTTTCAAAAATTGTCTATTTAAAGAAAAATTGTCTTTATTTTTCTTTCTGTTAATAACTTAATAGATCTTCTCATGTTAGTGACTATAGCTTTATATCATTCTTTTTAATGACTATATTAAATTTGATAGGATAGATATACCATCAATTCTTTAACCATTCTTTAATGGGTATCCATGTTTTTTCCATCTTTTTGCTATTTTGAACAGTTGTGTTATAAGCATAAACTTTTTTTTAATTGGAAGATGATTGCTTTACAATATTGTTTGCCGCTGCCATACATCAGTGTGAATAAGTTACAGGTGTACGTATGTCCCCTCCCTCCTGAGCCCCCTCCCATCTCCTACCCCGTCCTACCCCTCTAGGCCATCACAGGGCACTGGGTTGAGCTCCCCATGTCACGCAGCAAATTCCCACTTGCTGTCTATTTTACATATGGTAATGCATATGTTTCCATGTTCTCTCTTTCCCCCCCACTGCATCCACAGGTCTGTTCCTTATGTCTGTGTTGCCATTGCTGCCCTGCAAATAGGTTCATCAGTACCAACTTTCTAAATTCCATATGCATGTGTTAATATACACTATTTGTCTTTCTCTTTCTGACTTACTTCACTTTGTATAATAGGCTCTATGTTCATCAACCTCTAGGACTGACTTGAATGTGTTCTTTTTTTTTTTATAGCTGAGTAATATTCCATTGTATGTATGTACCACAATTTCTGTATCCAATCATCCGTCAGTGGACATCTAGGTTGCTTCCATGTCCTAGCTATTGTAAAAAGTGCTACAGTGAACACTGAGATACATGTGTCTCTTTCAGTTATGGTTTTCTCAGGATATATGCCCAGTCGTTGTATTGTAGGGTCATATGGTAGTTTTATTCCTAACGCTTTAAGGAATCTCCATACTCTTCTCCCTAGTGGGTGTATCAATTTACATACCCACAAGCATAACTTTTTAAATGGACTTTCTAACCTTCAAAGACTTCATGAATATAAATATCTCTGATAATGACCTGTTAAACTCATTGGACTTACACAGCTGTGGGTGGCCATCGAGTGGTCTGTCCATCCCATAGGAGTGGCTTCCTGGTTTCCTACCTGATCACAATTCTTTGGACTGGGAGTTGGCACCAACTTCAAGCTGTGCTACTCACTATCTCTCCTGTGGGAACTTGGAATTGGGACCAAAAGTGAGGGTGACTCCCTCCAGGCAGCCGGACTTGGGCCACTATGGAGCTGTGTGTTTTCTGCTCCACAAGGGCCAGAAATACAGCCACAGTTGTCTGGGAGAGACAAAAGAATGAGACCGACCGACCCAGCGGAGCCGAGAAACGGAGTCTAAGTATCTTCCCAGAATAGCACCTGGATCTTCTTCCTTTTCAGGACCCAGTTACACTCCTGCCTTGGATTCTGTTAGATGCTGGACTTCCTGTGTACATTCATAAAAGCAGATCCCCTTGTATCTTCCTTCCACGTTGATCCCCACTTACTTTGATACCGGGAGACTTCCTCAGCCACCCCAGCCTGACCTGTAAGCACCAGTTAGGTCCACTCTTAGGCTCATTCACTTGGAATTAACACTACTTATTTTGGCTACTTTGTTTCAAAATCGTGGTTATCTAACATTACTCTGCAAACAAGGATTCTAGGTAAGGACGATAAAGATCAGTATTTTTCCTTTTTTAAACATTTAATCATCTTGAATCTTTTTAAGGCAGATGACAAAAATTTCCTAGCTTATTAAATTGAGTGCACTACTATTTCATCATTTCTGGATGATTCAAAGTAAACATTATAAAGATCAAACATTTTGTATATAAGGCTTAATTCAGTAAGTCTACATGTTCAACTAATATAATGAGCACCTGCTACTAAAATGCAATAAAAGAAGCTCCCTCTTTGAAGAGAAAAATATGATATCAGATATGAGTCTGTCTGTCTTTCAAAATGGAAAATTTTAATTAAAGAAAAGCTATAAAGCAAGCACGTAGGCCTAAAATATTTTCAAATTCAGATGCTACACTGTAAAATATTTCAATCTGTGCCAAGGGGAAAGCTAAATTTCTGACATGGTGAACCACTCACAGAGTTTTAATGGTTTATCAGCTAGGTTCAGTTCAGTTCAGTCACTCAGTCGTGTACGACTCTTTGCAACCCCATGGACTATAGCACACCAGGCCTCCCTGTCCATCACCAACTCCCAAAGTTTACTCAAACTCATGTCCATTGAGTCAGTGATGCCATCCAACCATCTCATCCTCTATTGTCCCCTTCTCCTCCCGCCCTCAATCCCTCCCAGCATCAGGGTCTTTTCAGATGAGTCAGCTGTTCGAATCAGGTGGCCAAAGTATTGGAGTTTCAGCTTTACCATCAGTCCTTCCAATGAATATTCAAGACTCATTTCCTTTAGGATGGACTGGTTGGACCTCCTTGCAGTCCAAGGGACTCTCAAGAGTCTTCTCCAACACCACAGTTCAAAAGCATCAAATCTTCAGTGCTCACCTTTCTTTATAGTCCGACTCTCACATCCATACATGACCACTGGAAAAACCATAGCCTTGACTAGACAGACTTTTGTTGGCAAAGTAATGTCTCTGCTTTTTAATATGCTGTCTAGATTGGTCATAACTTTCCTTCCAAGGAGTAAGCCTCTTTTAATTTCATGGCTGCAGTCACTGTCTGCAGTGATTTTGGAGCCCCCCCAGATAAAGTCTGTCACTGTTTCCACTGTTTATTTGCCATGAAGTGATGGGACCAGATGCCATGATCTTCGTTTTCTGAATGTTGAACTTTAAGCCAAATTTTTCACTCTCCTCTTTCATTTCCATCAAGAGGCTCTTTAGTTCTTTGCTTTCTACCATAAGGGTGGTGTCATCTGCCTATCTGAGGTTATTGATATTTCTCCTGGCAATCTTGATTCCAGCTTGTGCTTCATCCAGCTCAGTGTTTCTCATGATGTACTCTGCATATAAGTTAAACAAGCAGGGTGACAATATACAGCCTTGATGTACTCCTTTCCTTATTTGGAAACCTATCAACTAGGTTACCAAGTAAGATTTAATTTTACCAAGCTTAACTCTCCATGACAAGAAATAAAATTTTCTCTGTTGCTTCCTCACACTTGTGTGAAGAGATAAAATCTCTCTTGCTAGACAGCCCACACTCATTGTTTACCTCTGTGTTAGTATGGATATCAAGGTTGCTGAAACATTTAGTTGTGGGATGTCCTAAAATGGATATAGCTGGTGTCCAATCAAGAGAGTTTATAAATTGTATTTACCATTAAACTTGTGATGATCTCATTTCGTTTGTTTTAGTTTAGAGCCAAGCCCCTTGTTTCCACCTACAAGATCTCCAGTGTGAGTAGTTTTTTAAAAAAATTAATCATACTCATATGAAAATGTGTAAGACATAAATGTACATTCTGAAAAATAAAAGTAAAGTGAGTGTTCTGTCTAACCTTCCCCAGGTTAAGAAAATTGCTTTGGAACTTCCTTGCTGATTCAGTGGTTAAGACTCTGTGCTTCTTATGGAGGGGGTGGGGGTTTGGCCCCTGGTCGGGGAACTAAGATCCCACATGCTCTGTGGCATGGCCAAAAAAAAGAGCTTTGACCTTGTAGAAGAAAACTCCCCTCTTAGACCTTTTCAATTGCTCCTCTCTCCCTGCATCACCAGGGTACTCAAAGTCCTGATGTTTAGGATAATCATCCCCTTGGTTTTCTTTAGTCTTAGGACCTTTGTACGTTCCTAAGTAAAATAGTATATAGTTTTGTCTGTTTTGAACTTAGTATAAATGGAATCATATTGTATGTTTTCTTCTTGGGCTTGCTTCTTTCAACATTGTGTTTGTGTTATCAATATCAACATGTGTAGTTGTTAGCTCATTGTTCTCATCTCTGTATAGTAGTTCCTTTTATGAATATATAATAATAATTATATATTTGACCCTGGTGGATATTTAGACTGCTTACAGTTTTTATCATTGTGGACAATGCTGCAACAAACACACAGGTACATGGTTCCTAGTGCTGGAGTTTCCAGACTAGGGTAAATAACTGGGACCAGAACTGCAGCATCATAGGACTGTACATGTTCAGTCCTATAAGACAATGCCAAACTCTCTTTCAAAGTGCTTGCATTATGCAAATTTATGTTCTTATCTGGAGTGAATAAGAGTTCTCATTGTTCCAGAGCATTTCATTTGGAATGGTCAGACTTATTTTTTATCAGTCTGATGGGTATGTAAAAATATTTCAGTGTGATTTTACTTTGTATTTTCCTCCTTACTTGTTAGGTTAAGCATCTTTTCATGTGTTTAGTGGCTATTTGAGTTTTCCCTATAGCTCAGTTGGTACAGAATCTGCCTGCAATGCAGGAGACCCCGGTTCAGTTCCTGGGTCAGGAAGATCCCCTGGAGAAGGGAAAGGCTACCCACTCCAGTATTCTGGCTTGGAGGATTCCATGGATGAAATCATAAGGACTTGGACATGACAGAGCGACTTTCACATTTCATGAAGTATCTGTTTTAGTCTTTTGCCCATTCTCCTACTTTGTGTTTGTCTGTTACTACTTTATAAGTGTACTTTGTATATTTTTTATGCTACTCTTTTCCCTTTCTTTTTTTATTGAAGTATAGTTGATTTACAATGTTGTATTAATTTCTTCGGTACAGACAAGTAACTCAACTATACATATTCTTTTCCATCATGGTTTATCACAGGATACTGAATGTAGTTCCCTGGGTTATATAATAGGGCCACGCTGTTTATTCATTCTATATATAATAGTTTGCATCTGTTAACCCCAAAGTCCCAGTCCATCCCCCCTACCTCCCTTTTGGGATCCACAAGTCTGTTCCCTGTCTGTGAGTCTGTTTCTGTTTCATAGGTAAGTTCACTTGTGTTACATTTTAGATTCCACATACAAGTGGTATCATATGATATTTGTCTTTCTCTTTCTGACTTACTAAATTTACTATGATTTTGTTCTATATTTAGAAATTGATTGTTTTATAATTGTATTTTCAAAGGAGCCTGTAAAAAATTGCCACAAACAGTGGCAATAAAACAACATGTTTATTGTCTCACATTTCTGTAGTTCAGAAGATCGAAATGTCTCACTGTAAAATCAAAGTATTGGAAAGACTGTGCTCCTTTCCAGAGGCTCTAGGGGAGAATCGATTACGTTGCCCTTTCCAGTTTTTAGCACTGCCCACAGGCCTTGGCTTATGGACTCCTTTCTCCATCTTTAAATCCAGCAAAAATGGCCCAGTTCTTATGGTTCATTACCTTGACTTTTCTGATGCCTTCTTTCACTTTTAAGGACACTTGTGACTATATTCAGATAACCCAGGATAATCTGCTCATTTCAAACCCTTAATTTAATTATATCCACAAAGTCACTTTTGCCATGTAAGGCTATACTTTCACAAATTTCAGGGATTAATATCTAGACATCTTTGTAAGTTGAGAAGGCATCATTCTGTCTACTACAGTATTATTGACTTTGTATCTTATAATCTTACTAACCTCATGAATTTTTATAATTTATTTATAGGTTCTTCTATTATTAACATTTTATTTATTTTTATTTTTGACTGTGCTGGGTTTTCCTTGCTGTGCAAAGGCTCTCTCTAGTTGTGCGTGGACTTTTCACTGGGGTAGCTCCTCTTGTTGTGGAACACAGGCTTTAGAGTATGGGCTCCAGCAGCTCAGCATACAAGTTCAGTAGCTGTGGCCTGCAGGCTTAGCTGCCCCTCAGCATATGGAATCTTTCTGGGCCAGGGATCCTCTGCATTGGCAGGTAGATTCCTAACCACTGGACAGCCAGAGAAGTCCAACTGGTTCTTTAATATTTTCTATATATAAAATCAAACTATTTGCAAATAGTGACAGTCTTGTTTTCTCCTTTCTGATAAATGTAAGTGTGTGTATTTTCCCCCCTACCTTTAAGGCCAAGGTACAACCAAAAATATGGCTGGAAAAATAAAAAAACTGGATAAGACTTCCAGTATAATGTTCAGTAGGATGGGTTATATCAGGCACTCCTATATGGTTTCTGCTCTCAGTTGAAATACTTTCAGCGTTTCACCATTATGCACAAAATTCACTGTAGGCTTTCTTCTTTTGAAATTGAGATAGCATATGCTTTTCTCCTTTAATCTGTTCAGATCATTAATTATATGAATGATTTTCTAATGTTAAACCAACTTCCATTTCTGAGAAAAGCCCAACTTGGTCATACATTTTAGTAGTTAGCTAATGAGGGATATGGACCTTTTATTTTTCTTTCTTGTATGGATTGTCCTTATTAGGTTATAATACCTAGATTTTAACAGCCTCATAAAATTTGTCACAGAAGGTACATGCTTCGTCTATTCTCTGAAATAGTTTATGTAAGATTAGAACCTCTTTGTCACTGAGTTGATCTTAATAAAATCGCTGACATTTTCTGAACCTACAATACATCGTGAAATTTAAACATTCTTCAGAACTTCTGTGTCAAGTGCTTTATCATCTTATTCAATGCATTTAATATTCAGTCCAGGGAGATTGGAGGTATTATCTCATTTTTTCAGATATGGAAAATAAAGCTAAACAGATTACAGATAAATCTAAAGATACTATATATAGCTACTAAAGGGCAGACTAGAACTTGAATCAAGACATCCTGACTCCAAATTCATTGTACACACAGTTTCACTGATGTTCTCAAGAACTACTGATATTAATAGTTGGCTATGGTGGTGTTCTTTTGAAAAAAATTGTTTCTGTCTCTTCCTTTGATGTTATTTCTAGCCATCACTTCCTTTCTTTCTCCTTGCCCCACTATTTATGTTATTTCTAAAATGCTGTGCTCTCAGAGACAAAAATAGGTTACTATTTTATAATAGTAAATATACTCTGAGTGTCTGAGGGACATTCCTAGAAGTAACCAGCTTGAGTTTTATAACATACATTTTTTCCCTGCTAAGAAGCTTTCACTGTTGTTTCTATGTTACAAAAATTTCAGGTTACTATACTGTTTTCTTTCTGTTTATATGTCCCACACTTTGCTACTCCAAGTGTGGTCTGTGAACCAGCAGAATTGGCATCTCCTTGGGGCATATTCGTGTCAAAACCGAATCTCAGGCCCGATTCCAGAACCAATGAATCAGAATCTGCACTTAAGCAAGATTTCTGTGTGATTCCTACTACTCAGAAAGAAGAAATTTATTTTAAAATAGAATAGAACATTGACAAAGCACCTGGTCACTCAAGAGCTCTGATGGGAATGTACAATAAGATTAATGTCGTTTTCAGGCCTGTGAGCAAAAAGCATCTATTCTGCAGCCCATGGATCAAGGAGTAATTTTGATTCTCAAGTCTTATTTAAGAAATGCATTTCACAAGCTATAACTGCCATAGACAGAGATTCTTCTGGTGGATCTGGGCAGAGTCCATTGAAAACCTTCTGGAAAAGATTCACCATTCTAGGTGCCATGAAGAACATTTGTGATTCATGGGAAAAGGTCAAAATATCAACATAAACATTTGACTTTCTGGATGAAGTAGATTCATCTACTGGATGAAGTAGATTCCAGCCCTCGTGGTTGACTCTGAGGGGTTCAAGACTTCAGTGGGGGCAACAACTGCAGATAGGGTGGAAACAGCAAGAGAACTAGAACTGAGTGCCTGAGGAACTATGGATGCAGGTGCATGACATTGTACAGGCGGTGGTGATCAAGACCATCCCCAAGAAAAAGAAATGCAAAAGGCAAAACGGTTATCTGAGGAGGCCTTACAAACAGCTGAGGGAAGAAGAGAAATGAAAGGCAAAGGAGAAAAAGAAAGACATATCCATCTGAATGCAGAGTTCCAAAGAATAGCAAGGAGAGATAATGCAATGCAATGCAAAGAAATCAAGGAAAACAATAGAATGGGAAAGACTAGAGATCAGTTCAAGAAAATTAGAGATACCAAGGGAACATGTCATGCAAAGATGGGCTTGATAAAGGACAGATACAGTATGGACCTAACAGAAGCCAAAGATATTAAGAAGAGGTGGCAAGAATACACAAAGTTACTATACAAAAAAGATATTAACGACCCAGATAACCATGATGGTGTGATCACTCACCTACAGACAGACATCCTGGAGTGCAAAGTCAAGTGGGCCTTAGGAAGCATCATTATGAACAAAGCTAGTGGAGGTGATAGAATTCCAGTTGAGCTATTTCAAATCCAGAAGATAATGCTGTGAAAGTGCTGCATCAGCATGCCAGCAAATTTGGAAAACTCACCAGTGGCCATAAGACTGCAAAAGGTCATTTTTCATTCCAATCCCAAAGAAAGGCAATGCCAAAGAATGTTCAAATTACCACACAATTGCAGTCATCTCACATGCTAGCAAAGTAATGCTCAAAATTCTCCAAGCCAGACTTTAACAGTACATGAACCGGGAACTTCCAGATGTTCAAGCTGCATTTAGAAATGGCAGAGGAACCAGAGATCAAATTGCCAACATCCGTTGGATCTAGAAAAAGAGAATTCCAGAAAAACATCTATTTCTGCTTCATTGACTACACTGAAGCCTTTGACTGTGTGGATCACAACAAACTGGAAAATTCTTTAAGAGATAGGAATACCAGACCACTTTACTGCCTCCTGAGACATCTCTATGGAGGTCAAGAAGCAACACTTAGAACTGAACATTGAACAAAGGACTGGTTCCAAATTGGGAAATGAGTATGTCAAGGCTGTATATTGTCACCTTGCTTACTTAATTTATATTCAGAGTACATCATGCAAAATGCCAAGCTGGATGAAACATAAGCTGGGATCAAGATTGCTGGGAGAAATATCAATAACCTCAGATAGGTAGATGACACCACCCTTATGGCAGAAAGCTAAGGGGAACTAAAGAGCCTCTTGATGAAAGTGAAAGAGAGGAGTGAAAAAGCTGGCTTAAAACTCAGCATTCAAAAAACTTAAGATCCTCTAACAATGGAGAAACATAGAGAATAGACTTAGGGACATGGGGAGAGGGGAGGGGAGGGTGAGATGTATGGAAAGAGTAACATGGAAACTTATATTGCCATATGTAAAATAGATAGCCAACGGGAATTTGCTGTATGGCTCAGGAAACTCAAACAGGGGCTCTGTATCAACCTAGAGGACTGGGATGGGGAGGGAGATGGGAAGGAGGTTCAAAAGGGAGGGGATATATGTATACCTATGGCTGATTCATGTTGAGGTTTGACATAAACAGCAAAATTCTGTAAAGCAATTATCCTTCAATAAAAAATGAATTTAAAAAACCTCAAAACTTAAGATCACGGCATCAGGTCCCATCACTTCATAGCAAATAGATGGGGAAACAATGGAAACAGTGACAGAATTTATTTTCTTGGCCTCCAAAATCACTGCAGAATGGTGACTGCAGTCATGAAATTAAAAGATGCTTGCTCCTTGGAAGAAAAGCTATGACAAACCTAGACAGCACAGTAAAAAGCAGAGACATTACTTTACCAACAAAAGTCCATCTAGTCAAAGCTATGGTTTTTCCAGTAGCCATGTATCAATCAATTCTGAATATTCATTGGAAGGACTGATGCTGAAGCTGAAGCTCCAATACTTTGGCCACCTGATTCAAAGAACTGACCCATTGGAAAAGACCTTGATGCTGGGAAAGATTGAAGGCAGGAGAAGGGGATGATAGAGGATGAGATGGTTAGATGGCATCACCAACTCAATGGACATGAGTTTGAGCAAGCTCCAGGAGTTGGTAATAGGCAGAGAAGCCTGGTGTGCTGCAGTCCATGGAGTCTCAAAGAGTTGGACATAGTTGAGTGACTGAACTGAACTGATGAATATGTGATTAAAATCCTGCAATCTCAGGATAAAACCTGAACAGATGAGAAGTTGCTAGTGGCTTTCTGGGATGGAATCTACTCCTGGTGAAGAAGCTGTGAAGACTGCTCTCTCTTGCTCATATGCCTGCTAGTAGATGGGGATATTCTTCTTCCAGCGAGGCATGGTTGCATGATGTCACTGACTCAATGGACATGAGTTTGAGCAAACTCAGGGGGAGAGTGAAGGACAGGGAAGCCTGGAAGCCTACAGTTCATGGGGTCTCAAAGAGTCAGATACGACTTAACGACTGAACAACAAATGTGATTACTACAGACTAAAGTTTGAGAATCATTAGCCTACATCACCAGTTAGATTATAAAAAAATCTTTGAGCACTTCTTATACCTTTCCATATTCCCAGTTTCAAGCACCATGTCTTACACACAGTGTAAACTACAGACTTATGAAATGAAGGCTATGGTGATGATTTTGTAAAACACATGGCAAATCAGAATCCTCAGTTCTGTTTTTGACCATGTCAGAAACTCCATATATTGCTTAATATCAATAGCCTTCAGTTTCTTATCTGTAAAAGGAGGAATATAATTGCATTTTTCTCTAATGACTTAACCATTTCCAAAATTCTATGCCATAACTGATATCTTATAAATAAACTAATTAATGTTGATAACAATTGAAATCATTCTGAGATATTTTCTTTGCAAAAAACTCACCAGTTATGTGATGGTATTGAATGAAAAATGTGATATAGTTAACAAGTATCATTTGCATCCAAATAAGCTATTATTTGTAAGATTTTACTTGGAAGGATGTTTTTGTTTGATCAAATATCTCTTCTCAGGTAGTAATAGGGGCCCAACAATTTGTATTTCTAGAGTTCAGGTTTAATAACCTAGTAAAATGGCAAATTAGAAATTGCTGTATGGGAAAAATATATAATGCTTCTTTTAAATTGCAACATTTTTATTACTGAAGGATAGAATTGTTTATTAGAATGTTAGGAGATAATGCTTTGATTTCATGAACATTGTGTAGGCTTATCAAACCAGAATTAATATATTATACCTAGAAGTCTAAAATTTCACATTTTTGCAGCAATTTGTATTTGTTTGTTCCCACCTTTAAGATATCAGAGGCACAGAAGAGTAGGGAAGACAACAGAGTTAGAGAAGACAGTCGCCCCATTTCAGAGTGTATCTGGCCTAAAAAATGAGACATTTCATAATGTGATCTGCTGCTGTGTCCATCACTGGAAAACTCACCATTTTCTTGGATAAGAATCTACACTCAAGAACTACATCGTAATCATCATCATGGAAAGCATTTCTGACAACCCACAAAAGAATCAAGTTTTACTCATGATTGCCACTTCCAGTTTTGATTCCTTTGATCTTCACATCTACTTGTTTGGCAATTCTGGTCCCTAAATTAGACATTTGGTATACTTGGTCAGCCTTGAGACTTCAAAGACGACAAGCTGTCCAGCCATCTGCAAGACTGTCATTGAAGTCCCTTGTGTTCTCACAGATTGCAGCTTGTCTGTTCTGAAAAATGAGCAACAAATCTATTCCAAGCCTGAATAAACCAACTGACCGGTCTCTGAACAACAATGATGGTCACTCATGGGTTTAGCAGTTCCCACGCAAAACACCAAAACCCTGTATTTACATAAGTAGATCAGTGGGAACCTTGTATCTTCTGCACCATCTTGGAGAAGCACTGTTTGTTCACTGGCATGTTTTACGTGATTAAAAAGTACGTGTGGGAATAAGACAAAAATGCCTATCTTGCTTTGGCACTTCCAAATTTAACCATTTGCCTATATACATTAGATCTGGGGATTGTTTTGCTTGTTTCAGGTGGGTAGTAAGTGTGTGGAATAAGACTTTGCAGATATTAATTATGGTAGAAGGCATTTTCCTTTCATAAAGAGGGAAAATACACCCATCTGGTAATTACAAGTGTTCGGGGTTGAAACAGTTGATCAGTTCAGTCGTTCAGTCATGTCTGACTCTTTGAGACCCCCTGGACTGCAGCACTCCAGACCTCCCTGTCCATCACCAACTCCCAGAGTTTACTCAAAGTCATGTCCATTGAGTCGGTGATGCCATCCAACCATCTCATGCTCTGTCGTCCAGTTGAGACAGTTTCTATTCCTGCCTTCCACCACTAATTAGGTAGGTGACCTTGGGCAAACCACGTAAACTCTATAAATTTCCTCATCTGCAAAATGAAAGCATTGGTTCACAGGCAGACATTTAAATTCCTTCTCCAAATATTCATTCATTCTCTAATTTATTCAGGACCTACTATGCGCCTTCAGCGCTGATTAACTCCATGATCCTTGGAAAGCTTCAGATTGTCTCCAATTCGTGTAAGTATCCACTCCCCGTCCTACTTTAAAATCAGCTTCTGAATTCTCCCCCAAGGAGATCCAAACACTTTTCCTGTCTGAAATTATACATGAGGAAAAGATATGTGCCACTTTCCTTCACCCGGCGCCAACCGAGTGGGCACGCCAGCCGGCTAGTGAATTTTTCTTTGTAAAGGGCAACCTCTGCATTTTAAAGGGCAATCCAGTCACCCGAAAAAATGCAATTGAAAGGGCTCTCAGGGACAGGGCGGGACACCCAACCGCTCCTTTTTCAGCCGGGGAAACCTGGGAAACATTCTTTGGGCTCCGTCCTAGTCACGCGGCAGTTCCACGGCAGGAATTGTGCAATGGGGCGAGTCGGGCGGGCGTCCGGGGGTGGAAAGAAGCGGGGAAGGCTTCCACAGTGCCAACTACCGCCCCCCCCCACCTCCCCCCGCACCTCCCCCCCAGGCTACTGCGAGGCGCGGTCAGGACAACCGAGCTCCGGTGGCCCGGGCCTCGCTTCGCCGTGGGGGCCGCCCCTTCTCTTGGGCAGAGGCCACCGCCGCGCGCTTCCTGAGGCTCTGCGATGGGCCGGAGCGCGAGCGGGAACTGCCGCCCGAGACGACGCTGGGGGACGCGGCTCGCCGCATCGATCGCGGCTGGGAACTCCGGGCTCGCACTTTCCGTAAGAGCACCGGGGCTTCCAGCGGCGCCGCGCCCCCGCCCCCGCCAGCCCGGCTGCCCTTTCGAGTGGTGACGCAGCCGGCGGGGTACGCAGAAGTCTGCGCTGAAACCCGGAACCTCCGGGCCGCGGGCCCCGCCTGCCTGCGCCGGCGCAGCCCGGGGCCGCGCGGCGCTCGGCCGAGCCCCGCGCCGGGCTTGGCGCAGGGAGCGGGGGCTGGAGACGCGCTGCGAGGGCTGCACGTCTAAGAGGTCCGTGGGTACGGGCTCGGGGCTAAACGTTTGGTCACATTCACTACTCACGTCACTCTTTGTGGCGTAAACCGTCATGAGCTTCACTTAGAGGTGGGGAAATAGTCTCTAAAACATCGTTACTTTCTTGATCTGCCCAGTCGAAGAGGGCAGAGCTGCGCCTCAAATCTAGGGCTGTCTTGAATCAGATATATCTTATTTCTCTTGAATCAAGCGCTTCGTGGCTTTCATTCCAGTGAGCAGAAAACAGGTAACAGGTGGGACAGGTACACTGAGAACCGGAGCCCCTCCTCCCAAGGTGAGGGGGGGGGGGGCGCAGTTTGCTTCTGGTTGGCGCTCACACATTCTCTCTACTGTGCTGTTAAAAAAGAAAAATGTTTTCGTGTATATCACGAAGTGGAAAAGGTTGGAAAGCCTTTCTCAGCCCTTGCGTCTTTATTTTCAGACTGTGTATCGGAATCTGGGACACCTAGCACATGGAGTTGCTGGAGGATTTAATGAAAGAGTTTTTTACACGTTAATTCAGCACATGTTAATTCTAACTTTTTGCAGCGCTCCCCGGGAACCTCGGGGCACTCACCCTCGTCAGCACTGAGGTGGGGACGCAGTCATTCTAGGCCAGCCCCTTTTCTGAGAGATGAAAGGTTTAATCCACTCAACGGATGATCACTTACAAGTCACTATTAAATTAGTGACAGACACCAAGCTATGGCTTTGTCTCTTGGCCCCTACAAGGGCTCTTTCCATTTCACCCCCAACCGGGGCCCCCCATCCTCTGGCCCCCCGCCACCCCTACACCCCCTGCTTTTCCTTCAGAAGCTTCAGAACAGCTGGAGGCCAGTTGAATGTGACTTCCTCAGTGACCCGGTGGCAGTGAAGTGGGCGGGGACCTCCGGGAAGGCTAGAGGAGGAAGTCGAGTCACTGGGCTTACAGCCTGCCTGCGCCCATGGAGAGGGGAACCCCCAGCTCCTGGGCCTCTCTGTTGGCCAGGGCTGGCCCCCTTTGGTAACTTGGGAAGTAGCTGCAGCCCAGAAGTGTGTGTGTGTGTGTGTGTGTGTGTGTGTGTGTGTGTGTGTTTCCAGCTGTGGAATGTCCAAGCAAGTGTAGATTAAAGTAAGAGAATATGCTAGCTTTAGGATTCTATCCTGGATGGGATAGAGTCCTTCCATGGCAAATCATTTCAGAATTAGCACAGAATTTTCAGGGGAGTCTATCTTGAAAAGTGAAACAGGCTAATGGAAGTTTTCTAACTTCATAAAATCTTAAAACATCATAAAATCTTGGGAATTGACCACTCTGTTTGCCTGGGTTTTAAAATCACTACTCACTGGAGCAGATGTTTTTCCTTTCCAAGGCTCCATTTTATGAAATGAGGCTAAAATGTCTGGACAGCCCTCTCCCTTGGGTACCTTGGAATGTTGGGAATATGAATGGTCTTTTAGTAGAGTTGGAGCTCCAAAGGGAAGTTGTAGAACCATGAAAAGTCCTTTAAAAACAGAAACCCTCCTTGTTAAAAATCATAAAAATTATTATTACTCATTGTGAAAACTTAGAATTTTTTTTTCAGAACCAGAAAGAAGAAAAGTAATTGGAATCCGATACCTGAAAATATTGTTGACAATTTGATGTAGGGCATTATATGTAATCAGACTGAACACACTGCTTTTTTCCTTGAACAACCTTTTTTCTTTGAATAAAATATCATGACATGCCACTAAATATTTTCCATACTTGTTTTAAAATAGCTATTTAGTATTCCTTTATGCATTCATTTAGCCAAAGCCCAGTTGAAGGACTTAAAATTGTGCCCAGGATTTTGCTAATGAAAGAGTAATAAAATATGAGCCTTGTAGCTAGATCTTTGAGTACATTCTCAATTATTTACCTAGGTAAATTTCCTACCAGTGGTATTTCTGAAACCAGGGATAAAGATTGCCTTACACTGACCTTTTAAGCTTGGCTTCCCCCCTCCCCCCCACCCAGTGTTTTCCCAGATTTTCTATATCATTTATTCACCAAGAATGTATTGAGTACCCATCACATGCCAGACATGCCTGGATAGAGAGATGAACACTCTGAAGCACAAGGTACCCTAAATGTTGTCAGAGAAAGTTTGAGTAGCCAAATGTCCAGTTTGAAGAGGGTCATGAAAGACCAGTAGACTTTCTTGAGAATGACAGATTTTAGGTGGGAGGAGGTTAGTGGAGAGTACTGAAAAAGGATGGGAAGCGCAATGAGAAGGACAAGGGAGAATTTCCTGTACAAAACCCTGGTGGCCTAAGAAATAGCTTCTTGTGTCATGCTAAAAAGCTTTGACCTTATTTTCAAAGCAAACAGAGAAAGGGATTTATGGAGCCTCTGAGGTCATGATGAAATTGGATCTCACCACTTAACCCAATGATGGATATTGTTTTCAGCAGACCCCCAAAATCATTCCTGGGGAAGAAACAAAAGAAAAATTTGCAAAGGAAATATTCTAAAACCATGTTGAAATGAAAGCTGCAGAGAATTATCCAAACCCATTGGTAATTACTATTGTGTCCATTACAGTTAAGACTGGGGTGTAGTTATCATTAGTAAGTTTGATCATGAGAAAATTTCCCTTCTTTACCTTAAAGAGAATGGCTTTAATACTGGTGCATGCCCAGACATCACTTCAGTTTCCTATCAGAAAAACAAATTCAAGACTTTCAGTAAGTCCAAAAACATGTTTCATAGATGGTGGTTTAAGAAAAACTATTACTTATAGACAAAACTCAAGTGTCTGCTATGACCAGGTAGCTAATGACTTTCAACAATTCAGGAAAGTTCTCAGCTATTATTTCTTTGAATATTTCCTTTCCCTCATTTTTTTTTAGAAAAGTCTTTATTGAACTGGCCACAAAACTGCCTCTGTTTTTTTACGTCTTGGTTTTTTTCCCACAAACCTGCACCCACCCACTAGCTGCGTACTAGAAGTCAAGGCCCCAGCCTCTGGACCACCAGAGGAGTCCCTCCTTTCCCTCATTTTTGCTGCCTCCTTAAAGAATTCTGACTACATGTTTATTAGACCTTTTGTTTATTCATTACTTCAGATATACAGCTTGCAGGATCTTAATTCCCCTACCCAGGGACTGAACCCTGACCCTCGGCAATGAAAGCTTAGAATCCTAACCCTGGAGTGCCAGAGAACTCCCCTATACCTTCTAATTCTACTCCCCAAGTCTGGCAATCTTTCTTTCATATTTTGTGTCTGTCTCACTTGGATAATATTTTAGGATCTAATTTGCAATTTACTAATTCTTCAGCTGTGTTGAATCCTTCTGAACTTGAGTTTAAAATTTCTATCATTTTTTTTCATTCCTAGAAATTCTGTTGGTCAATTCTGTATAGTTTTTCAATCATTTCTATTGACTTTATTTTCTTGAAACAAAGTCAAAATTTGCCCTGACTTCTTTACCTCCATCAGCCAGAAGCAAGAGGGATGCCTGGAATAACCTGTGCTTTAGATAAGCACATCTCTTTCCTGATGCTCACATAAGCATTATCAGTAGTGAAAAGAGAGGCTTAGGACTCTACTGCTTTTGTGAAGACCCTTCTTCCTCCATAGCACCCATGCTCACAGTGTGGTTAATAACCACCATGTTTGCCTTGAGATCATCATAATCCCATTGTGTCTTTGTCCCCTGTTTATGTCACCCGCACACAAAAAACAGGACTCTCGGGTCATCCCTCACACCCAGAGCTAATCCCCAAGTCACTCTAAGGACAGTGAGACAGCCTCTACTGTAGTACCCCGTGTCTCTCCCCTAGGTTTTTTTTTTTTCTCTTTCCCACCACCTGCCATACCACATGGGCTTCCCTAGTGGCTCAGCGGGAAAGAATCCACCTACAAGGCAGGATATGCGGGTTCAATCCCTGGGTTGGGAAGATCTCCTGCAGAAGGGCATGGCAACCCACTCCAGTATTCCCTGCTTGGAAAATCCCATGGACAGAGGAACTTGGTGGGCTATAGCCCATAGGGTTGCAAAGGGTCAGACATGACTGAGGCGACTTAACATGCATGCATGCCATACTGCATATTTTAGTTACTTGTCTCTCCTAAAATGTAGTAACAGTCTTGAGAGCCAGGGTATTTATTTTGTTAACTGCTTTCTCCTTAGAGTTTAGAACATTACCTGGAAAATAGAGGTATTCAAAAATATCCGAATGAATCAATAGTAAATATTCTATGTTCCGTGTCTTGACATTCTATAACTGAGCATTTTGCAGGTCTGATCTGTGTCATCTGTTCTGTTGCCTTTTACTCTCTGTGCCTCATTTACTTGTGTGTTTTATGGATTTTGACTCTGAACTCATATTCTGTGGATTTTGCCTATAGGAGTTCTTTGAAATATAGATTGATGTTGCATTCATTCAGAGATGATTTGTGTTTACTTTTAGTATTTGCTTGGGATAACTACTTATCCAGGACCAAGTTCATATTGCTGCTGCTGCCAAGTTGCTTCATTCGTGTCCGACTCTGTGCGACCCCATAGACGGCAGCCCACCAGGCTTCCCCATCCCTGGGATTCTCCAGGCAAGAACACTGGAGTGGGTTGCCATTTCCTTCTCCAATGCATGAAAGTGAAAAGTGAAAGTGAAGTCTCTCAGTCATGTCCGACTCTTAGTGACCCCATGGACTGCAGCCTACCAGGCTCCTCTGCCCATGGGATTTTCCAGGCAAGAGTACTGGAGTAGGGTGCCATCGCCTTCTCTGAATATTGCTACTTGTTTTTAACTACAAAAGTAGGGTGAATTGGGCTACAGACACATTTGTGGGGTAATCAGCTTGTGGGTATAAATTATCAAAAGATATACATGTTAAAATATATGTATATGTATTTATCTTTTGATAATTTATAGCAATACTCTCCTTGGTACTTGGCTATGTATATTTTCTCTCAAGTGCTGAGGTCCAGACAGGCAAGTTTCATTGCTATCCTTTCCTGTGCAGCAGGTTTTATCCTGTTTATCTATATACTAAAAGTGTAGTCTGCTTTGGGTTTTCCCGCTTTATTAGGTTTCCCCATCTTGGAAAGTTGATTTCTAAAAACCCAGTCTTCTCAGATCTTCAGATTTCTCAAAGCTTCAATTTTTTCATGTGAAATTAGCAATTTTTAAATGTCAGCAATCAATTCAAATTTATTTTTGTAAGTGCTAGACAAAAAAAAATTACCATGAGTCATATTTGAGCTTTGGTCTACCAGTTGACAATCTCTGTTCTTAAGAGATCGACCCATGTATGTATACATATATATGATGCGGAAGGTATTTTGTTAGAATGAATCTATTAGATAACATAACCACAAATTTGGAGAAAAGGGTCCAATTTTAGATTTCTGCTTTTTTTCCCTAAATATACTTGTCAGATCATGTGTCTAGATTTTTCTGCTCAAGAAATATGATCACTGTGTCTACAATATAAGGAAATAGAGGGCATGGTCCCTGCCCTCAAAGTTTTACATCCTATGAAAAGTAGAATATGCAAGATTCTACTTTGGAAGAAGTAGAATGGATTGAAAAATCACGAGATTTAAAAAAGGAAGACCATTTAGGAAGTCGCTGTCTCAGTCTGGGCCTGCGTTAAAAGAGCCAGAGTGAGAGCATGATAGCACAAGAAAGAAAGGAGCAGATACCAGATGTTTAAAGGAAGATGTGATAGGATTTGATAACTGGAGGAATGTGGGGTAAAAACTGGAGAGAAATTATATTTGTGCTTATGTTATCAATAACATTCTAAAATTTCTTTTGGTTTGTTCATTTCTCACAAGCCAAAGATAGTATGAAAGATTGTTTACTTTATAAAAGTTTCAACAAATGTAATCAGTTTTCATATGATAAGAAGAAAGGGAAAAAATCTAGTATTGGGGGAAATATTTTAGCTGATGTACTTATATAATTATATAAATATATTATCCCTTTCTTGGAAAAGAGTCTGGCAAATAACTTCAGTATCCTTGCCTGGATAATCTCATTCTTGCCTGGAGAAGCCTGGTGGGCTGCAGTCCATAGGGTCACAAAGAGTCAGACATGACTGAAGTGACTTAGCATACATGCACTCATTATCCCCTTCTAGTACTTTCTCAACATTAAAAGATTGCCTTTCTCCTTTAAGAAATAAAAACAAATCAATGTGCACAGGCACATCAGGATTTCAAAATATCTATAGGCTTTTCAGGTTGGAAAGCTTCATTGAAATAGACTGTCAATATTCTCCTAAATCAATGCTATTATTTCCACTTATGGCATTTCACTGGCGTCTGATTGTTTGAAGGGGCTATGGGGAAACTGATGATGTTAAGTAAGATAGATTATGGATCACATTCAACTCTCAGTGGGCCTGGAAGGCATAATTCCTGTGTTATTGCTAATGGGAGTTTTGAGTATAAGCCTTTGTGTACTTAAGAATTTACCATTAAAAATCTGTCCATCTCCTCATCCTTTCAGTAGGTTGCAAATAGCACTAACTTTAGGTGTAACTGATTAATTGATTGGGACAATGGCCTGATTGTAAAAGATTAACACCCAGCAGGTTCTACATCCTGTACCCCTTTTTATTTCCACCCTATAATAAAGAAAATAAATTGGAAATTACCAAGCACTTTCATATGCATGGTGTCACATGTGAATCTCTGCAATTCAGTCCTGAAGGTAGGTTCTTGTCTTAATTCAGGTGGCTATTACAAAGTACCAAAGACAGAGTGGTTTATAAACAATAGAAATTTATTTCTCACGGTTCTGGGGCTGTCTGAGGTCAAGGTGTCAGCAGGATCAGGCTCTGGTGAGAACCTTCTTCCTGGTTGCGGACTACCTTTTCATTGTCTCCTCCAATGGTGGACTGAGGATGACAGAACTCTCTGGAGTCCCTTTAACAAGGGCACTAAACCCATTCTGAGGGCTCTACCCTTATGACCTAATCACTTTTCAAAGGCCCTACCTCCTAATATCATCATATGAAAGTTAGGATTTCAATGTATAAATTTCTTGGAGACATTCAGTCCACTGAAATTAGGCTGACATACTATATCAATTTAGAAACTAAGGGACTTCCCTGGCAAACCAGTGGCTAAGACTCCCAGGTTGGGGAACTAAGATCCCACATGCCACATGCCAAAATATAAAATTAAAAAAAAAAATCTGATGATCAGAGTTGCCTTGCAGTGTCTTGTTCAATGTCAGATCGCTTGCACAGGTGAGAAAAGGATTAGAACTTAAGTCTTAATGGCAATAAATCCATTGCATTTCCCAGAGCCCCAAATTGCTTCTCAGCCATTCAATTTAACAAGTGTTTTTTCCAACCTCATTACAAATGTGGCTTCATCAGGCTCTGAGGGTGGCAAGAGTTCACAATATTGCTTCTGCTTCCCAAGGGCTTAGAGTTTATTTGATCAAAACTTGTGTATGTATAAAATGGCTACAGCTTGGACTGTATTCTCATGAAAGTACTTCATGAAGTATAGAGAAAGGAGAAATAATCATGGGCTGTTCACTGGGGAAAATGTCATGGAGGAGTTCTGTGGGTGTTCATGGCTTCTCTGTAACAGATTATGTAAGCTGGGTACCTGCTCTGTGCCAGGGACTGTGCTGGGTGCCTCTCATACCTTCTCCTTCTTAAACCTCAACATATTACTCTGAGTGTGTGTGTGAAAGTCATTCCATCATGTCCAGCTCTTTGCAACCCCATGGACTGTAGCCCGTCAGGCTCCTCTGTCCATAGAATTTTCCAGGCCAGAATACTGGAGTGGGTTGCCATTCCCTTCTCCAGGGAATCTTCCCGACCCAGGAATCGAACCCAGGTCTCCCACATTCCAGCCGAATTCTTTATCTTCTCAGCCACCAGGGAAGCCCACAGTCCTCGGAGGTAGGTGTCACACTCCCCACTTTACAGATGAGAATAGCAGTGCTGGGAGAGGTGGAAGGCACACTCCATCCAAGACACATGGTGGGGTTGGGGGGCAGAGCCAGCATTGAATGTAGGACACCAATGCCCCAACTCTTTTTTTTTTTTTTTTTAAGAATTCCTTTTATTTAATTAATTTATTTATGGCTGTGCTGGGTATTTGTTGTTACACTCTGGCTTTCTCTGGTTGTGGTGAGGGGGAACTACTCTTCCTTGCAATGTGCTGGCTTCTCATTGCTGTGGCTTCTCTTGTTATTTCTCGATTATTCCTCTTGTTACAGAGCACAGGCTCTAGGAGTGTGGGCTTCAGTAGTTGTAGCATGTGGGCTCAGTAGTTGTGGCTCATGAGCTTAGTTGCTCCACAGTACGTGGAATCTTCCAGGATTGAACCCGCATCGCCTGCATTGACAGATGGATTCTTATCCACTGAGCCACCAGTGGTATACGTGATTTTACATTAAGTACATTTTAAAGTTTGACTTTTAAACAACATACACAAAATTGTGTCTAGTCCCCCAAAGCAAAAAAAAACTTCGTTTGAGTTCCCCTCTCCCTCAACAAGTCAGCAGACCTATAGAATAGAATGGTGGGGCGGTGGTGGCGGGCGGGCGGGGGGTGGGGGGGGCGTCTATTATGTTAATAATCTCAATTTATAAAAGAAAGTCCTGGTCCATAAAAAAAATATCCTTCAGCATTGATGTAATTATGAAAAACCAAGTAATCAATCAAACATTTTGGAAAAACTTAGGAAAACAAGAGGACATTAAAGGATCAGCATCTTTTAAAGAGACCCCAGTCTTTGTGGCCTAATTCTTGAGGGGCAGTTTGCTTCAAGAAGTCAAGATGCTTTGTTCCCAGAACCACTGAGGAAGGTGATTCCCTTAAGAAAGTTCATCTTTCTGGACAAGCTTCTATAACGTTTTTATTTTTAAATTTTTGACTGTGTTGGGTCTTTGTTGCTGCTCAGGGCTTTTCTCTGGTTTTCGGGAGCAGGGGCTACTCTCTAGTTGCAGTGAATGGACTTCTCATTGCAGTGGCTTCTCTTTGGCGCCTGGGCTTGCAGGCATGTACGCTTCAATAGTTGTGGCTCCTGGGCTGTAGAGCACAGGCTCAGTAGCTGTGGTGCTCGAGTTTAGTTGTTCCTAGGCATGTGGGATCTTCCTGGACCTGGGACTGAACCTGTGTCTCCTGCTTTGGCAGGCGGATTCTTTACCACTGAGCCATTAGGGAAGCCCTGGACAAGTTTCTTAAGCTATCAAATATGGTTTACATGTGCTTTCTAGAACTTTGATTTAATATACTTTTCGTACATACATATTCTTGTATTCATATTATTAAAGTTTTTTCCCTAATGCCCTATGTTCCATGACAACAGTTTTGTCACATTGTAGGGGTGGGCCAGTCCATCCTAAAGGAGACCAGTCCTGGGTGTTCATTGAAAGGACTGATGCTGAGGCTGAAACTCCAATACTTTGGCCACCTCATGCAAAGAGTTAACTCATTGGAAAAGACCCTGATGCTGGGAGGGATTGGGGGGCAGGAGGAGAAGGGGACGACAGAGGATGAGATGGCTGGATGGCATCACCAACTCAATGCACATGAGTTTGGGTGAACTCCGGGAGTTGGTGATGGACAGGGAGGCCTGGTGTGCTGCGATTCATGGGGCTGCAGAGAGTCGGACATGACTGAGTGGCTGAACTGAACTGAACTGAGGGGTGGGCCAACATTGGTGCTGGGTGGTACGTCCACAGCTGTTGCCAAATGTACAACTTGTTGCCAAGGTGCCAGGTTTACAGCACAGAGGAGAAAGGCTTCAGGCAATTGAGAGAGAAGTGGGCAGTATCAAACATTAGGTCACAGGACTCAAAGGAGGAAGATAAGATGCTGGAAAATCAGATGGAGGGTTGACAAACCACAACAGTTCAGTAAGGGAATTTTTTATTGTGGTGAAATAAGCATAACACAAAATATGCTATATTAACCATTTTAAGTGCACAATTTAGTGGCATTAATTATTCACAATGTTGTGCAATCACTACCACTATTTATTTCCAAAACTTCCCTATTACCCCAAACAAGCACTCTGTACCCATCAAGCCATAACTTCCCATTACTCCTCCCTCCAGCCCCTGATAAACACTACTCTTCTCTCTGTCACTGTGTATTTTCTACAAACTTTGTCCTTTCTTCTGGTTTATTTCAAGGTTCACCCAGGTTGTAATATGTCCCAGTACTTCATTCCTTTTAATGGCTGGATATTATTCTATGTATGTACCACATTTTGTTCATTCATCTGTTGATGGACACTTGGTTTGTTTCCGCCTTTTGTCTGTTGTGAATAGTGCTGCAATAAACATTGGCATACAATACCTCTTTGAGTCCCTCTTTTCCATTCTTTTGAGTATATGCAAGAGTGAATTGCTGGTAATTATATATTTAACTTCTTGAGGAACTGCCAAATTGTTTTCCACAGAGACTGCACCATTTTACATTTACATTCTTAACAGCCATATATGAAGGTTCCAATTTCTCCACATCCTTGCCAGCACCTCTTATTTCCGTTTTTGTTTTTTATTTGTTTAATAGTCATCTTTATAGGTATGAAGTGGTATTCACTGTGATTTTGCATTGCATTTCCTGGTCACTAATGATGCTCAGCATTTTAAAAATTGGGTTGTTGGTCTTTTATTGGGACTTTCATTGTGGTTCAGCTAGTAAAGAATCTGCCTGCACTGCGGGAGACTTGAGTTTGATCCCTGGGTTGGAAAGATTCCCTGGAGAAGGGAAAGGCTACCCACTCCAGTATTCTGGCCTGGAGAATTCCATGGACTATAGAGTTGGACATGACTGAGAGACTTTCACTTTATATAAATATTGTTGAGTCATAGAAGTTCTTATACATTTTAGATATTAAACCCTTATCAGATATATGATTTGCAAATATTTTTCTCCCATTCTGTGGGTTCCCTTTTCACTTACTTTTTTTTAATATTAAAAAAGTTTTACTTCAATTTTTTTCCCTTAAACTTCTCTTTTCACTTACTTTATTTTAGTATATAAAAAGTTTTACTTCAATATTTTTCTTCTTATAAACAACTTTGAAAAGTTGATGTGCACCTGTCTAGCATAGCTGTTATTTAAAGGCAATATGAGGGCCACCGAGAATGTCTCCCAGACAGGAAATTCTGCTCAAAATCTTCATGCTGAGGGTGAAGGCAGGAGGAGGGGTAGAGATCTGCCATCAATTTCCCACCCCAAATCCCCACCCTGGGGTGAATCACGCTCTGCTAAGTCGCAACTTGTAGCTTCCAAGATTACCTGAATGTTTGGGTAGATGGGGAGAATGCCAGTGTTTCAAGATGGCCCACATACAGCCTGATGGGCCCTCAGCCAGCACCTTCTTCCCATTCCAGCCATAGACGTGCTAAGCTCCTGGGTGGCTGGGGCCTGCCTGGGCCCTAAGGTGGGAGGCAGCCTGTCTTCCCAGCACCCTGACCCAGTCTCCACCAGGACTTTGTGATGTTTCCAGTCTCATGTGGTGTCAGGCGCTGCTGAGGCTTAAGTCATGACTCTAGGGCAGACAGTGAAGAGAGTCAGGCAAAGGTCCGGGGACCATGGCTGGGATAGAACCTGCAGCCTTGGACTGCCCCTACTTGTTTATTTCCAGTCTGTGGTCCCTCGTAGGGAGGGCTGGATCAAGCTTAGTGATGGCTGCCTTAGCCTTGTGGTGGGAGAAGAGGGCAAGGAGGGAGAGACACAGAGTCATAAGGACTAGAGAACCAGACAGAAACTTGTCCTGCAGTTTGCCAGTTTGCCCACCTGAAGCAGAACTCTGCTTCCAGAGGAACTCCTCAGATCAGGCCTGCTGGGTGACCACCCAGGGCATGGGCAGGCCAGGTTGAACCTGGGGCCACAGCTTTGAAGAACGTTGGCAGGGGAGGACTGGTTGAGAATGGGGCATGAGGAGTGTTCAAGGTATGATCCTGCCAACAGGCCAACATACTGGCTCAGAGCAGGAGTACTGGAGGCTCCTTCTCTGGGGAGTGTGGTCCTGGGTCATCTCCTTATTCACAAGCCCTAGTGTGGTCCCCTGCTTCAGGGGTTTTGTCTACTATGAACCAGCTGCAACAAAATGTCCTTCTTGTTCTGATCAGCACAGAGCAGTTGGCACACAGTGTGGTCATCCAAGTCCCTCATGATGGTGTGGATCACCCATAGCATCAAAGTGATGCTTGTTCCTCTCATGATCATGTGAATAGACTTCACCTCTTGACAATGAGTTTGAGTTTCTGGTCTGGACAGATGGCAAACTTTTCTTTGCCCTGGTAGACTAGCAGCCAGATTGGGCGCTGAAACTCAATGAAGTCTCCAGTCTTCACGTTTTCCAGGGACCGGGACATCTTCCAGTAGGAAAAATGGAATGGGTATCTTTGAAGTAAACCTTGATAACTGGGCCCATCAAGCCCCTTCATCATGCCTGGAAATGCTGTAGGGCTGAGTGATTAGGTTGTGGTGGATTAGAGCTGAAAATTAGATGTGATGACTTATGAGGGAGTCCAAGATGTGATGGGGATATAGCAGGTTGAAGTAGAACCACTGGTGTTATGGCTGATAATCTCATCAATAAGCCACAGTGAGTACTTGATATCTGGGATTTCAAATGGCTAGGGTGCAGTACTGGATAGAGGGGCTATAGAGCAACCAGACTAGGGAGAGAGCAACATGTGCTCAGGTGGGCCCTGTGATGATGGCTGCTGCCCCAGCTAAGAAAGCTGGGCCATCTCTTCTCACGATATCCTTTGGTGCACAAACATTTTTGATGAAACCCAGTTTCTATTTTTTTTAATTGATCATGCTTTGGTGTCATATCTAAGAATCCATTGCTAAACCAAAAGTCACCAAATTTTACCCCTATGCTTTCTTCCAAGAGTTTCATTATTCCATTTTGAGTCAGTTTTTGTACATGATGTGAGAACAGCCTCCAACTTCATTCCTTTGCATCTAGAATCCAGCTGTGCCAGAACTGTTTGTTGAAGGGACTAATCTTTCCCCACTGAATGAATATAGTGCTCTTGTGGAAAACCAATTCGCCATAGATGTATGGGTTTATTTTGGGACTATCAGTTCTGTTCCATTGGTCTATATGTCTATCCTTAAGCCAGTATTACACTGTTCAGATTACTGTAACTTTGCAGTAAGTTTTGAAATCAGGAGTTGTCAGTCCTCCAGTTTTGGAAATGGCAACCCACTCCAGTATCCTTGCCTGGAATCTCATGGACAGAGGAGCCTGGTGGGCTGCAGTCCATGGGGTCGTAAAGAGTTGGGCACGACTGAGCAACTAACACTTACTTATACTTACTTACAAAGATTGTATTGGCTATTTTGGGACCCTTGCAGTCCCATGTGAATCTGAGGATAGGGTTTTTTCATTTCTGAATAAAAAGGCTGTTGGAATGTTGATAGAGATTGTGTTGAATCTGTAAATCACTTTGGGTAGTAGTGCCATCTTAACAATTTAAATCTACGTTCCAATCCATTAACATGGATATAGTTCCATTTAGTTAGGTCTTTCTTAATTTGTTTCAGAGATGTTTTAGAGTTTTCAGTGTATATATCACCTCCTTGGTTAAATTTATTCTTAACTTTTTGGTGCCATTTTAATACCAGTGGAATGTTTCCTTATTTCCTTTTTGAATTGTTCATTACTAGTGTATTGAAGCATGACTGATTTTTGTGTGTTGATCTTGTGACCTGCAACTTTGCTGAATTTTTAAAATTAGCTCTAGTAGCTTTCATGTGGACTCTTTGGAACTGTCTATATATAAAATCATGACATCTGTGAATAGAGATGGTTTTACTACTGTCTCTTCAATTTGTTTGTCCTTTAGTTATTTTTCTTATCTGCTTGCTCTAGCTAGAACTTCCCATGTTGAATCTCAGTGATGCAAGTATGCATCCTTGTCTTGTTCCTGCTCTTAGGGGAAAAGTTTTCAGTTTTACTGTTATCATGTTAGCTGTGGGTTCTTCATAAATGCTCTTTATCTTGTTAGATAAGTTCCTTTTTATTCTTAGTTTTCTGAGTGTTTGTATTGTGAAAGGTGGTTGAAAGTGAAAGTCGCTAAGTGCCACCCCACGGACTATACAGTCCATGGAATTCTCCAGGCAAGAATACTGGAGTGGGTAGCCTTTCCCTTCTCCAGGGGATCTTCCTGATGCAGGGATAAAACCCAGGTCTCCAGCATTGCAGGCAGATTCTTTACCCACTGAGCCACAAGGGAAGCCCACACTGAGATGATCATTTTTTATTACATTTGTTCTCTTAATGTAGTTTATTACATTGATTAATTTCTTTGTATTGAACCACGCTTGCATTCCTCGTCTGATTCCGCTGCGTCGGATGAGGCTTGAGCCCTAGCGCGCTAGAAATAAAGATTCCCTTCTTGCCTTTGCATTATCACGGTGGACTTGTCCTTGCCTCGGCTGGTTCGGAGATACGGGCTCGGTGCATAACGTAAATAAAGTGAAAATAGAATGATTCCTGAAAAGTCAAGCTATAAATCTCCCTCTATATTGCCTTATGTTCTAAAATATTCTCCGTACTTTGAAATGTTATCTTCAGATGGTCTATTCTCTGTGGGAATCACTTTGCATATCTCCTTACTATCTCTAGATCTTACATCATTGTTTACAGTGAACATAATCACAGGGAGGACAGTGTGTGGATAAGTCTGTCTGCCCTCCTGGCAATTGACCACACCTGGTTTTTATCCTCCTCTTCTTTTTTTTTGTTTTTTTAGATTTTTGGACCATTTTTAAAGTCTTTATTGAATTTGGTATTAATATAATGCTGCTTCTATTTTATGTTTTGCTTTTATGGCCATGAGGCATGTGGGATCTTAGCTCCCCAACTAGGGATCGAATCTGTACCTCCTGCATTGGAAGGCAGTCTTAACCATTGGACTGCCAGGGAAGTCCCCAGTTAACTACACCTGGAAAAAACTTGCTCCTGATTGCTTAACATGTTAACCTTGAAGACTGCTGGAAAATTTAGAGACAGCATCCTGCCTTGGCTCCCTGGTTACTAAGGTGTTCTGCCTGATATTGTCCCTGACAGCAGTCACCACCTGGTCATGCTTTCCCTAGAAGGCACACATAGATTGCCCAACTGCCTCACCAGGCAAATAGTTCTAAACAGTGTTTAGACTTCCGCTCAGATCCAGGCTTAGGACACTTTATGAAATAAAGACTATCTTGCTCTGTCCCCTAAGTACCTTTCGGTAAATTTCAATTCTTTTACCAACTTATATGTTGTCCCATTTTCTTATCCATCCATCCATCCATCCACCATCCATCCAACCAAGACTTGCAGAGTGCCTAATGGCTACAAATACAAAGACGGTATATGGCTTCCACTACCTATAAACTCACAGCCTGAGATGGGGTCGGGTAAAGGCTTCACCAATACGTGAACCATGAACTTGCAGATGTTCAAGCTGGTTTTAGAAAAGGCAGAGGAACCAGAGATCAAATTGCCAACATCCTCTGGATCATCGAAAAAGCAAGAGAGTTCTAGAAAAACATCTATTTCTGCTTTATTGACTATGCCAAAGCCTTTGACTGTGTGGATCACAAGAAACTGTGGAAAATTCTGAAAGAGATGGGAATACCAGACCACCTGACCTGCCTCTTGAGAAACTGATATGCAGGTCAGGAAGCAACAGTTAGAACTGGACATGGAACAACAGACTGGTTCCAAATAGGAAAAGGAGTTCGTCAAGGCTGTATATTGTCATCCTGCTTATTTAACTTATATGCAGAGTACATCATGAGAAACGCCGGGCTGGAAGAAGTACAAGCTGGAATCAAGACTGCCAGGAGAAATCTCAATCACCTCAGATATGCAGATGACACCACCCTTATGGCAGAATGGGAAGAGGAACTAAAAACCCTCCTGATGAAAGTGAAAGAGGAGAATGAAAAAGTTGGCTTAAAGTTCAACATTCAGAAAACTAAGATCATGGCATCTGGTCCCTTCACTTCATGGGAAATAGATGGGGAAACAGTGGAAACAGTGTCAGACTTTATTTTCTGGGCTCCAAAATCACTGCAGATGGTGACTGCAGCCATGAAATTAAAAGACGCTTACTCCTTGGAAGGAAAGTTATGACCAACCTAGATAGCATATCCAAAAGTAGATACATTACTTTGCCGACTAAGGTCTTTCTAGTCAAGGGTATGGTTTTTCCTGTGGTCATGTATGGATGTGAGAGTTGGACTGTGAAGAAAGCTGAGCACCGAAGAATGGATGCTTTTGAACTGTAATGTTGGAGAAGACTCTTGAGAGTCCCTTGGACTGCAAGGAGATCTAACCAGTCCATCCTAAAGGAGATCGGTATTGGGTGTTCATTGGAGGGACTGATGCTGAAGCTGAAACGCCAGTACTTTGGCTACCTCATGCGAAGAGTTGACTCATTGGAAAAGACTCTGATGCTAGGAGGGATTGGGGGCAGGAGGAGAAGGGGATGACAGAGGATTAGATGGTCGGATGGCATCACTGACTCGATGGACATGAATTTGGGTAAACTCCGGGAGTTGGTAATGGACAGGGAGGCCTGGCGTGGTGCGATTCATGGGGTCGCAAAGAGTCAGACACGACTGAACGACTGAACTGAACTGAAAGTGAAGATAGATATGCAAACAAATAATGAGAATATATTGTGATAAGGGAAAGTACAAAAGTATATGCAAAGTACTCTGGGAAACTAAAGGAGGAAGTCAGAGTGTCTTGGGGAGCTACAGAGATTTTTGCAGAGTGGGTAAAGCACTCTGGGTAAAGCTGAGCGTGGGGCCAGAATATGAGGGAGAACGTGTATGCCCAACTATGGTGTTGAACATGATTGTCTAGCAACAGGAAGCCTTTCTTTCCTTTCTTTTTTTTTTTAAATTGTCCTCCATCTTAGAACTTTAAGGCCATGGTCCCTGTTAATAATAAAAGAATAGCCAACTTTTTCATGGCTTATAATATGCCAGATACTGTACTAAGTGCTTTAAATTCATCATTTAACTTAATCTTCATAGCAACCTTAGAATACAGTTAACATTATCATCCCCATTTTACAGATGAGAGAACTGAAATTTAAACCTCAAAGTTACACAACTAAGAATGGGCAGAGCTAAGACCCAGCTCTTATTCACTGTTGAGCCTGTACTCTTAGAAACACAAGCCAGCTGGACTTGGTATAGTTGAGGGACTGGAAGACTGGTCCCCTCTCCTGACACCAGCCCACCAAAACGTCATTCCATTTTATAGTGCTCATACATTAAACCCACTTACCTCCTACCTGGGCTGATAGCAATTATCTGACGGCACCTGGTTTAGGAGGCAGTGGTAGTTAACGTGGAGAAGAACTTCGAAGGGTGTTGACAGCAGTGCCAATTTTACTTCCAAGAACTGTGGTTGCTGTTGGGTGATGTTAAGTTAATGATTAATATGCTCTTGTGTGATTCAGCTAATGCCCTTCCCAAATAATATGTTAAGCCAATTTAAAAACGTGTTCAAGTGAGCTGAATGTCAGACCTGTGTGTCAACTTGCACTTTACATCTGTAAAAGGAAAAGCAGTTCCACTTAACACTGCTGACCAGGTATTTTATGTATATAACTAATTACATTATTAATTCTATACTTATGTATAATTGTATGAAAGTGAAAAAGTGAAGTTGCTCAGTTGTGTCCAAGTCTTTGCGACCCTATGGACTGTAGCCTACCAGGTTCCACCATCCATGGGATTTTCCAGGCAAGAATACTGGAGTGGGTTGCCATTTACTTCTCCAGGAGATCTTCCCAACCCAGGGATTGAAGCCGGGTCACCCGCATTGTAGGCAGATGCTTTACCATCAGAGCCACCAGGGAAGTCTTACGTGTATATGTAATGTCATGTTGACATCAACTCTGTGAGATTGTATGTATGTGCAAATAAGTAACCTGAAGCTCAGAAAGGTGAAGCCACTTGTTCAAGTTCATAGAGTCAACTACTTTCTACTACTCCAGGACCACAACTATTGGGGTGATCTTGTTTAATTTATATCATAGTGAATAACCGCTCTTCTTTTTGATAAAGAAGCATTATTTATTTTTAGAGATGTCTCCAAAGAAGCATAATTAGTTTAGAAATGTGGGATAGTGGAAAGACTGGGCACTTTGGAGCTAGGTATTCCTGGGTTAAAATTCTAATTCCTACTCTGTAGTGCTGTGACCTTTGGCAAGTTCCCTAATCTCACCTCAAAAGATGATTGTGAGAATTGAAGCAGGTGGCTGGTCCCTAGGAATATACTTCAGTACTCATTAGTCCTTTTCAGCTGCTGGTCGGTGTAACATGAATGGGCATCTCCAGACATCTTAGGTAAATTGGTTAAATACGCAGTATATTCTTAGAGATACTTTCAGTTCAGTTCAGTTCAGTTCAGTTCAGTCGCTCAGTCGTGTCCAACTCTTTGCGACCCCATGAATCGCAGCACACCAGGCCTCTCTGTTCATCACCAACTCCCGGAGTTCACTCAGACTCACGTCCATTGAGTCAATGATGCCATCCAGCCATCTCATCCTCTGGCATCCCCTTCTCCTCCTGCCCCCAATCCCTCCCAGCATCAGAGTCTTCTCCAATGAGTCAACTCTTCGCATGAGGTGGCCAAAGTACTGGAGTTTCAGCTTTAGCATCATTCCTTCCAAAGAGCACCCAGGGCTGATCTCCTTCAGAATGGACTGGTTGGATCTCCTTGCAGTTCAAGGGACTCTCAAGAGTCTTCTCCAAAAGCACAGTTCAAAAGCATCAATTCTTCGGCGCTCAGCCTTCTTCACAGTCCAACTCTCACATCCATATGTGACCGCTGGAAAAACCATAGCCTTGACTAGACAGACCTTTGTTGGCAAAGTAATGTCTCTGCTTTTGAATATGCTATCTAGGTTGGTCATAACTTTCCTTCCAAGGAGTAAGCGTCTTTTAATTTGATGGCTGCAGTCACTATCTGCAGTGATTTTGGAGCCCCCCAAAATAAAGTCTGACACTGTTTCCACTGTTTCCCCATCTATTTCCCATGAAGTGATGGGACCAGATGCCATGATCTTCGTAGTTTATTTTAATTAAAGAAAAGACTCCTGCTAGATGGCCTTTTGGTAGGGGGCTGGGCGGGGGGGGGGGCAGAATTTATGGATGGTATTTTGAAAGGCAAATCATACAGCTCCCGTAGGTTGAGATTCAACAGACTCACCAGTGAAGCCCATTATACCCATGAGAGTTCTGGGGAGGAATGGGAAAAACTGCTGTGTTGAAGCTGCAAAACATCTAATCCAGGAGACAAAACACACGGACAGATGGAAAGAGAAATAACAATAGAAGGCAGCAGAGGACAAGAGTCCAAGCAGTGATGCAGGCAATCAACAGTGTGTAAATTTGGAAAAGACAGAGAGACTGCTTCAAAGGGGCCAAGAAACCTTTCCTGACCCGTCTCTGGCTCTCCCTCCTCCTTCTGTCCCTCCACAGCACTTTGGGTTTCTCTCAGAGTCACCAGTGCACTTAGCTCTTTGTAACAAGGTGGAGAAACTATCACACTCTTTCTTAATAGCTGGCGCCAGAATTCCTCAGGAGGATAGAAGCATCTAGGTTTGGAAAATTAGGTGTAATGGAATAGGTTGGAGAGCGCTGGAGGCAGAGTTGAGACTTGAGGACCTGGATGTTGGAGGAGGGGAAATTTACTGGTTTTAAGACTAGGAGAATTTGAGATTGGGGGTGGGGGTGCAATCTGGGATGGAGTGAGTGAGGAAACAAGAGGGAGGGAGGGAAGAGGGACCAGGGAGAAAACAGCTTGCAGCCCGCAGAGAGCTGTGATTCCTCCCCACAATTACCTACATCTCCAGTGACTGCTTCTAAACCCAGGCAGCTTTGTGTGAGTGCCTTTGATGGGAAAACCAGGAACAGGCTGAGTTTCATTTCAGCATTGTGCAGAACAGATTAGATGTAAGGAGGTGGAAGTTATCCAGTTCTTGAAAGGGCTCTATACTTTTCACGGTCCAGGTGAAGACTGAGGGTTCAAACCAAGTTTACCAAGATCGTTCAGAGGCAGACTTCCGAGTTATTTCTCCAATTCCGTTCTCTTTTTTGCCTAGTCCTTCTTTTCCAACTTACGGTACCTGACATATAGTAGGTACTCCATAAATATCTGTTGTACTGAATCAAATATAAATATGCTACATCGTTTGTGCTGTCAGGGTACCTAAAATTGAGTGAAGACAACACAAATGCATTTCACACATAAAAGTAAATCTAATCCTAACAATTCTGAGAAGGCTATAAATATCCACTAATAGGCCTAACATGTCTCTTTGTTTTTCAGTATCCTTCAAGATTTTGCTCACATCTCATCCTCCAGAAGCCTACCTGGATTTTCAGTTATGTGTCCTGTCTCTGAAATCTTACGACATTTCCTACCTATATCAGCAAATTTGACACTTGATCACTTATTTTTCAATGGATGGCTTGCCTTTTTCATTACATACTACAGTTCCTGAGGGCAGAAAGTGAGGCCACACTTGCTGAGGGCTGAGTACATACAGTACCTTATATACACAGCTAGCTCTTTAGTTGATTGTTACTGATAATATGTGTCCTACATCATGTTCTCAGAAACTTGAGAATTTAGTATGTGCTTGGCAAGTATTAGTACTGAATAACTATTTGCTGAATTGAGTTGAATTGTTGGGTAGTATAAACATCTGAAAATATAAAATTCTTAGATATCGTTCTCATACCAAAAATCCCAGAAAATTAGGAAGGAATCAAATATAATTCTTGTTAAGCTATAATTTGTCTTCCTATTGCTTTGGGGCATGTAATTTAGGCTTTCCACTTCAAAGCTATTCTGATTTCTTGGCCAAAAATTTTACATGGATACTTTGAGGTTAAGAATAAAGATACACGGCATTTTGAGGCTGGCAGGCACCATAAGATCACGTGCTCTAACCCAGGTGAAATGTGAGTTCAGAGGGCTGCACAGATTGCCTTATGCTTCTGGAGTCTGCTGCAGAGCTTACCTAGTTTCCACGTGTCCTGCTTTCAGGTTCAGTGGTCTTTCTGGGGCACTAAGTTTAGTTGTCAGAATAGCATTTCTTCTAAATGTATTTATTATTAATGCACTATACTAAGTCCCTGGGGTAGAATAAGCCTCATCATTATAGCTAGTAACTCAGTCTGAAGCAATCTGATATTCCTGTAAAACTGAATAAATTTTGTCCATAAAGTATCCTTGGGCTCACTGCCTTCTGAGATGGCATCATTTCATTTGCCCTATATTAAAAAAATATCCATAAATGAGCTCTTCTGTATGGACATTCATTATAACTTAGCTTTATTGATTCTTTTATAGTGCCGTTAATTACAGGAACCACAAAAACCTTCAATTAGATTAAAGCCATAATAAATAAGATGAGTAATACTTATTCTGCTCTGTATATTGTTTTTGTGATAAACTGATGTTTATCTTTTCAGACATTGCTACATTAACATTTTATAAAATAATTATATCAAAATTTTAATTTTTAAAGCAAAAACATTTTAATATTTTCTAATAACTAATGGCCTCCCTGGTGGCTCAGATGGTAAAGAATATGCTTACAATGCAGGAGACTCAAGTTTGATCTTTGGGTTGGGAAGGTCCCGTGGAGAATAAAATGGCTACCCACTAGTGTTCTCTAGTGTTCTTGCCTAGAGAATTTCATGGACAGACGAGCCTAGCAGACTACAGTCCATGGGGTCACAAAGAGTCAGACACTACTGAGCAACTAACACTTACTAATGATATTAACAGCTCCAATACTTTGGCCACCTGATGTGAAGAGCCAGCTCATTGGAAAAGACCCTGATGCTGGGAAAAATGGACAGCAAAAGGGGAAGAAGGCAGCAGAGAATGAGATGGTTAAATACCATCACTGACTTCAATGGACATGAACCTGAGCAAACTCCAGGAGAGAGTGAAGGACAGGGAAGCCTGGTGTGCTACAGTCTATGAGATCACAAAGAATGGGACATGACTTAGCAACTGAACAACAACCAATCATTATTAATCCTCACGACAACCCTATGAAGTGTACATTAGGATCATCTTGACTTACAGGTAAGAAATCAAAGCTTAAAGAAATTCAGTGTCATGCTAAGATCCCACAAGAGGGAAAGCTGTGATTAAGTGAGATAATATTAATGTACCTAGCACATGCTGAACAGATAGTGTATTGAATAAATGCAAGTGAAAAAGACAGTGTGAAGTAAAAATAAGTGAAAGAAAAGAGGAAGCTACTGTGAGGTTAGTATATAAAATATGTGTTATAAGTTTCAGTATATAATACACATATGACTGAAATTTGATTCTGGGCTTCCTAACAGTCAAAGGGAGAAATATAATCAGTTATATAAGTAATAAATAACCTGGCTTAAGAGAAGTATAATATCTGTAGAGCTGAGGGCCGTTTTTCAAGATGAAAGATTTAACTTAGCCTGGACCTTAGAGGATGAGACAAAGTCATTACTGGATGCTGTTAGAAGCCTTGGAGGAGTGATGGCCAAACCTGAGTGGAGTGGAGAAGCCTGCTGCTGCTACTGCTGCTGCTAAGTCGCTTCAGTCGTGTCCGACCCTGTGCGACCCCATAGATGGCAGCCTACCAGGCTCACCTGTCCCTGGGATTCTCCAGGCAAGAACACTGGAGTGGGTTGCCATTTCCTTCTCCAATGCATGAAAGTGAAAAGTGAAAGTGAAGTCGCTCAGTCATGTCTGACTCTTTGAGATCCCATGGACTGCAGCCTACCAGGCTCCTCCATCCATGGGATTTTCCAGGCAAGAGTACTGGAGTAGGGTGCCATTGCCTTCTCTGGGAAAAGCCTGAGTTGCCCTGGAAGGAGGCAGAGCAAGGATTAAGAAGTTGGAGAGGTGTGCTGGAAGGGAAATATTATGGAAGATGAAGCAGAGGATTATGTTCCATGGGAGGCCTGAAAGACACAACGTTCCCCTAAATCATTAAGAATGTACTACAAAGAGGGGTACCACTATCACCAACAAGTGCAGGCCACGGCTCAAAACAGGTGAGCGGTCCCTAAATAGCCACAGGCATGATGGGGCTTCTCCCAAGTAATAGAGACCAACTGAGAGTGTTTACTGGTTGGGGCATAGACTTGGATTACTGTGATATTGAATGGTTTGCCTTGGAAATGAACAGAGATCATTCTGTTGTTTTTGAGATTGCATCCAAGTACTGCATCTTGGATTCTTTTGTTGACCATCATGGCTACTCCATCTCTTCTAAGGGATTCCTGCCTGCAGTAGTAGACAAAATGGTCATCTGAGTTAAATTCACCCATTCCAGTCCATTTTTTCGGTGATTCCTAGAATGTTGACTTTCACTCTTGCCATCTCCTGTTTGACCACTTCCAATTTGCCTTGATTCATGGACCTAACATTCCAGGTTCCTATGCAATATTGCTCTTTAACATCATCGGACCTTGCTTCTATCATCAGTCACATCCACAACTGGGTATTGTTCTTGCTTTGGCTCCATCCCTTCATTCTTTCTGGAGTTATTTCTCCACTGATCTCCAGTAGCATATTGGGCACCTACTGACCTGGGGAGTTCCTCTTTCAGTATCCTATCATTTTGCCTTTTCATACTGTTCATGGGGTTCTCAAGGCAAGAATACTGAAATAGTTTGCCATTCCCTTCTCCAGTGGACCACATTCTGTCAGAGAAACACCAGTTTCCAATCAAGAAACACCAGGAGTAACAGGCAAATATAGCCTTGGAATATGGAATGAAGCATGGCAAAGGCTAATAGAATTTGCCAAGAGAACGCACTGGTCATAGCAAACACCCTCTTCAAACAACACAAGAGAAGACTCTACACATGGACATCACCAGATGGTCAGCATCGAAATCAGACTGATTATATTCTTTGCAGCCAAAGAAGGAGAAGCTCTATACAGTCAGCAAAAACAAGACCGGGAGCTGACTGTGGCTCAGATCATGAACTCCTTATTGCCAAATTCAGACTGAAATTGAAGAAAGTAGGGAAAACCACTAGACCATTCAGGTATGACCTAAATCAAATCCCTTATGATTATACAGTGGAAGTGAGAAATAGACTTAAGGGACTAGATCTGATAGATAGAGTGCCTGATGAACTATGGAATGAGGTTCGTGACATTGTCCAGGAGACAGGGATCAAGACCATCCCCCTGGAAAAGAAATGCAAAGAAGCAAAATGGCTGTCTGAGGAGGCCTTACAAATAGCTGTGAAAAGAAGAGAAGTGAAAAGCAAAGGAGAAAAGGAAAGATACAAGCATCTGAATGCAGAGTTCCAAAGAATAGCAAGAAGAGATAAGAAAGCCTTCCTCAGCGATCAATGCAAAGAAGAGAGGAAAACAACAGAATGGGAAAGACTAGAGATCTCTTCAAGAAAATTAGAGATACCAAGGGAACATTTCATGCAAAGATGGGGTCAATAAAGGACAGATGTGGTATGGACCCAACAGAAGCAGAAGATATTAAGAAGAGGTGGCAAGAATACACAGAAGAACTGTACAAAAAAGATCTTCACGACCAGATGATCACGATGGTGTGATCACTCACCTAGAGCCAGACATCCTGGAATGTGAAGTCAAATGGGCCTTAGAAAGCATCACTATGAACAAAGCTAGTGGAGGTGATGGAATTCCAGCTGAGCTATTTCAAATCCTGAAAGATGATGCTGTGAAAGTGCTGCCCTCAATATGCCAGCAAATATGGAAAACTCATCAGTGGCCACAGGACTGGAAAAGGTCAGTTTTCATTCCAATCCCAAAGAAAGGCAATGCCAAAGAATGCTCAAACTCCTGCACAATTGCACTCATCTCACACACTAGTAAAATAATGCTCAAAATTCTCCAAGCCAGGCTTCAGCAATACGGGAACCATGAATTTCCAGATGTTCAAGCTGGTTTTAGAAAAGGCAGAGGAACCAGAAATCAAATTGCCAACATCCACTGGATCATGGAAAAAGCAAGAGAGTTCCAGAAAAACATCTATTTCTGCTTTATTGACTATGCCAAATTCTTTGACTGTGTGGATCACAAGAAACTGGAAAATTCTGAAAGAGATGGGAATACCAGACCACCTGACCTGCCTCTTGAGAAATCTGTATGCAGGCCAGGAAGCAACAGTTAGAACTGGACATGGAACAACAGACTGATTCCAAATAGGAAAAGGAGTACGTCAAGGCTGTATATTGTCACCCTGCTTATTTAACTTCTATGCAGAATACATCATGAGAAATGCTGGGCTGGAAGAAACACAAGCTGGAATCAAGATTGCTGGGAGAAATCTCAATCACCTCAGATATGCAGATGACACCACCCTTATGGCAGAAAGTGAAGAGGAACTAAAAAGCCTCCTGATGAAAGTGAAAGAGGAGAGTGAAAAAGTTGGCTTAAATCTCAGAAAACGAAGATCACAGCATCTGGTCCTATCACTTCATGGGAAATAGATGGGGAAACAGTGGAAACAGTGTCAGATTTTATTTTGGGGGGCTCCAAAATCACTGCAGATGGTGACTGCAGTCATGAAATTAAAAGATGCTTACTCCTTGGAAGAAAAGTTATGACCAACCTAGATAGCATATTCAAAAGCAGAGACATTACTTTGCCGACTAAGGTCTGTTTAGTCAAGGCTATGGTTTTTCCTGTGGTCATGTATGGATGTGAGAGTTGGACTGTGAAGAAAGCTGAGTGCTGAAGAATTGATGCTTTTGAACTGTGGTGTTGGAGCAGACTCTTGAAAGTCCCTTGGACTGCAAGGAGTTCCAACCAGTCCATTCTAAAGGCGATCAGCCTTTAGGTGTTCTTTGGAAGGAATGATGCTAATGCTGAAACTCCAGTACTTTGGCCACCTCATGTGAAGAGTTGACTCATTGGAGAAGACTCTGATGCTGGGAGGGATTGGGGGCAGGGGGAGAAGGGGATGCCAGAGGATGAGATGGCTGGATGGCATCATTGACTCAATGGACGTGAGTCTGAGTGAACTCCGGGAGATGGTGATGGATAGGGAGGCCTGGCGTGGTGCGATTCATGGGGTCGCAAAGAGTCGGACCGACTGAACGACTGAACTGAACTGAGAGTGTTTAACTACTAGGAGCCAAGAAACCACAATTACCTTAATTACCAGTAAGGTCAGAAGAGCCGCCCAAGGGGAATTCTGTAGGAACTGAGAGAGGATTAATATCTCCTGGCATCCTTAGGGCAAATATGTAGCCAGCAAAGATACTGCAAAAAAATCTAGAAAGGGTAGGCCATGCCCATGAGGTCCTGTGATTGTATACATCACACAAGAAGTCATCAGGGGCAGTTGACCTCACAGAGTGCTGGAAGGCCTTTAAAACACCCCTGAAGTGACAGATGAGTGGCAACCATCTGAAAGGCTAGGTTGTCAGTCCTGCAGGGTATGTGTTCAATCAGAAACCTCTGTATGGCACTGGGTCCACAATTAGAAGAATGAATAGATCAAGGAACAAAGGGGTCAGAGTAGAAGTGGTACTGCTTACCATCACTCCCAGTGACCCACTGCGGGGCTTTGTCTTTTTTGTCCCCGCATTCTGGATTCTTCAGTTGTTAGACTTCTTGGGCCCCAAATGAGGTATGCTCTTGCCCAGAGCTATAACAAAAGTCCTGTTGAACTATGATTTGTAGCTGGATTCCTGCCTCCAGGGACCAGCAGGGGAAAAGAGTCACCTCCTGGCAGGGGGATTCCTTCATCATCTGGAGGGTGTGGCCTTTCTTTTACACAGTGGGGTAGAGAGGAATGTGTGTAGGACCCAGGAGATTCTCCTGGACCTCTCCTGGGACTCTGTTGCCCCACTGAAACTATATCTGGATATGCATAGCACTACTGGCCTCAGACGGAGAAGGCAATGGCAACCCACTCCAGTACCCTTGCCTGGAGAATCCCATGGATGGAGCCGCCAAGTGAGCTGCCGTCTATGGGGTCTCACAGAGTGGGACATGACTGACGGCAACTTAGCAGTCGCAGCAACCTGGCCTCAGAAGCATGTGATTGCAAAGGGCTCAGTTGCCTCAGGAATGAAGAGTTGGGTCACTTCCCAAGGAAGTGATGATATCACTCCTGCCGAAATGATAGCCACAGGTCAGAGGAATTTAGAATAGACAGAAGAGGGAGAGAGGATGAGAACCAGCTGTGTCCTGGAGACCTAGCAGCAGTGACCTGGCTCTAGTTTGTCTCAGTAACCATCTTTTCTAAATTTTCCTGTAGGCGGAGAGGTCGGCAGACCCATGGAGGTCCTGCTCCCTGCAGCTGCATGTATACCTGAGCAGCATGTTGGGTAGAATACGGTTGCCTTGAGAGTGTTCTGTTCAGATCTCCTCCTCTGGGGAGGGTGACTAACAGAGGGCTCCAGCCATTTCCTCTGTGCATCCACCACCATGTTCGCATGGAGACTGGGCTACCTGTGCCAAAGACAGCATGGCACACATGCCAAGGCAGGCCAGCTCCAGCGAGCAGTGGCCACTTTGGCTTTGGACTCCAGCTTGGTCTACCTGAGGCTTCCTGGGAACTGTTTTCTTTCTACCTTGTCCTCAATCTTTTCTCCTCTTCTCTCCCACAGATGTCGAGCTGCATTAGGGTCTGGAGGCTTTCCTCACCTTCTACTCCCTCGCCTCTTTATCTGTTATAGGCACTTCCTAATAAAACTCTTATACCTCTAATCGTGTCTTTTTTTTTTCTAAGTTGAAGTTTAGTTGATTTACAGTGCTGTGCTAGTGTTGGTGTGCAGCAAAATGATTCAGTTTTACATATATATATATTATATATATATGTATATATATATGTATATGAAGCTTCCCAGGTGGCTCAGTAGTGAAAGAATCTGCCTGCCAATTTAGAAGACACAGCAGGCACAGGTTCAATCCCTGGGTCAGGAAGATCTCTTCAAGGAAAAAACGGCAACCTACTCCAGTATTCTTGCCTGGGAAATCTCATGGACAGAGGAGCCTGGTGGGCTACAGTTTATGGGGTCACAAAGAGTCGGATACGACTGAGCATGCATGAATACCAGCTCGTATATGTATAGATCTATATTCTTTTTTTGATTCTTTTCCATTATAGGTTATTGTAAAATATTGAATATAGTTCTGTGTGCTATACAGTAAATCCTTGTTATTTATCTCTTTTATATATGGTAGTGTGCATCTGTTAATCCTATACTCCCAGTGTATCCCTCCCCTTCTTCCTGTTTGGTAATAAGCATGTTTATTTTCTGTGTCTGTGAGTCTGTTTCAACACTGTTACGTAAGTAAGTTCCTTCGTACTATTTTTCAATTCTGCGTATAAGTAATATCACGTAATATGTGTTAGTCTCTGACATTTCACTTAGTATGATCATCTCTATGTCCATCCATGTTGCTGCAGATGTCATTATTCCATTCTTTTTATGGCTGAGTAATATTCCATTGATATACACACACACTGCATCTTCTTTATCCATTCAGCTGTTGATGGACACTGTCTTGTTTCTTGATGGACCTATATTAATGTATGCTCTTTAGCTAGTGACTAGCTAATCTAGTGTGATCCATGCATTGTAATAGAGCTGGAACAGTAAGTTTGTGTAGACCTTTTTACCTAACTGTCATGATCATTTATTGAGGTAATGAGTAGATAGTATTATTCCAATTTTATATGTGAGGAAGTGTCTTAGTTTCTCAGTCGTGTCTGACTCTTTGCAACCCCATGGACTGTAGCCCGCCAGGCTGTTCTGTCCATGGAATTCTCCAGACAAGAATACTGGAGTGGGTAGTAGTCTTTTCTCCAGGCGATCTTCCTGACACAGGGATCAAACCCGGGTCTTTTACATTGCAGGCAGGTTCTTTACCATCTGAGCCACAAGGGAAGCCCTTGTGAGGAAACTAAGTATTAATTTAGGACTTGTCTGGGGTACTAAGCTAGAAGTGGCAAAGTTGAGCTGAAGTGCAAACTTAGGCCCCACGTGTAGTCCAAAGTCAAATTTACTACTAGGCCATGGGACATGGGCTGAGGGGAGAGTTAACATCTTATGAGAGCCGAAGTATCTGAGGAAGAAGGACCTTATGTCTTATAGGAGTGAGCTGAGGCACTCAAATCAGGTTTCAAACCAGATCAAGGTTTATCTCAAGCAATAATTTGAGGGCAGAACCAATACTGTCTCAAGGGTGTGATGCCTCGCAGTATCAAAGTTCTATTCTGGACAGTATTCTCTCGGAAATTTTAGTCTGGAAAGATTTTTAAGTGTATACTCATAAGTATACATATATGATTCATTTGCTTTCATCTTTTTTCTTTGTTGAATTATACTTTTAGCAAATATCTATTGATCTTGTGCTATATGTCATGCATGATTCCTTCTAACCAAAATATTATATTTTACTTTTCCTTTTAGTTACATTTAATCAGACTCTTTTTCTTCCTTTCAATCTGTCCTTATGAATTCATGTTTTCAGTAGTCTTCTGTCTTCACAGTGCTAAGCAGTGGAAAAGGATCTTGTTCTTGTAAGTGTAATCATCTCCCCATCATAGATGGAGGCTAACTCAGTGCACCAGATATCACACGGAAGAAGATCAATCCAGTTCCTGTTTTAGTTTTGAGGTAAAAGATTTAACATTTAATTTTACTTTTCCCTATTTTTTTTTTTTTTAGGAGGGTGGGATGAGGGAGAGGGATTGTTAAGTGAAAGGCAAACATTTATGAATACTATATTTTCAACACAAATGTAGTCTTGACCGTAAAAAAAATAGCACTTCAGGCATCTCAAAGCATTGAAATTTTAAGTGGTTTGAATATTACACATTTAAAACATTTAGCGCTATATAGATAAAACTTAGAGTAATGTAGAATGAACACTTATTCCATTTCCTCTCATTTTCTATCTCTTTCATCTCTTTTAAAAAAAAATCAGCATGTATCACTATCTGGCATTGTCTTAAATTATTTATTCATTCATTTGTTTTCAACTATCCTCCCCAACTAGGAACCTCTTCTGTCTTATTTCACTGCTGTATTTGCAAAACAGAATAGTGCCTGGCACGTAGTGGTACTCACCAAATATTTGTTGTAATTCATTTATTTAAGCCAAAAAGGAGATGACTTCCTAAAGAATCACACATAAAATCACAATGTAAGCAAACAGACAACAAATCAAAAACCCACAACTGTTCAACATACTTGACTACGAGAAAACGGAAAACTTTAACAAGCGTAGTGTTTTAAAGAGCAAATAGTATGTTGGAAGAAAGTATGTCAGAAAAACTTTGCATTTTTATTAAAGCTTTAAATAACTTTGCTATTTTTTATTACTACTACAAATTGATAGAAGATAGTATGACCCCAGAAAATAGTGGACAAAAAACAAAAAGGCAGTATTTCTCCTACTCACCCTTGGCAAACACACTGATACATTAAGAGAAACATGACAAACAAATACTAGTGAGAAAGCCCAGGGAAAATTATTTATCTCTTTAACAACCATGGAAATTCAAAATTAAAGCAACAGGGTCTATTTTTGAAACATTAAGGTTATAAACCGTTTAAGGGCTTCCCTGATAGCTCAGTTGGTAAAGAATCTGCCTGCAATGCAGGAGACCCCAATTTGATTCCTGGGTCAGGAAGATCCCCTGGAGAAGGGATAGGCTACCCACTCCAGAATTCTTGGGCTTCATTTGTGGCTCAGCTGGTAAAGAATTGCCTGCAATGCGGGAGACCTGGGTTCAATCCCAGGATTCCCAGATCCAAGGATTCTGACCTGGAGAATTCCAGGAACTGTATAGTCTATGGGGTCGCAAAGAGTCAGACACGACTGAGCAACTTTCACCTTGACTATTTTTTTTCACTATTTTTGAAATATTAAGGTTATAAACCATTTAAAAAGTTATGCCCATTGTTACAAAACTGAACATTGTATCTATTTAGGACAGTGTAAATCTGTGGAAATGTCTCCCATCCAGGTACTTACCCGGCCCAACCTGGTTAGCTTCCGGGATCAGAGGAGATTGGGCATGTGCAGGGTGGTATGGCCATAGCTTTGTGGAAACTTCTTGGAAAGTGACAGGCCAATATGAATCTATGAATCAAGAATCTAAAACTATGCAGTCCATTTGATTCAATAATCCCATTTCTGTGAATGTCTCCTAAGGTATTATCTATTATAAATATTACATATATAATTATTGTTTAGGTTATGTACGTGAAGAAAATCATTGATTATGAAACTTCTGTAGTAAGCATTTAGGTAAAATGCTTATAAATTAAAATAAGTTTAAGGGAACATTTATAAAATTACATGTACACTATAATTATACTTGTATTAAAAATATCGCTAGTGAAAAAATAATTACAAGAAAATTAGAGGTGATTTTGCTTTTCTTTTCTATTTTCCAACTTCCTGTAACTGAACGTTAGGACTTGTACAATGGTATTTTAATTTAGTTTTGTTCAATATAACCTTTTAAAGGCAAACTTCACTGTTCGAATCTATTTTACCATTGTAATCTAGATAACAGCTTTTGCAGAGAGATTGGTGAGCAAATGCTCTTTTGATGAAAATTCATGTGTGAAAACTATGTATGTATGATTGTTGGTTGGATGCTTTTTTAAAAAAGAGAATTTCCTAATAAGATACTTCTACTTCATTACATTTGATTTGGTTCAGTTTAGATTAATATTTGGAGCAGATTGTAGGTTTCTTGCTACGTATCACCTAAGAAGGAAATATGTTTATTTTTCCTTTTACACTGTTCTCTTTCTCTCTCTTCCTATATATTCCATATAGAGTAACTTTTAAAAGCTTTTCTACTTTCAAACATAAAGTTAAATTCTTCACCCAATTTAGTTGGTGGCATCCTTGGTCAGCTTGTCAACTAATTCAGAGAATTTGGGAATCACATGAAATTCCTTCCTCTGCCTCAACATCCAGATCTAATTAGTCATTCAGTTCAGTTCAGTTCAGTTCAGTCGCTCAGTCATGTTGACTGAGTGACCCCATGAATTGCAGCATGCCAGGCCTCCCTGTCCATCACCAACTCCCGGAGTTCACTCAAACTCACGTCCATCAAGTCAGTGATGCCATCCAGCCATCTCATCCTCTGTCGTCCCCTTCTCCTGCCCCCAATCCCTCCCAGCATCAGAGTCTTTTCCAATGAGTCAACTCTTCACATGAGGCGGCCAAAGTACTGGAGTTTCAGCTTTAGCATTAGTCATTACCCACTGTCTATTCTATCTCCTCAGGTGTTTGACAACTTCCCATATCTCTTCCTGTTGCATTGTTGTAGATGTTGGTCTCGTCACTTGCAGTTTGGAGCTTTGCAATGCTATATGATTAACCTCCTTGCCTTCTAGTCCATCTTCCACATTATCCCTAGATTAGCAGTTCTCAAAGGGAATGATTTTTGTCCCCCAAGGAATATTTGACAATGTCTAAAGATCATGGAAAATGCAAGAGAGTTCCAGAAAAACATCTATTTCTGCTTTATTGACTATGTTAAAGCCTTTAACTGTGGGGATCACAATAAACTGTGGAAAATTCTGAAAGAGATGGGAATACCAGACCACCTAACCTGCTTCTTGAGAAACCGATATGCAGGTCAGGAAGCAACAGTTAGAACTGGACATGGAACAACAGACTGGTTCCAAATAGGAAAAGGAATACGTCAAGGCTGTATATTGTCACCCTGCTTATTTAACGTCTATGCAGAATACATCATGAGAAACGCTGGGCTGGAAGAAGTACAAGCTGGAATCAAGATTGCTGGGAGAAATATCAATAACCTCAGATATGCAGATGACACCATCCTTATGGCAGAAAGCGAAGAGGAACTAAAAAGCCTCTTGATGAAAGTGAAAGAGGAGAGTGAAAAAGTTGACTTAAAGCTCAACATTCAGAAAACAAAGATCACGGCATCTGGTCCTATCACTTCATGGGAAATAGGTGGGGAAACAGTGGAAACGGTGTCAGACTTTATTTTTGGGGGGCTCCAAAATCACTGCAGATGGTGATTGCAGCCATGAAATTAAAAGACGCTTACTCCTTGGAAGAAAAGTTATGACCAACCTAGATAGCATATTGAAAAGCAGAGACATTACTTTGCCAACAAAGGTCCATCTAGTCAAGGGCATGGTTTTTCCAGTAGTCATGTATGGATGTGAAAGTTGGACTGTGAAGAAAGCTGAGCGCCGAAGAATTGATGCTTTTGAACTGTGGTGTTGGAGAAGACTCTTGAGAGTCCCTTGGACTGCAAGGAGTTCCAACCAGTCCATTCTAAAGGCAATCAGCCCTGGGTGTTCTTTGGAAGGAATGATGCTAAAGCTGAAACTCCAGTACTTTGGCCACCTCATGCGAAGAGTTGACTCATTGTAAAAGACTCTGATGCTGGGAGGGATTGGGGGCAGGAGGAGAAGGGGACGCCAGAGGATGAGATGGCTGGATGGCATCACCGACTCCATGGATGTGAGTCTGAGTGAACTCCGGGAGTTGGTGATGGACAGGGAGGCCTGGCGTGCTGCAGTTCATGGGGTCACAAAGAGTCAGACACAACTGAGCAACTGAACTGAACTGAAAGACATTTTTGGTTGTCATAACGATCAGGTGGGGACTAGGGAGCTGGCGGTGGGGAGAGAATGGAGGAGGAGCAAAGGGGGTTGCTACTGGCATCTGGTAGTTAGAGAACAGAGATGTTGCTAAACTCCTGCAGTGCAGATGACAGCACACCACCCCCTCCACCCCGCTGCCCAATGACAAAGAATGTTCTGGTCCAAAATATCAGTAGTGCTGAGGTTGAGAAACCCAGCCCTGAAGTGATTCTTGTCAAATAAAATCTGCTGACATACCTCAAAAACAACTATTTTGGGCAAACGTTTTTGCATAAGGCTCATCTTATTTCCCCAGTCACACAGAATATACTTACCACTGCCTATATGTACCACTTTCTCCCTGGTTCCTATGACTTAATTTGCTATTCGCAGCTTCTTCTTTTCTTTTTGATTCCTTCAGGCTGAGTTTCATGGTTCTTCCATTGATCACTTTTAGAAGAGCATGAATCATACTGAATTGTTGCTTATCTATCTCCTGCACTCCACTGTGAGCATCCAGAGGTTAGTGAAACTATGCCCCATAGGGTCAACAGAAGCTGGTAACTAATCCAAATTCTTGAGCTTATCTTACAGCTTGCTAAAAAACCTCTTGCTTGTAGCCTGCCTTCACTGAGCAAGGCTTAATTATTTTGTTGCAAATTGCATATCCACCAAGCTTCATAGCTTAAACCACAAGATGCTTGCGTGACTTGTTTTCCGGGAACTTGGAGTCAGCTGGGTCTAGTCTGAATTCCAGCCTGCTAAGACTAGTTGAGACCACTGACCCTAAAACTGGGCATGCACAAGTGTTCCATAAATAACCTTTGGGCATCAGAGGGCCAAAAACTGTATCCCCAGATTATGGTAAGTGCCTCCGTTTTTGAATATGCATATCATGAAAGTTGCTCAGGTGTGTCTGACTCTTTGCAACCCCATGAACTATACAGTCCATGGAATTCTCCAGGCCAGAATACTGGAATGTGTAGCTGTTCCCTTCACCAGGGAATCTTCCCAACCCAGGGATCAAACTCGGGTCTCCCACATTGCAGAGGGACTCTTTACCAGCTGAGCCCCAGGGAAGCCCTACATACCATGAAGAAGCATGTAATTCAGATACTCCTGTTCAGAACCTGATCACTTCATCTTTTCCCTGCCCTCAGTCATCTTTCCCCACACCTGAGACTACACTGTTTCTTTATCTCTGAAATATCTCAAACTCCTCCCCTTGGAGAGGCAGATTTGAGATTTATTCTCCCATTTTCTTGCTTGGCTGCCTTGTGGATAACTCCTTTCTCTGCTGCACATCTTGGTGCCTCAACATTTGGCTTGCTGAGCTTTTAACGAATGAACCTGGTTCAGTAACATCAGGAACTAGGTCTCTTTTTGAATCCTCAGCACCTAGTGCAATGCTTGGTATGTAGGGGATGGGTCTGAATTCAACCAAGTTCCTCTTCTTATTTCATTTCATGAGTCCTGCAGAGCAACCAGATTTGTTCTCAAGCACAGTGAGTTCATTGCAGCTTTCCTGACTTTCCCTTCTCTGTACCCTTTGGCTTAACTGAAATTCGATTCTTTAATGTTTCTGTCTCCACTAATATCACTGCCACCTGTTCTTTAAGGCCTACCACATGTATGGGGCCTGGTGTTATCTTAGGTCACTTTCAGCATAATCTTTATGAAGAAGGTATTATCTGTATTTGATAGGTGAAGAAAATGATGCAAACAGTGTTGAGAAGCAGGTAAGGCAAGACATTCAAACACAAGGTAGGCAGCTTGGCTGAACCTTCCTCACCTGATTCTCGTCTTTTCTGTTAGCTCTGCTATCTCCTTCCAGAAGGCACCCTGGAGATTGTTCAGTCTGCCCTTCAACTCTTATGAGTAAATTGTAAATTGTTTAGGGTAACACAGGTGGTTAATGGTGGGAGTCACACATAGAACCCAGAACTCCAGATTCAAATGCAATTTTCATGCACCACATACCATACCCAAAACTTGCTCTGTATGAAGTAAGCCGCAGTAACTCCTCAAGTCTCCAGGAATCCTGGAGGGTTAGTAGAGTCAGGACACATGGGGAAGCCTCAGGGAGCAGAGAGCTGAGTTGCAGAAGTCTAATTATGCACACCCTAGGCAGGTTCTCATCCAAAGATTTCCTCTTTGGATAAGATACTGGTATATTTTAAGTATGGGAATGAGTGGAACACTCACATGTGCATTTTAAAAAGCTCACTGTGTAGAACTGGAGACTGCATTGAATACAGATGACAACTTAAGATATATTTGTGTGGTCCTTCAGATGAGACGAGAGATGCTGGTAGCCAAGATCATGTTGTTGGAACACTTGGAGAAACAAATGGACTGGAGACATGCTTAGGAAGCAAAATCACCAGGATTTGGTCATAGACTTCCTGGGGGGTAGGAACCTTGGCTATAGGATGATCTTGGCTAAGATAATTAAGTCTTGATTTGTTTCCTCATGGATGAAAGGAAGATAATACCTACTTCGAGGGATTATTAGTAAAAAATTAAAATCGCTGGCACACATTAGATATCAACAAATGTATTTATTACTGTTTATACGTTTTTTAAAAAAACTTCTAAGACCTTTAAATACAGAATGGGTAGGATGTGAAGTAACCTGTCAATGTAGGAAGATTTATTTCTTAAGTTCCTGTTAGCCTCGTGCTTCACTAGCTCGCCTCTTGCTCAGTGGGAACAAGAGGCAAAGGACTGTGAGAAATGCACCGTAGTGCACAAACATGTGGTGCAGTGCACTGCAAATCTGAGAGGGGTCTATCTACGGCCAAATCCTGACAATTTCACTTTCTGGCCGCAGACCTCTCATCCTGCATTGGTGTTTTAGACTACGTGGTAAAAAGAAGCGAGTGAGGGGCGGGGGCGTGAGCAAAGCAGGATGGGGGCGGGGCGGGAAGGCTGGAGGCGCTGGGTCCTGCGCGTTGGCGGTGCCACCGCCTCCGCCTCCACCGCGGTCCCCGCCCCCCTTTCCGGGGCAGCTGAGCGTGACGCCACGAGGAGGCGGAACCTGCCGCGGGGTGGTAGGTGGGGCCAGTTGCGGGGCGGGGCGGGAGGCGGGTGCATCGCCCAGCGCAGGCCGCGGCGGCCGCGGAGTAGGTAGCCGCCGCAGACTTGCCCCGGGCCGCAGCCGGAAAGGTGGTTGCCAGCCCTACGCCCACTCCTCAGCCCCCGGCGCGTCAACGCCGGGGCCCTGGGGGGTTAGCCGCTTAGGGAGCTGGCCGCCCGACCCTGACCCTCGCAGTGACCCGGAGCCCCACGGCCCAGGCGCACACGGAAGTGGTGAGTGTCACCGAGTGGAGGTAGGGAAGCCTGCGGCGGCCGTGGGCAGCGAGACGAGGGGCGCTCAGCCGGGCACTGGTGGGAGACGCGGCTGCCCCTCTCGGGCCTCGCGCGCCGCGCACCCTGGGTCGCTCCTCGCGCTGGACCTGGGGGCCGGGCCGGGCCGAGGTAGGGGCGGGCTGGGAAGGCGGGGGATTTCCAATAGAGCAGAGCCGGCTGGCGGCGGGGAGATCGGGGGCCGGGGCCCCCCAGCCCCGAAGGGGAAAGGTTAAGGCTCTCTGCCCCCTCCCCCAGAGTGCACACCAAGTTTTCATAAACAAGCCTGGGACGCGCTGACATCCTGTTTATACCACCCGGAGATACAGGCGCGGGGTTGAGGTTTGACGTCCCTCGCTCTTGCACCGAGAACTTGACCGCCAGCCCTTTGGCAGAATTGCTGGGGAGCGGGAGGAGGATTTTTCAGGCCTCAGGACGGATGCTGAGGGTCTTAGCCTTTGACTTCTTTGCCATCTCAGCGAAGGAAAGTTTCTAGGATTTGGGGCCCTGCTTGGGGCAGAGGGGCGTCTGGGGACTCAGGAGACGCCCCCTCCCCTTTTAGGTTCTTTTGGGACTCGGGCCCCAGGCAACCGGCGAAAAGTGTGAATGACGCACCCTGTGCCGGAGGGCCGGGGAAGAGGAACAGTGGAAAGCCAGCCGTTCGGCGAATTATGAATCCTTCTGTAAAGGGTCTACTTAACCGAAAGTGGGGCTGGTCTCTGGCTCCTTGTCTAACTCCTCAGACTCCGTGCGCGCGGTCGTCAAACATCAAAAAAGAGACGTCGCTTTAGCAGGACTAGTAAACATCCCCTTGTAAGTCACTCCCCAAGGTTCCAGGGGATGTGGACGCCTTGGATATGTGTTTACCGAGGAACTTCTCTAGGAGAAAAAAGGATATGATTATTACCAGGTGTTCTGCACTTTTTTTTTTTTGTATGGCATGTTCTTTGTGAATTCCTTTGTGTCCATGGCAAGAGGACCCCGTCCCCCGTGCCACTTCGCTTAATACGTGGCTGTGAGCTGTTTTCTGTCCCTGGTTGGATACATGCTATTAACTTTTTTGTTTTAAGAGTCCAGGAGTTTTCTCTCTGTGGCAGTTTACATCTGTATAAAATTGTTATTACTTTTTTTCGGTGGATGAAAGCGTTAAAAACCTAACATAGTTAAGTGATGAGTATAATGCAGAAACAAATATGATCGTGGAGTGTTTGGTTGTTGGCTATTTTTTTTTTTTTTTAAGAAAGAGATTTGCGTTATGGGCATTTACAGACTGGAAAAAAAATATTTAAGATGAACATTTTATATTGATTAAATCTTTGTTCCTTCCTTTCCAAAACCCCATTTTGTGTTGTTTCTGGCTTTTGCTTTGGGTAACTGTTTTTCAAGGCCAGGCAGTTGTTTTTATTGAAGGATCAATGTGTTCTTCTGTACTTTGTGGTGAAGGTTAATGGAGGCTACAAGGGTACCAGACACTTTGGGTACAATAGGCATTGTAATACGGAGAAAATGTCTCCTATGTATAGATCCAGATCACATTTAAAGACGCAAGTGCATCATACCCACAAGATTATGAACAGTGTGAATAGGAATAATCACAACCTCTTAACTCTCCGTGTTGTATTAGCTAAGCACTTATACTGTATCTTAGTGTCTCTAAATACCAAAATGTATTTTTTTAGTACTAGGATTGCAGTGTATTTAGTATTTAGTACTAGGATTGCAGACACTCCGTATTGAATAAAACTAGTTTAGTTTCCCCATTCCACAATATACTAATTGCTTATTATTATTGGGAAATGATGATAAGAGGGTGAATAAATTATACATACATAGATAAAATAATTCAGACATTTCCCAAAATATAACTATGTTTCAACTTGTTGTAATTTAGTCAGTCTTAATATCAATTTGGCTAATGCTCTGTATGTGTTTATAATTATCTCTGATCAATTGGTATCTACCCTTTGCAGGTTTAAAGTGTTCAGGGGAATTAGCTTGCAAAATGTTTTCAATTCAGACATTTGCTAAAAAGCTGGTGAAAGTAAGGAATTTTGAGGGAAGAGTTGCTTTTTGCAGGAAAAGGGACTCTTTAAATGACATGAAGAAATGCTTCTAAATGGGATAATGAAATCTGCAAGTTTAGATTCTGGGTTCACAAACACTAATGGTTTCAACTGCAGACCAGAAATTCTAATAATGTTTCAGTTTCTTCTGAATAGCTTGAAGTATATGTTTGGACAGAAACCCAGCTGAAGCAAGTGTTGAGAATGTGTAGGTTTATACCCATTTTAATAGAGGGGATATTAAGGTATAGCTGCATTCATAAAGTTTATTAACAAAGACAGAGGTCTGTTTTTTAAGTTTTTACCGTTTTAAATGCACATTATTTTATATATCTTTATTATGTATATATTTATGTTTTAATGTGGTAATATGCTCTTAGAAGATATATCATCTGAGATGTGTTTATACAAGGAAATTTTTCTTGTTTGTTTTCACATTAGAAATACTATTTTAAGTGGATAGAGAATTGGTTAATTAACTGAATCTTGCTGAGCAAGCAGCCTCTGACGGTCTGTGATTTATCATGACCCCGTGTTCTGTGGAGCCATATCACAGAATAGAGACAACCAGGAAAAACCTTGTAGATTCTTTTGCACCAGTGTCCCTCGGCTGGGTATAATTGTGCACGTAAGGAGGTATCTGCAGTTTCTGGAGGCATTGTTAGTTGTTAGAACTGTGGGGGTGCGGTGGGAGTGGGAGGAGGCAGTGTTACTGGTGTCCAGTGGGCAGAGGTCAAGGATTCTGTTCAACATCCTACAATGCATGGTGCAGCCCCTTACAGCAAAGAATTCTTTGGCTCAAAATGTCAGTAGTGTTGGGCTTGAGAAATTGTGCTTTAGCCAAGTGGGTAACAAGATCCTGGCTTCTGTCATGGCAGGCTGCTTCACTCAGGCACCGATTTTCTTCATCTGTAAAATATCCACTTTGGCCATCACACAAAGCTGTTGGAAAAAATTACAAAAATAATGGATGGAAACCATGAAGTGCTGTGCACATTATGACTATTGTGAAGATGTGATTTTTTAAAAATTGAAATATAGCTGATTTATAATGTTGTACTGATCTCTGCTATACTGCAGTGACTCAGTAATACACACATAGACTTTTTAATATTCTTTTCCATTATGATTTATTAAAATACAGTTCCCTGTGCTATACAGTAGGACCTTGCTGTTTATCTATCCTACATATAATTGTTTGCATCTGCTAATCCCAAACTTCCCCATCCCTCTCCCTCTTGGCAATCACTTATAGAGAACCCCCTTGGTATATTTCTTTGTAAGATGTGATTTTTTAAAATAAATGAATTGTTAGATATACTGGTTGTCGAGGAGGAAAGGGCGTGCAGTATGTTGAGTGCAAAGATTTGATGTTTTTAAATTCTTCATTTTATAGGGTAGAGGATTTACTTTAGTTTTATTATTATTAGAACATAAAATTTTTATCTCTATTATTTCTTTAAATGTAAAGATTTTCTCATTTAACTCATTGTTAAAAAAAAAAACAAACATTAGACCCTAAAGTAGAAAGTATAGGAGAAAAGTCAACCATGGCACACTCCCTTACCCATTTAAGGACAAGTTCTTATCAGTTTTTTTTCTATTAGAGTCATTAACGCAGGAGAAGAGTTAACTATGGAAAAAGCAGCAGCTGGTGACCAGGGAAGGTGCTGTTTGCTTTTGTGCCCTTCATTTTTTCCCCTAATAATTATGTGCAGTCAGTTATGTTATAGAAGACATTAGAGGAATTGGTTCTTTGTTTTTGTACTTTGTCAACTACCCTTCACCCGCGTTCTTGTTTGGCATGCTGTTTCCTCTCTGCTTCTTGCTCTCCTCTCAGCTAGGTGTGCCACTGTAGCTTCCTGTCTTGAAAACCTATGGTTACATGGGGTTTTAGCAGCTGCCATGTTGAAATGACCGTGTTTCAGGGCAGCAAACTACTTCCTGTGAGTATTCTTTCCTCTGAAGTGCACCAGCTTTCTTTTGGCAGTTTGAGGCAACAAGAAAGCATAAAAGTTTTTTAAGTTCATTTCCGTGGTATATTTACTTCTGCGGTTTTATGATCTGTGATTCTTAACAGCTGTCAGTGGGCACACAGTTTTTTCTTGGTGCTCTGAGTAAACTGCCGAATGCCGAGTCAAGACCTGCTTTAGAACAATGAAAATTTCTTTAAGTCTGCTCTAGACAGAAGACTGAGCTGGTCTTTGTTGGGAGTTTTTAAATCTGTGGTAACTGAATTTACTTACCATTAAAAGTCACACAGCACTCTGTTGCATTCATTTATTCATCTAGTAAATACTTTTTGAGCTCCTGTTATGAGCCTCAGCGAGGGAGTAAACAGAAAAAAACAGGCAAAAATTCTACTTTTATAGAGTTTGGTGGATGATCCTGTGTATGTTCAGAGTGTCTTCGTTGCAGGTTATGCACATACAAATAAGTAAATCCTACATTATAGAATGTTTTCTAGAAACCATCATGGCACTCCTTTAAAGTCAGAGCACCAAGTAGCTCCCCCCTTGTTCCCCACTTTTTATATTATAGATTCATTAACTCATTCTTTGTATATACAAACATCTCTTTGGTACAAAGTTCTTGGCAGATGGATAAGACAGTTCTTATGGAAACAAGCCTGCTATAAATATAACACAGTGTGGTTGATGTTATAGTAGAGGTCAGAGTTAAGAGCACTTTAGCCCGTGAAGAGAGCTGAATCCTGCTTGGAGCCCTTGTCTAATGCTTTTTTTTTTTTTTCCTGGCTACTCTGAGCAGCATGGGCATGTGAGGTCTTTAGTGACCAGGGGCTATCCCCAAGCCTCCTGCAGAGGAAGCGAGAAGCCTTAACCACTGGACCACCAGGGAAGTCCCTCCAATGCTTTTTTTTTTGTAGAATATCATTTGAGTTGGGCTTGAGGAGTGAGTAGGAGTTCTTTTCCTTAGGATGGAAATTGAGGCAGAGATAGAGCATGAGCAGAGGCACAGAGGTGGGCATGTACATGTGGGTGACCACTTTGGAGGTGGCCACAGTGACCAGAGCAGGGTACTGAGAAGCACCAGAAAGAGGCTGGGCTTGTACATGCAGGATGGGGCCAGGCTCTGAAGACTACTCAAGTCTCTGAGCATTGTGAGCTCAGAGACTGTGGCCTATGTTGAATGAATGAACTGGGAAGATGGGAAGCCATTCATAGTTTTTGAGCTTCAGAATAGCATCATTAGAAAATGGAAGTACTGACAGTTCTATAAAGGATCAGCTTCATTTGACCATCGTGCAACTGTTCATCCTGTGCATCACAGAAAATGGTCCTTACTATACACTATTTATCAATTGTTCAGAAGACTGCTAGGAAATAGAAAATAACTTGGAATAGATGTCATGAAGTCCATGTATGCTTTCCTTATAGTAGAGTAAAATTTTATTTTGCTTTGGTTTTAATTTATAAAGGATTTGTAGACAATTAACCTAACTGATTCTCAAGGCAGTAGGAGATTAAATACCACAAATGCAAGAGATGGGAATTGTTAAGAGAGTGAATACAGGAAGGCACATTGTCTGAGGCAGGCAGTGTTAATTTTTATATTGGAAGTGAATGAGGAGAGGTTTATGAAAAGCAGAACCTTAACTCAAAAAGTGAAGCACCCTGTGTGGGGCCATTTAGTGGAGAGGCAGATGCCATCATAAATACCGTAGCATATTGAAGGCGTCATTCTCACAACACAGTACAGTAATTGGTATGGAAAACGAGCAAACCATTAAGAAGGGAAGAGGTCAAGTTGTGGAGCATAATGGAAATGAGGCCAGGTACTTCTGGTCTCTAGGAGGAAAGGGCAGCTATAGGGGTTGAGAGAGATGCAAGTGGTAGGCAGAGGTAGGGGTGGAGTAAGAAGCTGCTGTCACGATGGCAGTGGGACAGGCTTGAAGAAAGAGGTTTCTTCAGTGTGAAAACCTGGTGAGGAATCTTTGCTCAGCAGGAGGAGCTTTCACTCTTCAGGGAAAGTGACTTGAGTGATCTACCTCTGGAAACCTAAGGAGGGGAGCTGTGGCTTTCTGTGGAGAAGGTAATGATAATTGCTGGAACCCACCAGTGAGGAGGGGGGAGAGACTAAATCAGGTCAACTTCATTACACCTCTAGATAGTACACAGACAGACTTACTGTCTTGTTTTTTATGTAATCTGTGTTTTTGGAGGCTTTGGAGCTGGACTGTTTAGTTTGATCCTAGCTGTAAGAATGTGGGCAGGTTATACCTGTTTCCTTATCCATAAAAGGAAGTTGAGGTAGTACCTACCTCTAGGATTATTTGAATATTGAGTGACTGACTACACCTAAAGGTTTTGGAGTGGTGCCAGGCACATGTTATGGTGTTAAACATTTGTTGGCTCTCTCGCTCTCTTTTTTTTTTTTTCCCTTCTAATTGGTGAATATGCTTTGTGTTAAAAATGAAGAGTTCAAATTATATCCAGAATGCTGTAAGATGGTAGGGAAGTGGACCCACTAAATAGAAAACAAAGAGTAGCTGATTCAATATTAGCAAGGCTTCAGTTAGAAATGGATAAATAAAAAATGTTTAGGCACCTAAAGAAGACATTTTCTCAAATCTAGGAGAGTTCAGTATGTAGACAGCCCCAAGGTGGTAAATAAATTAAGTTTTGCCCCATTTTTAAGAAAAAATGAGAAACAAAGGTGCTTTTAATTTAACTTTAAATGCCATCCAAGGTATATAATTTAGTAGGAATGTATTAGGCTTTCTGGGAAAGTCAATATAAAAATACTGTGCTGCTGTCCCTGATTCAGTTTACTTAGCGAGTGGTGAGCTGTTGGCAGAGGGGCGCCAGCATACCTGCTTGTATAGTGGTGTCTTTAGAGTTGTGTAGAAGCTTAAAATCTTATAGATCAGGTAATGTCCTAGGGAATTTGCTGTTTAAGGAATTATAAACGTTTATGAGAACTCTTAAATAATGTTGTTTCCCCTGAATGCCGTTTCCATCAAGTTTCTTTTTCCATGCATGTGTTGCATTTTCCTAAAGCAAGACTCACCTAAACTATAAAACTGTACAAAAGTTGGCCCTTCTTCCTGATCACATTTTGAATACATCTATATTTCTTTCTCAGTAATGTGTATGTTGCATTTATTCATATTCTCAAGAACTGTAGCTGTCATATGGTTGGAAAAGCACTCTTGATGATAGGCTCATTCCATGTGCTCTGATTAACAAAGAAGTTAGCTGTCTCTTCTCCTTGTCTTCTCAGTTGACAAGGAAAGTGATAGTAAAACTCCCTAGTTTGTACTGGGGAGGTGGTGCGTAAAGTAGGGAAGTCCAGCTCAAATGGTGAACAGGCTGACTGACCTATAGATATTAAAAAAAAATAAATTTAGGTCTGTTAATCCTAGGTACGTTGGTAACTCAGACAAGTTGAATGTATAAAGCAGAAATAGATAAGAACACGTTGTAGTTAATGCAACTCTTGTTTTAAATGGTGTCTTAAAGGGCTTAAGGGTATTAGAACTGACAGCAGTTTATTCAGTTAAGCACAATTTTATTTGCAGGCTTATTTGCACAGTTAATTTGCTCAGACTGTAGCAAGGCTGTAATTTATAGCAATTTTTTCAATTAGTAGAATTAAAAATAATCTTTTATGTTACAGTGGGAGAAAAGAGAGAAGAAAAAAAAACTCAAGGAGAAAACAATCTGCCAAATGTATATTTTCCCAGTGAAAAATCTTATTATAAAACTAGCTGAATGGACCACACAACAGGGAGGCAGATAGATGAGATTATATCATAGAGAGGCACTCTGGGTGTTTGGCCAAGTGCACCTGCAAATCCACTTCACGGCTAATTCACAAAATACAGATTTAAAAAGGAAGATGCTTTAATGCCTATATTTAATATTCTGAATGATTTTGTTCAGTTAAAGTCATCTGTAAAACTATGGGCAAGTCTGTTAATCACTGTATATCAGTTACCTCATTGGGAAGATCATCTGATATATGATGATATCTCAACCCCCCCCCCCTTTTTTTTTTAACATATTTAGAATGACCTTCACCTAGTTGGTCAGAAGTAGGAAGGGGAGATCAGAGGAGGCCAGACTGGCCTGAACATAAATTATAAGCCTACCTGATGTGGGATTTGGGAAGTAATAAGCCACTTGTGATGCATAAACTGCTTGAGATAAAATTGCTCTCGGTTTTTATGTTCATTCCATTACTTATCCATTATCTGTAGATTGTATATTATGTGAGAACATGGTGGGCCTGATTCCTGCCCTCAGAAGCTGCCTGGCTAGTAGAAGACACAATACTTAAACAGTTACACAACTGTTACAAGAAGGCTGAGTACCTGGAGAGATGTTTTAGTTCGGTATAAAGCAGAGGTGGGGGCCAATAAGAAGACGGGGCCTTTGTGATTTTTTCTTTTTTTAATTGGAATACGAAGAGTGAAAGAGCTAGCCAGGCCAAGAGGCTCCGGAGGTTTTCCAGCCAGAGGAAACTGCGCAGGGATCTGAGGTGGAACCGACACTGCAGCTGGAGCCGAGAGGACAGAGGGGCAAACTGGCGAACTGGGGCCTCACCATAGCACGGCAGGAGACATTGAAGGCTTTAAGACGTGGGTTATAGGGTGGGACTGGAGCCACTGTATGCAATATAGAAGGATTCCCCACCCCACCCCTGGGAGCACCTCTGCCCACTCTGCTGCCAAATGCCTTGAAAGTCTTACCTCCCCCGATATGCTCGTTCTTTAACCCTTTGCTATCTGACTACGATCTCCACACTAAGACTTGTTTGAGGTCGCCAGTGACCTTTTTGCTGTCACACTGAGGCCTTTTTAATGCACTTGTTATCTGAGACATTTTGATGCTGCTAAGCACTCCTTCCTGAAAGATGCCCTGCCCCACTGCTGTCTGGCTTCCGAGACACAATACTTCTTTCCTTTCTCTCCTTGTCTTTGTTGTCTTCTCTAGGTGTCTTCTCTTCCTCTCCTCTCTCTCCTGACCCCACCAAACACTTTCCTAAAGGTTCTGTGAACGGCAGATCTTCTGTGTGCCTAGAACTGTGCAGGTGACCTGCTCTCACCTGTGTTCCAATTGTCTCTTTTATTCATATTCCTTCCCCCCCACTCCCTACTTGCCCAGATACTGACTGAGCAGCTTTAGGCAACTGTGCAGGGCACTGGGGAGGAATAAGAGGTGGGGTCTCGTTCTTAACGAGCCAGCATTCTAAGATGTTAAACATGGTAATTAAGAAGATAATTTCGGGTGAGGCTAAAGAAACAGTATGGTATGAGTAGAGAATGCTTAGGTAGGTGGGAGAGGGGCTACCTCTGAGGAAATGACATTTGGGCTCAGACTGCAGGAGCCAGGCCATGCCAGGACCTGGAGGAAGAATACCAGGCAGAGAACAGCAGGTGCCTAGGCCCCATGGTGGGATGAGCTTTCCATTCCATGGTGGGCTTGCTTACCTGAGTGTCTTGTTAATACCTCCCATTTAACTGCTCCAGAGTTGACAGCATCTTTTTCTGACCCAGCCAACCAGTGGGTGATTTCTCTGTTCCTCTTAGTACTATGTCTATGCATAGCCCTCAAAACCAGTGGTCAGAAAACTTTTCCTATTGAGAAGAAGACAGTGAAGTTCTCACCTCTGAGGATCATGCCACTCTGTGACAACTCCACAGTTCAGCAGCTGTGTGACTAACTAAAGCAGACGCAGACACAGACAACGTGTAAAGCAATGGGCGTGCCTGTGTTCCAGGCGACTTTATGTGTGGACGCTGACATTTGAGTTTCCACTGTCACAAAATACTTTTTCCCCAACCATTTAAAAATGTGAAAATCGGGGACTTCCGTGGTGGTCCAGTGGTTAAGACTCTGCACTCCGGGTGCAGGGTGAGAGTTCAGTTCCTGGTTGGGAAAGTTCCACATGCTGCGTGGTATGGCCAAAAAAAAAAAACCAAAAAACTTTGTGCACTTCTTTGTTGTGGAAAACAGGCGGGAGGCCAGACTCGGCATGTGGACCCAAGTGTGCTGACCCCGGCCTTATTTCATCTTGGTTTCTCTCCCTCCAGCCCCCAGTTCAGCAGTCTGCCTGGCACTCTCAGTGTCCCTCCCAGTGTGGGGCTCCTTTGTCTCCTCTGCTGTTCCCTGCCTCTGACCTAGCTTTCCTTTCATTACCTGGGTGATCACAGTAGTCTCCAGCCCAGTCCCCCTCCCTCCAGCCTTCCCCTTCCGTCTGTCTTCCCTGCAGACATTGGAGAATCTTCTTGCAGTTGACTCATGTCATAGAACTTCCCGGACTGTTGCCTTTATAAGCTCTATTGTCTGCAGAAAACAGTCCGAATTCCGCCTTTGTGTAGTATTCAAGGGTCCCTGTTGTAAGATCTCAATTTTCCAGCTTATTGTCCCATTTCTTTCATCCACACTGTGCCCAAATAGATCGTTCACTATTTTACATTTGTGCCTCAAACATTGCTCATGTTTTTTTCTGCTTCCTCGCCCTCTGTGGACTTTGCCCATGCCTCATGCTCTCCATCTGTCACAATTCTGAAACTGTCAGGGTCCCTTTAAGTATCCCTTATGCCTCCGCCTCAAGCTCCCGCAGAAGGCGTGTATCATATATACTTAGCTCTCTGGCTGTGTGCAGTCCTCTTTTCCAGGCCACTGTGTTCTGCCCTGTGCTGCAGTTCCTCTGTAGACTTGCCTCCACTGTGCAGTTTCAGGGTTCTTGAGGACAGGGACGTATTCACTGTAATATTCCCTTTCACAGAAGGTACATGCTTGTTTATTCAGTAAATGCTAAATCCTGTGTAAACGATTTGTAGAGGCTCAAAGGGGGAACATTTTTACTAGGAATGTGACCACATTAAATCCTGACTCTTATATGAAGTAGTACAGTTTTGTGAAAGATTTGAAATATTTTGGAAGACTACTGTGATATTCTTGGTCCTGTCATACGTTTTAATGTTCCTCTTCAGGAATTGATATGTTTCCTTCTGTAAAAAAGAAGAAGAGAAAGACTGCCCAGTAAATCATGTTTCCTTTCCTGAAAACTCAAGGCCAAGTTATTTGCTTATTTTAGGCTGCTGTTCATTTTTCTCATAATAGTTTCCCTGCCTCAGTCTTCCATCAGATCACTTGTCACATGTATTAAGTATATTTAATGAACGGTGCTGGTGTGTGTGTGTGTGTTTATGTGTATGAGAAGCCCCAACTTTTGGTGAGAAATAGGAATTTAAATAAAAAATACTAGGCCCCTGTTTTCTGCAACCTGATGTGACTTAAAGATGGTGAATATATTAGAAGAAGCAGGGGAACAGGCCCTGGGGCAATACGGGCATCCTGATGTGAGTTTGGTGGAAAATGAGCAGGCCACTTTCGGAGTGTCTTGTGCTCTTTTGGTGAATTTGTCCTCCAGGTAGCTCACGTCCCCCAGGTTTGTGGGGTTTGTAGCACATCTTGTCAATTGCTAAGGAGAGGGAGCAAGAGGATGAGACTCAAGATTAGTAAGCTTTTATTACGTGTCAGCTGTTTACGTGCTTTGCATTTGATATTTAATTTAATCTTTTAATAGCCAGAGAGTTGAATCTTAATGGCATCATTTTCCAGATGAGCAAACAAAGCTAATGGTGTAGCTGGAATTCAAATTTGCAGCACTCTCATTTAAAAAAAAAAAAAAGCTTTCTACTTTTCCTCCCTCCCAAACGCTTTAACTCTTAAAAAGGCCTTCTTTCTATTGTCTTGTCACTCCCTCCCTTGTATTTCTGGCATTTACATGAGGACCCAAGGAGTGTGGTGCTACCCTCCTTTCCAGCCTAATGCTTCTGAAGCAGTTTTAGGCTTTAGGAGAAGTGCTTCTAGCCACCTGTGTTGTGTTTGGTATTGTTAGATGCTAAGTAATAAAGAAGATCTGAAAGGATTGTTTTTTGTGGGGGGGATGAGGGGTGAGGTGAGATGGGCAGTTGGGTTAATTTAGCAGTCCTAAAGATAATTTAGTATTTTCCTGTGAAATATTTTTGACATTTTAAAACCAAACTCGATTTTCTGTTACTTTATATTACTTGGTTATTGTATGACATGTCCCATGATTACCTGTTTAGATCTAAGTATTCTAGATGTGTTATGAAAAGCATTCTGGACTTGGAACCAGGAGCAGCTGGTCTTAGGCTTTCCTCTGACCCTGTGATTTTGGGCTCTCAATTGATCCTCACTTTCTCTCAACTGTGAAAGTGAAATTCGCTCAGTTATCCGACTCTTTGCGACCCCATAGCCAATACAGTCCATGAATTCTCCAGGCCATAATATTGGTATGGGTAGCCTTTCCCTTTTCCAGAGGATCTTTCCAACTCAGGGATCAAAACCAGGTCTTCCGCATTGCAGGCAGATTCTTTACCAGCTGAGCCACAAGGGAAGCCCAAGAATACTGACGTGGGTAGCCTATCCCTTCTCCAGGGGATCTTCCCAACCCAGGAATTGAACTGGGGTCTCCTGCATTGCAAGTGGATTCTTTGCCACTGAGCTGTCGTGGAAGCTGTAAAGTGGATTTAATAGAACCTGTCACCATGGCTGTTTTGTGAAGGTTAAATAACTTAGTTCACCGTTTCAGACAGTACCTGGGATTCAGTACCATTTAATAAATGCTAGTTACCCACTCCCACCCCAGATACTGAACATTGTCAGAAAGTCTGTAAATGATTATGTAATGTTTACATATTTATAAGTGGGAACTTTATTATTCAAGCTCAGTTCACTTCAGTCGCTCAGTTGTGTCCGACTCTTTGCGACCCCATGAATTGCAGCACGCCAGGCTTCCCTGTCCATCACCAACTCCTGGAGTTCACCCAGATTCACGTCCATCGAGTCAGTGATGCTTTAAACTTCTAATGCAGGAAACCCCATTATGTAAATAGCTGGGTTCCCACTAATATACAAAAGCATCAGTATAAGATAATGGTTTGGACTTCCCAAATCTGGAACCAGTGTCTGTGGGTTTGAATCCTACTTTATTTTACAAATTGAGTTTATTTTACTAGTTATTCAACCTCAGTTTTCCCTACTTCAGAATAAGGACAGCATACCTACTTCATAGCATTGTAAAGATTAAATGAGCACATGTAATTGTATACCAACATCCTATAAGGTTTTACTACTGTTATTATTTGTTAACCTCTGTCTTCTCATTGTATAGACAGCCAATAAGTTAACTGGAAAGTTCCTGAGATTTCGTCTCATGTCTTCTCTGATCAGGAGAATCCTCCGTACGTCGTAAACCTGTCTTTCTCCTCTGTCTTCAGGCTCTTCTTGTGTACTTCATTTCAGTTCATGCTACCCTTTTCTCATGTGCAGTGCACTTTCATCAATCCCCTTCTTTGTGCATTTCTTGCCTAGACACTAAAATCTCTTTGTTTTATGTGAAAACCCAAACATTTTCTAATAACGACTGATAATCCCAACTATGGATACTTTTATTCTAAGGAGAATGAAAGGTGTGTAATCTCAAGCAAATGAAAAAAATATACCAGATATTATTTATGAAATGCTTATTCTGTGCCGGTCATTCAGATTCGTACACTGAGGCTTAGAATGGTTGGATGACATGGTTCTCTTTGGCTGCAGTAATAGTTTCTGCTCATTTGGTAGGGCAGCTGTATAGTGTTTGAGGTATTTTGTGTTCAATTAGTCTTTTGTGTGTTGGCTTGGAAACCTAACCACGTTTATAGTAGTGTGTACTGGGGGGGAAATGAGCTCCAAATTTCAAATAACCAACTGGGAATGAATTTTTATAAAGACCCAACTGTTTATAAACTTGAGACTACCAGTGTCCTTGTTGGAATATATTACCTGCATTTCTAGATTTTAAAGGCTCATGTGCCTTGCTTAAGAGTACACACATCATTGCACTAATTTGCTTAGTTGTCTGTCCTCATCCGTGGCTGACCTTTGTATCCCCAACCACTACCATTGTGTTTGCCTCATAGTAGGGACCCTGTGAGGAGACCTAGTTAGTCCTCTTTAAAAAAATATCAATGATTTTTTATGCTTCTCTGTAGCTAGGTATATTTCAATTAAAAAATGTCAGATAACATTGAAGGAGGAATATTGCCGTGCAGTTAACAATCAGAAGAAAATACTGCTTATGCTAGGCTGAATTGAGACATTTAAAGGTATTTGGGAGCCAGACACTTCGGAGAATATTGCTTTGATTATTGGGAGGCAAGGAAAGCTGTCAAACGAGTTCCTTCTTGGCTTGGAGTCTTGTTTACTTTTCTCAGGTTAGAACTGTTAGCTCTAATGGTTTTAAGAGACCATGGAGACAGGTCTGCTATGAAAGGCCAGCATATTTAGTTCTAAGTTTATAGACATTTTCTAGCAATTGTTGTTGAATGGTTTGTAGCTACATAATGACCATAATATCTTACAATAATTTTAAGAGTTCAAAGAAAGCAAAGCCACCCAGGGGCACTTCCTTCCCCAGTTTTACAGCAGAGAATCAGAGCACTTAGTGACTCACCCAAGACGTCTGTGGGCCACCTCTTTAGTATCGTGCGCAGTTTGTGATTGAGTCGTAAATGACACAGAAGGTAGTCACATGGAGAGCTTGGGGAGCTAAATACGTGCCCGTCTGTTCAATAGTTCTGAGAAGTCTAGATGTGTTTGTGGATAGCAGATCTGGAGATTATCTGAGAGAAATTAGGATTATGTAGGGTTCAGCCCGTTACCCTGGCCATTATGAAGGGCAGTGTCTTGTTGGAGAAGATACACTAAACTCTTGTTTTGGGCCCTTGCCACACTGGGGCCTTGCAGAGGTCAGGGGCCAGGTTGATCTTACTTACACTTCTAGTCCTAGTCAGCCTCGTGCCTGCCAGTGAGCAAGCTGGTCAGTAATAGAGTTTTATTGATCGCATGAATGCTGGTGATAGACTTGTGGAAAGCCTGTTTCGTTGTTTGACTGGCATTTCTTTTTTATGTTTTTTCTTTTGTCAAGAGAAAAGCCACTTTACAAAGTACACCAAATCTAATTAGACCTTAATGGATGTAACAGTTGTATTAAGAACAGCAAAAACAAAGAGAAGTCATTACTGATAAAAAAAAGTGCTGTCTTGTACAACTTTCATCTGAAACATTAAACAACTGAAATTCAGAGAGGCAAAGCGATTTTGAGTTAGCCCCATGCCCTTCCCCTACCCCCGCACCAGGTGGCTGCGCTGCTCTTACCGGTTCAAGGAGACAGCACAGTACTGCCTCCCCTCCGACGAGGCGGCTTGAGTCTAGCTGCTCACAGGCGCTTCTGTTGCCTGGTTCCACAGAACTTCCTGGAGGCCTGGTCTCAGGCCTGCCGCCTCTGCTCACTGTCAAGGCTCTGTCCACACACCTGAGTCAGAACTGCCTGTCCTTGTCTTGTTCTTGTAGCAGGGCCTGCTCTCGGCATATTCTCACTGTGGGATCGAAGACTGGGAAGAAATTCAGCCAAGGTGTGTATGGCTGAAACGGTGCTTCAGCGCAGTCTGCATAACCCGACTGGAGCCTCTGAGGAGAGAATAGTTTTTTTTTTTCCTTTTACCTTTTTCTTTAGACATCAAAAAGCTTCATTCAGGCTGCGAATTGAAAACTGTAACTTTTAAATTTTATATAAGAGAGCTACGTATTTTATGGGATCTCCACCAATCTATATTTGGTTTTCTTTCTAGAGACAGTAGGCCTTTGCATTTTAGTTGCTTCTCTAAAGAGTTATGTTTGGATTAATTTTAGATAATTTATTTATCCTATTTTTGTTTGAAAAGTAGTTACAGTTTCAAATAGAACACTGTTAACCATTCTTGCATTTACTTTTAGAGAAGTCAGGGCCTAACATTGGCTCTTTGTAGGCAGTCATTAGAGATTTACTATAGCTAATGCTGAATTCTTTAGAAATTTATTTAGCATTTTGAAGAAATTAAATAACATTTGCATTTTATGAAAATTAGAAGTAAATAATAATTCTAAGATGTCACTCAGATAAACATTTTTGTTACTATCTCAGTGTTTATGGTTTCAGCCTTTGTTTTGTGTATGTATAAATCTGTAAGTTAAAAAAAATTTCTAGGTGATAATAGATTGTAGTGTTACAGTCTGGTTTTTTCACCAAGTGACTTCTCACAATTTTACCCCTACGAGGTAATACATTTTGGTTAGGGCAACAACTTTTTATGGTATATGATAATGGTGAATGAATGAAAGTTTGTTTACCTACCTCTAAAATATGTTGCATATGTATTGTTTGTTTTTCCTACCATAAGTAATCCTGTTATATATATCTTGTGCCTACATTTTTGGGGAATTTTCTGATTATTAGGAGACTATATGGTATTGTTGCATGAAAGTTGCCCAAATTTTAAAATTTGGGGTATTATTTATGCCATGATTTAGAAAGCACACACAGTACTTTAACAGAAATATCCCACATCTGCCCAGTTGGTTCTCTAAGACAGTAAGTTCTGCTGGTTTCTTGACAAATAAATTGTTCTGTGGGCTGTGGGATGCCTGAGCAGTGTTTCTAACAGTTGGATCTTCCCCAGAGCGCCGTAAACATTTTGGGCTGCCAGGTTCCAAGATTTGGTCTGGAGCTGTGAGATGAAGCCACCTAAAATAGCTGGAAAATAATCCTGTGGAAGAGACAAGCTTTGTCATTTTTATGTTTACCACGTGTGCTGCAGTGCACCTTTAACCCTTCCAAGTGAAGTAGGGTCATCTTTTCTTTTTTCCAAGCTACTGATCTTTCATGATAAGAGAGAGGCTCAAGGCAGTTTCAGAAGTTGGATCATTTCCTGATTAGTGGTTATAAAGATTTCACATGGATAGTATTCCCAAAGTGTTGTGAAGTTATTTTATTGGTCAGATCTGCTTCAGTGAAATCAACAAGACTAGCTTATCTTTGCAAAGTCTTGTGATAACAAGTTCACAACTACACTCCCCAGGGAGCACAGTTTATTTGTAAAATTTTGCTTCAGGCATCTCTCTTGCAGTCTATGTTGTGAGCCTTTCATATTCCAGATATGAAACTGGTTTGACATTAGTTCCAGGCACGACAGCTTTTTAGATATCCCCTTTGTGTAAGTCAGACAAAGTCTGCAGAGCTAGCACCATTTCTTCTCCTTTTATTTGCTTTCTCCATGTCTCCTGGTTTGCACAAGAGAGTCATTATACCTAGGCAGTCATAAACATTATTGATTAGCTTTATGTTTAATAAAATTAGACCTTGTCAGTTTTTAGTGAAAACCAAACCAAGGGAACCTGTAGGTACGGAGCATAGAGTTGAACAACAGGGAAAGGGCAAAGTTCTTCAAATAAGGCACAGATAAAAGATCTTATTTGTGTATTGTTCTTTGTCGTCAGTACTAGAATGTTCCTCCAAAGCCTCAGTTTTCAGAGTAATGCTTAGATGTTCTCTTTTATTTTATACTTGAGGTAATTTAGAAACACTTATATTTATAAATCTATTTCTGTTTTATGCATTGTATATCTCTCATTCTCTATATAATCTAGGTGGATTTAGATTGTTTTTTCACTAATGGTATTTTGACCTAACATGTTGATGTATTTACCAACGGCAAAAATTGTGTTAGATTTGGAATTGTGCTTACTAAATGATGGAGCTGTGTACTACTGTTCTAGTATGTGATACTGCAGATAAAATTTCCAAAGGAGCTTTGGAGAGAAAATTCTTGTTCAGGGTTGTATTGCTCAGTGAACTTGCTTTTCTTTTGGATGTCCCTGTTCTCTTTTGGTGTCTGAGGATAGGGGGAGGAGGTTTGCACAGGAAAGGTATTGGGATTTCTTGGCTCATGTAACTGGAGCTTCATCTATGAGCTCCATTGATGTCAAGGATGATCCTCTTCATTAGGAGCCCTCCTTGTTTCTGCTTTTCTTTCACTGGTCTCATTTCTTGCCACAGTGGGGTTTTTCTCCCAGCGGCTCAAGAGAACAATTGGCTGCCCCAACGTGGTGTTCTTCTGGCTTCCATTTGTAAATCTTTCCGAAGTACTCTTGCTTGGTCTCCCTTTGGTCTCATAGGAGGACAGTGATTGGTCAGACCCGGGGCATCAGTGGGAGTCAGGGCAGGACACTGTGATCTGTAGATCCGTTAGAACCACATGGGATGAGAAGTTTCTGCACAGATAAAGACAACAAGTGTCTAACGTCTTGAATTGGCAGTTAAAATTTTTGTTGATTGTGGTAAAGTAGACGACATAAAATTGACCATTTATAAGTTACAGTTTGGTAGTGTTATGTGCCTGTCTCCAGAATGCTTTTCATCTTGTAAAACTGAAACTTTGTACCCACCAACAACCTCTCCACTCCAGCCTTCCCTCCCACCATCCCCTGGCAACCCCCATTCTACTTCCTGTCTCTCTGAATTTGACTAAGCCAGGTACCTCATTTAAGTGGAATCATACAATATTTATCCTTTTGTAATGAATGTATAATTTTCTCAAGGTTCATCCATGCTTCAGTATGTGTTAGAATTTCCTTGCTTTTAAAACCTGAATACTATTCTATTCAGTGTGTGTATCGCATTCTGTTCATCCGTTCATCCACTGGTGGACACTTGGGTCGCTTTCACCTTTTGACAATTATGAACAATGCTGCTGTGAACATAGATATACAAATATCTCTTTGAGACCCTGATTTCAGTTGTTTTGTGAACTGGCAGTTTTTTTTTGTTTTTAACACAACTCTTCAACAGGTCTAGAACTAAGTTTATGTTTTTCCATAGAATATCTGCCCTGTATGTTAACCTCCTTGTCATATCACCTTCACTGTTCATTTAAGCCATAAGCCGGGGCTTATTTTGACTCATCTCTCCTGGATTATTAGTCACCAAGTTTGATAGATTTTAAACAATTGAATATCCTTTTAGTCCAATAGCTTCCCGTAAGTATGGTTTGTTCTCAAGGGGCTCTGTGAATAAAGAAATTTATGGTCAGATAAGTTTGAGAATTGCTTGATGTTGCTTAATTTTTACTTTTCTGGAAGAACAAAAATAAGAAACTGTTGAATGTTACTCAGTCAACTGTTTTTCAGATATGTGACCATGGAGATACCTTTTCACTTAATATTTACAAGAAGTTGAGAAAGAAACACATTTCTCATTGCTCCTTGTCTTTCACCCTCATTCCTTACTGCCTATTTGTTGGTTTTGTCTCTGGCTTGGACTGTAGCCCAAATATCTGAAATCAGGGGGTTTAACTTTTTTTTTGTCTTATCGATTCATCTGGCAGGCAATTGAAGCCTCCTTTTCTTGGAATTAAAACTTACATGGTTAAATTTGTTTGTGAAGAGCTGGTCTCTGGTTCATTTTCAGTTGCTGCAGCCCGGAAATACTGAATGGTGGGGAGAAGTGTGTGCAGTGACATTTGGACAGTCTGTGTGGACAGGTTTTTTACTTTCTCTGTCACAGTTTATTCATCTGTTAAATGAATATACTAGTAGTGCTTCATAGGGTTTTATGAGAATTAGGTGAGTCCTTATGTTCAAAGCACTTAGAACAGTGACTGGTATATGTCAGTGTCCAATAAATGTTAGTTGCTATTTGTTTCCTCACTCCCTTCCTGATGTAGTAACATCATTTTTTATCATCTTATTGGAAAAGATGATTTATAGTTCCTGTGAAGTTCATCATTCAGAGATTTTGCATGCATTTCAATAGTTAATCCTCAGTGAAAGGGAAAAGAATCATCTGATAATGTTCCTCATAATTAACTTTTCTTGGAGCTCAGTAATTGGCAAATATAGACCATCCTTTTATTACTGTAGTGTTTGTTTTATTTAGCAAACATTTATTCACAAGACTTAGAAAACAGAATACTAGCGGAAACACTGCGGAAGGAAGCGTGGTTATGAGTGACTGACTGACTTAGAGCATTTTTATTTTTACTGAGACTTACATATTTTTCTTTTGAGAGTTTCAACAGGTAAGAGCAGGAGTTCCAGTCATAGATAACCCTGTGACTTTGGACACGTGACCTAATGCCTTGCCATTTACTGTGTACGCCCACTTGCTTATTTGCAGAAATGTGGCTAGTTTTACCTGCTTGGGTTAATTTGAGTATTAATGAGACAACATGTGCAGAAAACTTTCCTGTGGTGGGTGATCTGTACATGGTTTCACCATTTCTTCGTGCAGCAGAGGCAGAAGAGGCTCCTTGTGACACCTGTTGCTCAGCTCTGATGCTCCTCCCTCTGTGGTGGCACGTTTCCCTCTTCTCAAGGCTTTATTGGCAAGCATTTCCAACTTTTCATTATAATTATCATTAGTGGTGGTGGTAGTGTTGATACTCTGTTTGACATGGGTACTGAATTCACATGCTTCAGAAAGCAAACCAGTATAAGGGTATAGATCGGAAAGGCTTGCTTCTACTTTTGAAACTGGCAGTTTCCTTTCCTGCCCATTTAAGTAACTGCTTTGATTCATTTCTTGTGTTCAGATATGATTATACACAAGTGTATATTCTTCTCTACATGTTATACAAAAGGAAAGCATACTCTATATACTTTCTGTACTTTGCTTTTTTCATTTTACAGTATATGCTTCTCTTTTCTGTATTAGGACATAGACTAGACTGTTTATTCATGTGGACGTGTGTATACGTGTACGCATATATGTATTAGAGCTCCAGTGTGTTCTGTACCATGGTTTACTTAACCAGTCTTCCTATTCATGGATACATTATTTGTTTCTATGCTTTTACTACTGCAAACAGTGCTTCTTTGTATAATCTCATATGTACAAGGTTGAATAAATTCTTAGGGTTGTTGGGTTAAAAGATAAGTGCATTTATAATTTCTTTAGAAATAATTTTTATCGATAGTAAATTGCTCTCCATTGGATTCATACCATTTTGCATACATTGGCTTTAATTTATTAATTTTTTTTTGCATTACAGACAGCTCTTTCTCCACCCTTCACACGGTTTTTTGAGCTGCTGTCTTGTCATAGTAGAGGACAGAGGAGCTGGTGTGCTGCAGTCTTTGGGGTCGCAGAGTCTCACATGACTTCAAGACTGAACAACAGCTTGTCAGTGTGGAGGGAGTTGTACAAGTGAAGGAGATCTCATCTCCTATTTCCTAATTGGTGGTGGGCTGTTCAAGTCTAGTGTTTTTCAACGTGAGCAGTAGGACACAGTTACACTGTGGTATGAGCCTAGGCATTCTGGCCGTTCTGATCTACTCTTTTAAGTCTTGGGACTGAGGATGGAATGGCTGGTTGTATTGTGTGTCTGATTCACTAAGTAGATCTGTGGGGACAGTCAGTTGCTCTCTACATAGAATGTTATTGGCTGCTGGGTCCCTTTCTTGGAAGTTACTTAGGTTTGAGAAGTGATAATTCTTTTTTTTTTTTTGCAAAAGTTATTCCTATTTATTGAGGATTTAGAATACAGACAAAAGAATAAAAACCACTTGGAATCCCTTAACCATAATCAGTATTTTGGTGAGTATCCTCTCAATCTTATGTGCCCATGCCCCAAATAAATTGTGTTTATACACTGCATGATTTTATAACCTTGCCCCCTTTTATTAGCAAATTGTGAATATTGTCCCATCTTCCAATAATTACACATGTATATGGGTTTCCCTGGTGACTCAGATGATAAAAAAATCCACCTGCAATGTGGGAGACCTGGATTCATTTCCTGGGTTAGGAAGATCCCCTGGAGGAGGGCATGACAATCCACTCCAGTATTCTTGCCTGGAGAATCCCCATGAACAGAGGACCGTGGCGGGTTACAGTCTTTGGGGTTGCATATGTACACTTATGATTATTATGGCTTGATGATTCTTATAGCTAAATTTTGTATATCATTGTTACTTGTTTAGAATAAATTGCTAGAACTTTTAAGTCAAAGAGCATTTACAAATTGCTGTTCAAAACTCACATGCTTATATTTCTATTTTAAAAATAGTTATAACCTTTATCTAAAATAGTTTTTAATCTAGAAAAGCTCACTTTACATGAGTTTCCAACTAATTATTAGAGTCAAAAAAGCAAATAAAACCAGAGAAAATCTTCTGTAGAAAAAATACGGAACATTTCTACATGTGAAAAAGAAGTGAGCAGTCTTAACAGCTGAACATCCAAGTCTTGGTCTCAAACCCATCTCTCCTAGTGAACACTACTATCAACCTTGAGAGCTTACTTATTCTTGTCTTTCTTCACTGAGAAGATGAAATATGTTAAGATGTCTTTTTCATTCACTGCAACCAGCTATCTTGACAAGCTGAGCTTTGTTAAGTCCTGGTCTGGCTGGGGGTGTGAAGTGTCTTTTTCATCCCCTAAGTGTATTCACCTGTAATTGATGTAAGCCAACCTCCGGAGTATCAACATCTTGAACAGGTGAATCTCCTCCATCATCATCATTCCCTTTTCTGTTTCGGATGCTCTGAATTAAGTTTTTATGAAAATCACAAATATAGAGATGTTTTGCCATCCTGTTGTGGCTTCTCCTTTGCCCTTGGATTTGGGGTATCTTTTTTTGGTATCCAGGGATCCAGCATTCTCCTGTTGATGGTTGCTCAGCAGCTAGTTGTGATTTTGGTGTTCTCACAGGAACAGATGAGTGCACGTTGTCCTTCTACTCTGTCATCTTTAACACAGTCACGTGATGTTTGTATTTCTAAATGAGAATACTTGTTTCGTCATTTTGTGGATATTATAATTTAAAGCAAATTTCCAGTCTATTAGTAAAAAAAAAAGATAAAATGTGTGTTGAGAACTCATGTTTTCTTTGTGGATTACCTTGTTAAGCCCTTTGTCCATTTTATTACTGGTGTGGTTGTGTTTTTCTTTATTTTTAAAATAAGCTATATATCAAGAATATTAATTTTTTGTGATACATGGTACAAATATTTTTCTTCTGGTTATTTGCTTATATACCTATGGCCTGTTGGTACAGAAATTTTCAATTTTTTGTACTCAAATCTATCAAATATTTCTTTATAAGGTTTTTACTTTTGATGTCATGTTGGAGAGACCTTTTGACTTGCCTAATTGTAGGTGTTTATCTCTATTTGGACTTAGTGTTTGGTATATTTGAAATTTTTAAATAATTGAACACATTTTAGTATAAGGTGTAAGATGAATGTTATTTTTCTTAATATTTTTTTCTAACTTACTATCCAGTTATCTCACTACAAAAAAATTATCATTCTTTGTACTGACTTGAAATCCATGTCTTCAAAAATTGTTCTGTTTTCTTAAACATATATACTAAAATCTATACCGAAGTTCTATAGAAAGGACTTCACAGCCCTGGACTGTTTTCAGGCCATTGATGCCAGGGTGATATTAAGGAGGTAGCTTAACCCTCTCTTTGACTCAGTTTCTTCCGTGAAGTCATATTTGACCTTCAACCAGAGTTGCTAAGGAGGATCTGATAAGAAAGTAGATATAAATCAGGAAGTTCTATTTAGAGAGTAAGTATTTGTAATACTAATTAGGATGGGGCCAGGAATTCTGAGGCTGTATAGCAACGCTTAAACTAGTAACACAACATAATAAAAGGTTACATTTTGGTTTTGGGAGAATTAGAAAAACCAACCAAAGAGCTTCTCTGACTTTTGAGTAATTTCCCATTAGCCAAATAGAACTGAATCACTGAAATAAAAAATTTTTTAAAAATCTATTTAAGGGGTTAAATACAGGCATTTCTTTAATGATTAAACATAGAAAGCACATGTAATGCTACGTTTTCCACATTATGATATTCTTCATTTGGTCTTTTTCTTTTTTCAAAAATTAGGATAATTACTTTACTTTGAACAAGAAAGTGGTATAAGCAACAGTTTGGGCTCCATAACATGTTCTTCTCCCATTCTGCTCCAACCCCAATGTAAAATTTTAGGATAAAACATGTATTATATTTAGCTAATTATTTATCTATTGTTATTAGTTCTAAGGCAGTCATGGCATTGACTGATAATCTGGCTTAAAGTCTAAGAATCATATTCATGTCGAGCATGCTAAATAGTTGAATTTGGGAAATGAAACTTTCGTTTGGGTTACAGTTGAGTGTGTATGCTAATAAAGAGTTACTGAACCCCCTATTCTTGTTCAGTTAAAGAAGATGAATGTGATTTGTCCACATTTTCACAATTCCTTCCATGTCAACACAAGTTTTGTTGTCCCTTTACCTGAAGAATATTCTGAAGAAATAATCTTGCGAAGGAAAGATCGCCTAGCTTTGAGTCTACAATGAAAGTGCAGAAAGTAAACAATAGTAGTTTTCTGCTCAGTTATGTTTAGAACTTTTTGTTGTTGTTCAGTTGCTAAGTTCTGTCTGACTCTTTGCCACCTCATGGACTGCAGTATGCTAGACTCCTCTGTCCTTCCAATGAATATTCTGGATTGATTTCCTTTAGGATTGACTGCTTTGATCTCCTTGCATGCGGTCCAAGGGACTCTCAAGAGTCTTCTCCAGCACAGCAGTTTGAAAGCATCAATTCTTGGATGCTCAGCCTTCTTCAGGACTTCTACAAGTAATGTATTAGTCTCTAGAGGACACGACTGTTCTGCCTGTGCCAAAAATTTCATGTATTCTCCTTGAACATCAAAATGGCCTACTCTGGTTCTCCAGCAGATAGCTGGAAGAAGGCAGCATAGTTCCTTTCATCCACTGTGAAGCAGCAGTAAATTCCTGCAGAACGTGTTGGCATGTTTTCTTTCCCCATGAAAATCTGGGTCTGCTGTCCTCTTTATCTCTTATAGCCAGATAATCTGCTTCCATTTAAGGTATATCAAATTTTATTGTTCAGATGTTCTTCATAAAATACCTTAGTCTTTTCTTCTAATTTGGTAGTTTATTTGCATATAGGTATTCTTTTGAGGGGTAATTTTTCTCTTTTTTGGATTTTTGTCTAATTCTGGATCATTTGCTCACTTGTTAGCAACCTGTTTCCAGTAAAAGACACCAAGCTGATACAGAGGGTCTAGGTAGGCTGACTGGACTTCAGCTTATCCAGCTTTTGCAGATCTGTATACCGCACCTCCTCTATCTTCCCTGCCTTGGCAAAAGAAGTGCCTGGAAATCTGTGTGTGTGTGTACGTGTGTGTGAGCGTGTGTGTGCACGTGTGTGTGTTGGGGCACTGATGGGACATGGATGACCATGACATGGCTCTTCATTTGGTCTTTAGATTCAGACATTGCCAGTAACCTTACTGAGTCAGGTACCTGATTTCATATTGGAGATCTGATAGTTACTGACTTTGAGACCATAGTCATTTCGTACCTAAGTCATTTCATACTTCTGGGCTTTGGTTTCTTCATCTATAAAATGAAGCTCCTTTGTAAGAATTTGGATGTAATATCCCGTTTCAGCCCCGATTTCTTGGTCAGGAGGAGCAGAGGACTCTGAAAGGAGGCCAGTTTTTTTTTTTCATTCCAACCAAGGGCATTTTGAAATAACTTTACCTTTTATGTCTGATTTTACCTTTCATGTCCTATTATTAAGACAGTAAAAAGCAGTTAAACCTCAATAAAAGTCCCAGTGAAAGAATTTCCGGTAATGTCTTTGTGTTCTGTATTTAAAAATGTTTCCATAGAGTTAAGGTATAATTTTTTTTTTTCGAATATGGATACAAGTTACAGTAAATTCTTAGCTCTTTTGAACCCTTAGGGGTGAATCATTTTGGGACAAACAAGTTTTCTAGATGAGTGAGAATTTAGTTATAATGACCATATGTTAAAAACATAACTTTGAAAAAGTTTGAAAATATTTGCTGTATGCCTTTGCATTGAGGTAACTGAATACAATTTATTTTTCTTTATTAGTCAGGTTCAGTTATGAACATAAGTTATGGTAAGCCCTGTGCTCATAGCATGGATTTGAAATAGAAAGACCTGGGTTTAAATTTAATTTTTATCAGTTATTGACTCTGTTGCCTTGGAACAGAAAATCTCTCTTCACTTTTGTAATTTTTTAAGAAACTGAGATTGAAAAACTTGATAAAAAATAGATCTTCCCTAAATTATGGCTCTTATGATTGTTGTCATAGGAATATCTTCCAGGGTCTATTGAGTTGTATATGTACACAACACAGTGTGTTTGTTTCATTCTAACTAGATTTGCACTAGAATTCTTGTCTTTTCTATAGTTTTTGTCACCTTCCCTGTTTTCTTATAGGGTTTGCAGACTTCTTGGCATCGAGTCATTTTATACTTAGTGTTAAGTGAAAAGACATGGAAACCGGTAATGTTACTGATTATTTGTGTGAAATTTCTGCAACATTCCTTTTTGTTGAACTCATATTTTATGTGTGTTCCAAAACAATGCAGCTTTAGCACCATTAAAACATAAAGAGTATCCTTGCACGCTGGTGTTCATTTAGAAAGGAATACTATTGAGCCACCCAGTAGTGAGACACATAGTCTGCGTTGTTTTTCTTTTATTTCCTGTCCCCCTTTTATTGACTTGTATGACACACATACACTTGTGGTATAATACATCGGAGTTTCAAAGTACAGACTGAAACCATGTGGTTTTCTGTGAGGTTTTTTTGTTGTTGTTGTTGTTGATTTTTGTTTTAAACTTGGTGTGGGGATTATATCCCTGACGACCTTGATCTTACAGATTACACATCTACTATGTGCCCAATCCTTGTGTGTTAGATGGAATTATTCCCAGTTAAAGATGAGGAAACCAAGATTTGGAGTAATTAAGTACGTTTTTCAGCTTATATATGAGTAACTCTTTGACTGCAGGAACTCATGCTTTTACCCTTAAACCGTGTTGTATGTTAGCTCTGAACTACTATAGTGACTCCAAACTTCTGCAGAGTGTTCGTATCAGGTGGCCAAAGTATTGGAGCTTCAGTCCTTCCAATGAATATTCAAGGTTGATTTCCTTTAGGATTGTCTGGTTTGATCTCCTTGCTATCCAAGGAACTCTTAAGAGTCTTCTCCAGTACCAGAGTTAGAAAGCATAAAGTTCTTTACTAAAGGGCCATTTTGGTGTCATAATTAAACTTAATTTTTTAAAAAAATTTTGAAATAACTATAGAGTGACAGGAAGTTGCAAATTTAGTACCAGGAGAGCTTGTGTTGTTTAGTTGAATATTAGCATAAGTGATGTGCTTTTCTCTCTAATTTTTTTTTAAGGTTTTAGACTTATGGAAAAAGTTTCTAAGATGAAAGATGCTCAGTGTTGGATCTCTGAAACCTTGGAACTAGTTTTGTGAATAGCCTCAGGTACAACTGGAATGATGGCTGAAATCCAGATGGCGCTGGTCAGGACTGTGTCTTTGTCAGAAACATGAAGTGGTTCCCTGGAAGCCAGAAGCACCCTTAGAAGGAGAAATAAGCCGTGGAGTTCTCTGGACTCCCCTTGAGCCTCTTGAGCCTTTGAGCTTCCTGTGGGTGCTTGGGGTTTTGCAGATAGTACTAGTGGTCTTGGAATGCAGTTGTCAAAAGTAGCAGGCAATGGCTGGGAGCCAGCTTGGCAGTCAGCTCCCCAGTAGCTCAACCTTCATAAGGTCCTGCAGACCAAACTGGGTGAGGAGGATCAGCCTCACACAGGTATTTTATCACTCCCACTCCTCACCCCCCACTTTTTTTTTTCTTTTCTTTTAACACAGTTATTTGAAGGATTTTCTGTAAAAGGCCTGAACTTTTCCAGGCACTCAGGGTAAGTTAAAAATGCATGGCTTTGTGTTCTTATTCATACCTATTTGATTTAACCATGGTCATTCTTGTAGGTTAAAAAAGCAGTTTAATGTTGGAGATCATGTCAGCCTTTTATGCTGTCACACTGAAAATTCTTCTCGTGGAATAACATGTGTTTAGGGAAATGTTGGCTCTGCCTCCTTATTTATGGAGGAGATATAGCACTTAACTGTTTGTAAGGAGATAAACTGACTTAATCCTCTTAACAATCATGAGGTTGGTCCTAGTATTGTCCCTCTTTTTAAGATCACTGCTGGTGAGTGATGGAGCTGGATTCATACCCAGGCAGTCTAGTCATGAAGCTATACTGCGTCTTAGCACTTTTGTTTGGCCCCGCCTCCCCAGACATGCTTTGAAAGTCCTGGGTGTCTGGACAGCTGACGGGCAAGTACCTAGGTGCCTCTTTTTTATTTCATGGGAACAGGAACTTAATTTTCCCTCAAAGAGGAATAGTTCTTCTACAATACAAGAGTTTTTGAAACTTAACAAGGATACTCTTACAGCCTTTCGGCCTCTGGAGTTGAGGGAGTGAGGGTAGAGGCTTGCTGGCTCTAATAAGGAAAGTTATTATCTTGAGAGAGGAGGGTGAATGTTTGCTTAGTAGCCTCCATTCCAGGCTTGAAGTCCTGTGGTTCTCTAATAAATCCCTGCCTCTCCTCTGTGTTGCTTAATGTCTTTGATCTTAGACTTGGAAGTAAAAGAAGTGACTCAGCCCAAAAGGGAGTTTAACTTAGGAATTGCCTCTTTGTTTGGCATTAATTTAGGCATTGGTCTCTTGCTTGCTATGTCTGTATTGATATTGGTGGGGTAAGGCTGGGGGTGAGGAGATTAGGCCCCAGAGGAGCTGTGTGAGGAGGGGAGGGGAGTGTCCTTGGAGCTTCCTTTTCTGGGGCAGCTGACCTAGGTGTTCAGACACACGCCTATTATTCTATCAGATCTGTTCTAGGGTGGTCCTGCTGGATCCTGTCAAGTCACACTGCAGCCTTCTCTGATTGATTTGTCCACCTGGTATGGCTCTGACATCTGTTGAACAAAATAATAAAGGCCCATGCAGTGGTTTTCCAGGGACTTTCCCTCTTTTTCTCCCTTAGCTTCAGAGATGAGCCATCATGGTTGTAGGTGATTCTGTCATCAGCATCTCAGGTATTTTGTCACAGCAGGAAAGGCTGGGCAAATAGCCGGAGATCCAGATGACTTCCCGTTCAGGCTGAGTAGGAGGGGGAGACCAGCTGTTGGAGACTTGGTTTAAAATGGACTAAGATCAGTCTTAAGTGTTTCATTCTCTAATAAGCAGAGGAAGAAAAAGATTAGAAATCTGTTTTGTAAGTATTTTAAAAGTATATTTTAGTTTGGTCACAGTGGTTATGAGATTGAAAATTAGTTTAATTTGGTGTCCTCTCCCAAGATGTCAGCTGCACGTGCATTCTCACTCCCATTTCTAGAGGGCAGTCAAGAGAGAAGCTCCCTCGGTCCTGTTTTAGAGGAGTTAGGAAGGGAGAGGTTGCACATCCCCATGGTTGGGATCTGATTGGTTTTCAAGTTGCTTCTCTTAAGTTGATCCTGACTCTTCTTGCCAACTGTTATGGCCCTGGGGACTTTTGGATGGTCATGCTTGTGACATTCATTTGTTTATGGAGGGCCTAGTATGTTCTCAATACTAACTGTGAGAAATAAGAATGAATAAAACACAGTTTCAGCCCCTAGTATAGTGTGGTGGGTGATACATGCAAAAAGCAAGTTACGGTTGTAATTAACATGTTTAACAAAATACTGTGGGAGCACAGAGAAGAGAGTGACTGCAGAGGACTTCATAAAGAAGAGGGGGGCATTTGAGCTGGACTTTGAGAATTAGCCAGAATTCTTCAGGTCCAGTTGATGGGAAAGCTATCAGAAAAATCTCCAGAGGACAGAGCCTTAGAAACTTCAGGGTTGAGGAGGCACTCGTGGGGATCCGTGGCCCGAGATCCCTGCACCTCTTGTTTTGTGACTGAAACGCCAGGCTCTTCCTTTACTGGTTTTTCTTTGTTGTCTATGAGTTCACCTTGATGAGTCCCTGCAGCTTCTGTTTGCAGTGACACCAGGTACTGCCGATGAGAAAACCAGCTCTTTACTGCCTCATTCCCTTGCTTGTGGCTGCCCCCACCCTTTGCCCTCCCTTTCTCTAAACAGCAGCATATGTTGTGCCTTTGTGCCATTTATTGAGCAGGGACCCGTCTTCAGGCATTTGAGTGATGCCGCTTCAGCTCCCACTGAAGCTCTTCCGCACTGATCTCAGTTCGTGACCGGGCACAGAGGCTGCTTTTGGTCCTTTCCTGTTTCTCCATGTGTTTTCTGGCTTCCTAAGATGCTCTGTCCTTCCTGGGTTGCAGTCAGTGTTTCCCTTTCCTCCTGTTTAGGCGTCATAATGGCGTCTCGGTTGTTTTCTGCCAGCTGCCTAGTTTCAGAGGTGGACCTGTGTTAGGCCCTTGGCTGTGTCTTGTTGGTGTGTTTGTATCCATGGAGAGTATGGGCTTCCCTGGTACCTCAGCTGGTAAAGAAGTCACCCACAATGCAGGAGACCCCAGTTCTATTCCTGGGTCGGGGAGATCCCCTGGAGAAGGGATAGGATACCCACTCCAGTATTCTTGGGCTTCCCTGGTGGTTCAGATGGCAAAGAATTTATATAATAATTGTGTGGTCTGTATTGCCTGAAAATCCTAAAGACCAGATTTGAATGATTCAAAGTTAGTCACTTCAGTATGAAACAATGCGAGTCTGAAGGGAAACCAAGGATTCTTCGAAAGCAAAAGCTTTAACTTAGAGCAGCATGTTTGTGAAGCAAATAGTTGGGTGGTGTGGTGCCAGAACTACACTATTCTCTTCTGGTACTCTCCACCTACCGGGCTGTGAGAGAGGTGATGCTTTGAAGTGAATTCCGTTGCCATAGTCTTGTGGCGAGTCACTGTGGTAGAGCAGCGTGAGAAGCAAGGGTGCCCAGTGTGTCCTTTGAATTTCTGTTGAAGAAAGTGAAATTCCGTAAAGAGTCTGACACGATTGAATTTCTGTTGAAGAGTGAGCCCGAGTGGAGGGTGCAGGTGGGAGGTGGGTGATGACCCAGGTCATCATGAAAACACATGCGAAAGGCCTTCCAGAATCCCGCTGTTAGGCTGTGTTGTGCAAGTCCTTCAAAAGTTTCTTTACTTTGCCTGGAAACATGTGTAAGAGAGGGATACATCATTCTTTACAAAGATTACTCAGGGACTGACAAATGTTGTACTTGCCAGTAGTTTTGCTGAGCTAGAGATTGGTCAGATTTGATGTCTGGAGGATGGCCATTGAATTCAGACGTTCAAAGCAGAGGGTGGGCGGGAGCCCTACATTCTTATCTTCCCAGGCAAGGGAAGTATTATCAATGCCTGTTGAACTCTCTGTAAAATTAAACTTCTTTGCACCTTGGTTATAAAGTGGGAATAATAATGTTACCCCCTATGACAAACCTAGAGAGCATATTAAAAAACAGAGACATTAGTTTGCCAACAAAGGTCCTTCTAGTGAAAGCTATGTTTTTTTCCAGTAGTCATGTATGAGTGTGAGAGTTGGACTATAAAGAAAGCTGAGTGCCGAAGAATTGATGCTTTTGAAATGCGGTGTTGGAAAAGACTCTTGAGAGTCCCTTAGGCAGCAAGGAGATCCAACCAGTCCATCCTAAAGGAAATCAGTCCTGAATATTCATTGGAAGGACTGATGTTGAAGCTGAAACTCCAATACTTTGGCTACCTGATACGAAGAACTGACTCATTGGAAAAGACCCTGATGCTGGGCAAGATTGAAGGCGGGAGAAGGGGACAACAGAGGATGAGATGGCTGGATGGCATCACCGACTCAATGGACATGAGTTTGAGCAAGCTCCAGGAGTTGGTGATGGACAGGAAACCCTGGCATGCTGCAGTCCATGGGGTGGCAAAGAGTCGGACACGACCGAGCAACTGAACTGAACTTTATGGGATGGTTCAGGATTCAGTTCAGTTCAGTTGCTCAGTCGTGTCTGACTCTCTGCGACCCCATGAATCGCAGCACGCCAGGCCGCACTATCTATCACCATCTCCCGGAGTTCACTCAAACTCATGTCCATGGAGTCGGTGATGCCATCCAGCCGTCTCATCCTCTGTCGTCCCCTTCTCCTCCTGCCCCCAATCCCTCCCAGCATCAGAGTCTTTTCCAGTGAGTCAACTCTTTGCATGCGGTTCAGGATTAAATGAGTATAAATAAATGAGAAATAATATAGGTAAAAGGCTTGACATGGTTCCTGATACAGTGTTTACTTATATTTATTTTCCTCATTAATATTCTTTGTTATTTGAGATTTCCCAGAGATTCTGTACTCATTTAAAAACAACCCTTTTTATGGCTTTAGGCTCATCAGTAGTGACTTAAGAATTCTTACTAGGGGGAAGAAACTTTTGTTTGGATAGTTTTTTTTTCTGAATTCCATTCCCTTGCCTTTGGTGAGGGGAGTGCCAGGGAGAGTGCAGTACAGAGTCAAAAGTCAGAGCGGTAACAGAGATGTGTAGGCACAGGCACCAGCAGAGTTACTCACTGCCTGGCACATGATTAGGTCCTTGGGATTATTTGATGACAGAATCAATGATTATTCCCTTGGGTCAATTTAAACAATGCCACAGTGTTAGTATTAGCAAAAGGTGAACAAAGATACATGAGAACTCTCTGTACTGTCCTTGCAGGTCTTCTGTAAATCTAAAATTATTTCAGTATAAAAGTTTTTAAAAATAGGGAGAAATAGGGAGTTCAATGGTTACAGTTTTAGTCACGCAAGGTGAAAACAGTAATAAACATGTACTTAACAGTTCTGTAATGTACACTTTAATAACTGTTAAGAGGGTAAATTTTATGTGTTTTTAAAAAGAAAATGAAGGGACTTCCCTGTGGTCCAGTGGTTAAGACTCCTAACTCCCAATGCAAGGGGCCTGGATTCGATTCTGGTCAGGGAACTAGATCCCACATGCTACAACTAAGACCCAGAGCAGTCCAATAAATAAATAAAGCTTTTTTTGAATTTAAGAAAAAGAAAAGGCAAAAAATAAGTTGAAGAAAGAGTACCAGCAACCAAACTGGCACATAGCACCATGCCTGGCACGCAGTAGATGCTTGATACATGTTTGTTGGTAGTCCTAATAGTCTGTTGTTTGGATGTCCCTGTTTTTGTGTGTGTGGTTTTTTTAAAAACCATTATACAGGTTTTTTTTTATCTTAAAGTTGCTTTCAATGTTTTGCTTTTATAAACAACACGTTGATTTAGCCTCACAGCTAAACTTCTGTGTGCATACATTATGTGTTCTTAGGATGTATTTCGGAGAAGGCGATGGCACCCCACTCCAGTACTCTTGCCTGGAGAATCCCATGGGTGGAGGAGCCTGGTGGGCTGCAGTCCATGGGGTCACTAAGAGTTGGACACGACTGAGCGACTTCACTTTCACTTTTCACTTTCATGCATTGGAGAAGGAAATGGCGACCCACTCCAGTGTTCTTGCCTGGAGAATCCCAGGGACGGGGGAGCCTGGTGGGCTGCCATCTATGGGGTCACACAGAGTTGGACACGACTGAAGCAACGCAGCAGCAGCAGCAGCAGCAGCTGGGAGTCACATGATTCCTATTATTTTAGGGCTTTTCATTCCATTACCAGATTGCCATTCCCCACAGCAGTGCAGAGAACAGATTTTTGACAGGCAGAAATGGGAGATTGGGGTGTCGGGAGTAATCCCTCTACAAAAGAGGTGCCATTTTCACACTAAAGTTTGAGCCCCCTCTGAGTTCCCAGAATGTGATTCCCCAGGACACAAGAAGTCAGCCTTGGGCCATATAGCTAGTGCCCCTCTGCTGTGGTTCGGCGGGGCTGGATTGCTTTTATCCCCTGGTTGGGGATGGGGACTGAGGTGACTGACAGCCAAGGTGGACTGCTGATAGCCGCCCTCAGGGTGCAGAACCTTACGGTTGACAGATTAGGGGAAAGAAAGGCAGTACTTTTGCTTAGGGCCTCCTTCCCCTGGGAGCTGCATTCTGCTGGAGTGGGGAAGAACAGGGTGGGTAGATAACACAGACCTAATTAGAAATTGCCTTCCTCTTTTGGGAGTAGGAAATGGCAACTTGCTCCGGTATTCTTGCCTGGAAAATTACACGGACAGAGGAGCCTAGCGGGCTATAGTCAGCCGGGCTGCAGCGAGTTGGACATGAGTGAGCACAACGCACATGATTGTTAGAGCTTGCTTGACAAAGACTTTGAGAGTATCTGGTACAGTGGATTTTGACTCCTTGGAAATCAGGGTACCCTATTTCAAATCCAATCCCACATGGAACCTCAGTGTACTAAAAAGATTTAAATTCAGACTTACAAATATCGTTAACATTGACTTATGATAAAGGCTAGAAAACATGGAAGCTGACTTCGTGAGCACCCAATTTCGAGTTGGGTTCAGAGTGGCAGTCTCCATCATCTGCCAGTTTCACTACCTTGCATATTTCTGGATTTAGTTTTGGTTGAAGTATGTAAAAATCTGATTTGCTTGTGTAAATAATTGCAGGTAGTTTATTAGTAACTTACCTTGTAGTTTCAGGATACTCTTCAACTAAATTGACCCAGAAGCCTGAAAGAAGAATAGAGGGAACTTTTATCACAAGGTAGAATCACAGTATTTTACCACTGCTTTCATTCTTTATGACGTGGAGCAGGACAGAAGATAAGGTGTGCACCCTTTTTATTCCAGTGCAGCTAGTTAAGAGATTCATTTGTTTCTGTATAACTGACTATTCCCTTATAATAAAAGTATGGTCCCAGCAGATATACTTGAGGTTTGCCTGGCATGTTAATTAAGCGTGCTGTAGGTGTGCCTAGTAGTATACTTGCTTCAGCAGTTTTAAAATGGCAGACAAGAATAGGCCTGAATTTGAAAGATAGAATTCCAGCTTCCTTCAGAATCAGTGACATATTTATAAAATGTCCAAATATAAGCTGAAAATTGATGAGAAAAGCTTTATTCTGAGGTCTGCAGAAAGAAAATGTGAACTTATTGGTAGTCTTCAGTGTGTTAAAATTTGCTATAAAATTTGAATTTGTGGGGGTTTATTATGATGTAAAAAATTGTTCAAATATATCTTTAAAATGAAATCTGAATCCATTTTTTCCTCAGTAATATATAGCACTCAAAACCTTTCGGTTTCTTAGAACGTAACTTGAAAATCCTTGTCTGTTATGTAGTACAGCCTCACTCATTTTGTAAGTGATGAAATTGAGTCCTTCCTGGAGCGAGGTGGTGACTCTTCAGAGGTCACTCCGCAAGTCCTTGGGACAGCTGAGAGAGGAGTACTTGGGTCTCTTTGTTTCTTTCTCTATCCTGTTTTGTATTTTGCTGAACGAAGGACTCCCCAAGGGGTCAGAAGCAGAGAAATGTAAGTGGCCATCTCTGGTTTTGTGTATGCGTGTGTGTAGGCACGTGAGTGCACTACTGTGCACCGACTCACACCAGACACCCTGAGTGGTGGTAGCTTCAGGGGAGAGGGTGAAGTATATGCAGTTTGGGGTCCACAGACCAGGCTTGCCTTTCCTGGCTGTACTACCTTGTTCTGACTCTCACTACCGTTTGCTGCCTGAAAACACAATCTTCTCAGGACTCAACATGGAGGCTGCTCTGCTCTGACAAGTAATAGTAGCTAATCTGATAAACTAGTCTGAATGAAAGGTGAGAGTGAGCTAACTGGCTCCCTGTTTTTTATGAGATCATAAGCATCTCATGGAATAGAATGCTTTCACCCCAGGTCACTGTTTCAGGGACACAGGAATATGGGTGGGTGTTCTTGATAGTATCTTTTGTGCCCTTAAAAACCCTGTGGTATAGACCCATCCTTGAGAAATAAGATTGCGTTTCCTCTGGGCTGCTACTGATCTGCATGTTGCCTTTGTGAGAATGAGAAATCAGTGGCTTGTCTGGGTGGGGCAGTCCTGCACTGGGGAGCGTGGACTGGCGAGCAGAAGGCAGGCTGGGTTTCAGCTGTCACTCCCTCACTCAGTTGGATACTCTTGGAGATGCACAACCTGCCCACCTGTACCCTCTAATCCTGATCCTGGTGAACTGGAATTCAGGCTCTGTTACCCACTTTTGACCTTGGTCAAAAGCTCAGGCCTTGTGTTTGGGCCTCATTTAGCTTCCTGTGAGGTGAAGCTTTATAAACAGACGCTTTACTGTCTGAGCCACCGGGGAAGCTCATTTTGTTGTGCAGGGGTCAGATAAGCATTTAGCACTGTGTGCCTGTGGTACATAGTAGATGTCCAGATGATTGTAGTGGGAGTTACTAGATTCGAGGTGGAAGACTCTTGATACCCACAGGAAGGCTCTTTGAGCCTACTAATTGCCTTCTCCCATATTTCTGAGGTTAGGTAAGCCTAAGCAGTTGGCAGGACTCACTGGAGCCATGTTCGGATGGATTTTAAAGCCACTCCCAGGCTCCATGGGACATCGTGCCGTGATGTGTCTTTGCTGTCCGAGTCTTCAACTTTTGTCATGGGCAGGAGCAATGGCATCCTTTAAAGTGCTTCTAATTGTGAGCGAAACGTTTCCATTCCAGTTCAGTAGATGCCATCTTCCTATTGACTTAAAACAGTGACTGCTTTTCTGCTGTCTAAGAAGGAATAGAGATGTCTTAGAAGAACTACCACTCAGTTCCTCAGACTTCTTAAGCACCTCCTCAGGAACTAAGCATAGTTCTCAGGTCAGTATATGAAACACAGAGACAGTAAGACTCTACTTGGCCTCACAGCAGGGTGCAGATGGCTAGTGATTTCTGTGGAGCTTTGCTGGTTGGTGGTGGGGTGGGCACCTTTGATACTTATGGGCGTGGCCTGGAGTTCTAAGAATCCTACCCTGTGCACAGGGACTGTGCAAAAAGGAATTTTTCTGTAGCCTGAGTGACTTTTAAATATTTTTTTAGCTTACATGAGTTTTAAACTTTTCTATCCAGATATTCTCAAAAGTTGGAAAACCTGTTTATAACTTTATGAGCTTAGAACCCAATTTCATTTTACATAGAGTATCTTATGCATCATTTTGGTATATTCTGAGTTTTCCAGGAATGCAACTACCATATAAATTGATATACTACACTATATAAATAGTATACTACTTAATTTTGTTTGGAACTTTATCAGCAGCTATTCACCATTTTTTAAAATTATGTGACCAGTGTGCTTGTATTTGTGTCAACAAGAACACTCAGTTTCTGCATTTGTAGTTTTTCCATTTGTGGTTCTCTGCTGCTTCAAGCATTAGACTACTCCATTATATCTGCTAGTGTACTTGTGACAGAGCAATTATTGAAAAACAGATTCTTATAAATTTCTTTAAGTTTGCCTTTATGTATAATTTGGATATTATATTGATTACTATGAAATTTTGCATGTAAATAGTTTATATATGTTCATTTTGAGGTGGTAAGGGGAACAATATAAAATACGTGTTTTAAAAAACGGGGAGGAGAATGTTGAACATCTTCGGTCTAGTGCATTGGTTTCATGTTAATTGAATTTGGTGTAGAGAGAGGTGCAAACTCTAAGTCGTGGTATGTGTAAGCCTTGATTCTTGCATGACTTACAGGATCTCTGCTCCCCGATCAGGGATTGAACTTCGACTGGCAGTTGAAGCCTAGAATCCTAACCGCTAGGCCACCAGGGAACTCCTGTGTAGCCATGATTCTAAACTCGTTTGAATAAAGAGTTGTTTTTAGCTGTTGGTTTGAAGTTCTAGAAAATGGGTGTATCTGAAATGGATGTGAAGTGGTTACAGTGGTTTAGTCCACAGCACCCTGAGCCTGAGAATCTTAGCCCAAGGGACTGTAATTCTTGTCAATAGTCACCACAGCCAGCCAGTGGGAGTGTCCCCATGTGATCTGAACCAAAGTGGTTTCAGAGCAAAGAGTATCACAATGTTCTTTTAAAATATTAAAGTTATCTGTTACTGCTCAAGAGTGAGTTTTGCATTTTCAAACTTCTGCAATTTAATTAAACACTGTTGCATAATCGCTTGTGGTCTCAGTGTAGTTTATAATCAGGGCCAGAGTAATGAAAGGGCAATGAGACTGGAAGTTAGAGAAGCAGAACTCTTCCCTGGAGGCCTTAAACAGATAAATGTTAGGGCCAGCTGAGTACTGATCCTGAAAAAATATAATAAAGTGCTAACTATATTATGCATCAATCCTTATAGACTGAAGTTGATGGAGACAGGTGGTGGAGGAGGAGATTAGATTGGTGTGAACCTTGAGGGGAGGAGAGTAGAATATAAAAAAGCTGTAACTATTTCTTACCCTGATATTCCTTGCTGTTGTTACCCAAGCAGTCACCTTGACTTGTAGTTTGAATTTACTTTCATAGTAATTAATAAATTCCTTTTCTTTTCTACCTTATGTATGGTTTCCTCTCTGCTTGGTGACACATGAAAGGGAATTGGTATTACAGATGCAGAAACTTGAGCTCAGAAATTCAAGTCCCCAGGGCCACACAGCTCGAAAGTGGTAGGGCCAGGATTTGAGAGATGCCAAACCCACTCCTTAATGCCTTTCCATATCTTCATTCTGGAGATGGTGATCATGATTAAATTGTTTACTCACCATCTTTTTACCCAGATTATAAATCAGATCTCCATTGGCGCAGGACTTAGAGATTTGTTATAAGTTTTTGACATATAGTCTGTGATTGTATTTAAATGAGGTATGGTTAGAAGGTTCCAGCCCAGTAGTAATTTAGCAACTTAAAGTGTTTGACATGCATGGTTAACCAAAAACCTAAATCATACTAAATGTTTGAAGTGGTGAAGGGTCTGGGAGATTTTTATATTGTTACTAGTCTGTTTTTAAAATGTGTTTGTAAACTGAGAAACCTAGGTGAATGTATTTTTACTACTGATGTTAGTCTGGCTTTGGAAATTCCCTCATTGTGACTTCTTGTAAGCTTGGCTGAATAAACTGACAGGGGATTCCAGCCCTTATTGTGTAATTAAAGGTGAGGATATAGAGTGAATTTGTACACCCCCATATGGCTATTGTGAAGTTAGTTGCAGCTGCCAATGAAACTGGTCAATGAAAAAAATCTTATTTTTAAAACGGGTGGTCTGACTAGCTGTTGTCAAGTAGCTACCTGAAGAGGACATTTAATAGTATTTTTTCTTTTTTCCTTCTTAAAAATAATCAAATAAGGAACCCAACAGCACCTTTGAATGCTGAGGGAATTTTCGTACTGAAGGGACTATTGAAATCTCTGTTTCTCAGAAAGGCTTACCAAACGTCTACATGTTAATGTGTAGAGAGGATCGTAGGTCCCAGGCTGCACCATGTTATGTGTGCAGCTCTGTGATTTGAGGCCAGTTTCTTCATCTCTTTGTCTCTATTGACTCCAGCCATGTGAGAACTAGCAATTTCTGTTCTGAGGGCGCATTTCAGCAGTTGTGTCTTTTAGTCGGGAATGGCAGAGGGAGCACATTTGGGGTCAAGCCCAAATGGGGAGGCAGTCTCAGTTCCCGGCCCCCTGGTCCTTCCCCCCACCCCTGGAATTCCTGCTCGGTCCTTGTCTTGCCCTGTCTGTCCAGGCTTCCTGACCCCCTTTGTGAGGGAGAGGAGAGAAAGGTGAGGAGACCAGATTGGATTGGATGTAGCCAAAGAACTGTCTCTGGGCCTGGTTCTAATTTTGGCTCCATGATGACTTGTTCTTTTTGGAAATAGAAGTATCCACTCGTTGGTGATGTTGAGGATAGAGATAAGTGACCGGTAGTAAAGCTTTTATTTTCATATGCTGTTTTTCTTTCGCTGTCACTTTCATAGGCAAAGGTGATGACCCTGGCAACCCACAGTGCAATGGGGATAAATAAGATAGGGAGAAGGAAGTTTAAGACTCATTTTTCTCATCCATAGTGTTTACAAGAGATTGAAATAGTCTTACGAGTAAAACCGCAAGAGTGTCCAAAAGATTTTATTTGATTTGCTTATTTTCTTATCCCCAGATCACACAGCAGTTTGGTGAGAAGAGCCCAGGTTTGCTGCCTACTAGCTGGATATTCTTGGGCAAGTCAGTTAAATTATCTGAAACCTTATTTCTTCATCTATGAAATGGGTACAGTGACGTCTGCCCTAAATATTTTAGTGACTCACTGGGAATCAGCTAAATTAACAGATGTGAAAATGCTTTGTAAGCTTCAAAGGGCTGTATAAGTCAGAAGGATAATTGTTGTTATGGTTCCAGGTATCAAAAGTCTAGGTGGCTGTACGTGGACAGGTGAGAGAATCGTATTTTGGGGCTACTGACTGGATGTTCTGTATTCCAAAGCCCAGAAATCCTCACTGGGTTTTCTCCTAGTGCTCCTGCTCTGAGTTTTGGAGTGTGGCCGGAAACACATGCTATACTTGATAAAGGGCTTTGGCACTCTGTAATGTGGGGCTGCTGGCACCAGAAGATGAAATGATCAAGGAACATCTCATTATACTCAGATGTGTGAATCATGCACATTTATGAGTTACTTTTAAAAATGGAATCATAGTAGAAATGGGCATGGATTCAACTTATTTTTCTCTGCTTTAGCAGCTTTCAGGTTAAAAGTCACTGTATTTGTCTTAAAGCATAGCATTTATAAAAGGCTTTTAGAACTTAAGCCCTGTGTGAAACACCTGAATTTGAAACTGTCTTTTAATTTTCCTACCAGCAGATGAGAGGCAGTTTTGCACTGGCTGTGTCCCCGTGTACTGCTGTGACTCTTACTCAGTGAATCAGAAAGGAGGCATGGATCCCTACAACCTTGTTGACCTTCAGTGAGCCTCCCAGTCATTTATTCTGCCCACTTGTTTTACAGTGAGGGAAAACTGAGGTCAGGAGCTAGATTAGGGCAGAGGCAGGATCAGAACTCACCCAGTCTGTCACAGTGCTGACAGGGAGATAGACTCCACTGGGATTTAGTCACTGCCTTGACTAAGAGGCTAAGAGGGCCCCCTCCACTGCCACCAATTCATTCCATTTAAAATCACAGCTCATTTAGTTTAAGCCACTGCCTCTGGTTTAGTCCTTTTCAGACTTGGAAATAATTTTCAAGGATTAGCCTTAAAACCACACCACCTCTTTATGCTTAAAAATTGTGCTTGATTTCATTTAACTAGGTATGATCATAAGGAGTTCTCCTTTTTTGTATGGGGCTACTTTTTTATTAATCAGTTTAGCCATATTTGTCACTCTTCTTGGAACTTATTTCTTTTGATTTAATTTACTGTTTCTTAGCAAACATTTGGGTTCTTAATCTGTGCCAGGCCCTGTGCTAGGCAGGTACTGGGATAGGGAGGCATTCAGTGATGGAAGGGCCTTGTATAAAAACTTGGCTTTCTGTTGAGAGAATCTTAAGTACCACTCAGGCCCCACTGCACCCCTGTTTGTGTTTATAGTAGATAATGGATGGCCAAAAGAAGGAAACAATCGTTAGGAAAAGTAATGATTTTTTTTTTCTAAATATCTGTTCTTAGTCTAGCTAAGGAGACAAAATTACCAGTAAATAATAACACAAACCGGCAAATAAAAGTCAAGGAGATTATTGTATAGTCAAGGTTTTAGAATGTTGCTACCATGTGAGATGATCTTTAGAGAAGCACAGGAATCAAATAACTGGAGAGAATAAGGTAATTGACAATGAATGAATATCTAAAAAGAACCTCTCATTGTATCAGAGGCTTTAATATATTAGGTCACTTAACCTTTTTGGGAGGGAACTTTTTAAATTGAAAAATGTATCAAACACATGGAAGAGTACATAAACGGTGTGTGTAGTTTGAGAAAAATACCCAGGTGGTCACCATTCAAGTTAAGAAATAGAACATGACCGCGGTTTTAGAAGTCACCTGGTTCCCCTCCCCATTGAGCTTCCTCAGAGGTAATAACCATTCTGACTCTTGCTTTAATTATTCCCTTCCTTCCAGTGTCTTAATAGACGCCCCTAATGCAAGCGCAAGCCTGGTTATATAAGGAAAGGGAAGTGTTCCCCTCCCTCTTCTCAGGAGAAAGGGCTCTATGGTCCTGGTTTGAATTCAGTACTCCTGGATCGGAACAGATGCTCTGGATCAAGTCTGGATTTGAAGTTGAGAGGCTGTGGGACCCTTTTGGGGAAGTCAGTGGAAAAGGTCATGAGAAAGTTCTGGGAAATGGGGCTCTTCGCAGTTGGAGTATCTGGAAGACTAGTGGGTCCAGCTGCTGGGAGCCTGAAGTTTGATCAAGGGGAGTGGCTGCTCTGTATTTGATTTTCTCAGCCTTGCTTATGTTAATCCCTCAGGTGTAGGCTGCAGCAGAATATGAACTTTGTGGGGTGAAATGGTCTTTTACTGATTCAGGCATCAGGATATGGGCTGAAAAGAAGGAACTTCATCAGCGTATGATTAAGAGAAGCCAGATTCAGTTAAGAATCTGGCATTCTGCCCCTTGATGAGGTCTGTGGGGGTCTTGATACTACCTCTCTTTTTGAGTCTTAGGCCCCACTGTGGACTGTTCATTCCCTAAGTGGCTGCAACTCTCATCCTGTGATCTCTGTTCTGTCCCCTAGAAATTCCCTTTGTCTTGTCTCTGTTTAATCTTTATTTCTTGAGTTGGAGCTCTCCTCTACTAGCTTCTTGAAGGTACGTTGTTGTTCAGTTGCTCAGTCATGTCTGATTCTTTGCAACCCCATGGACTGCAGCACACCAGGCTTCCCTGTCCTTCACTGTTTTCTGGAACTTGCTCAAACTCATGTCCATTCAGTCAGATACCATCCAGCCATCTCATTCTCTGTCGTCTTCTTTTCCACTTGCCTTCAGTCTTTCCCAGCCTCAGGCTCTTTTCCAATGAGTGGGTTTTTTGATCAGGTGGCCAAAGTATTGGAGCTTCAGCATCATTCCTCCAGTGAATATTCAGGACTGCTTTCCTTTAGGATTGATTGGTTTGATCTCCTTGCTGTCCAAGGGGCTCTCAAGAGTTCCTCTAGCACCACAGTTCAAAAGCATCAATTTTTTGGCACTCAGCCTTCTTTATGGCCCAACTCTCACATCCATACATGACTCCTGGAAAAGCCATAGCTTTGACTATATGGACCTTTGTTGGCAAAGTGATATGCTGTACATAGCAGATATATATATATATATATATTTATATATATATTTAAGATCTTGAATGTCTAAATATGCCTTTATTCCTTCTTCACACTTTATTCATAATTTGGCTGGTTAAAGGCTTCTAGGTTAGAAATTGTTTCCCTTCAGAATTTTGAAGGCATTGATTGTTTCCTTGCTTCATGCAACTGTTAGAAAGACTCTCAGTTTTGGAAGAAAGCCAGCCAGCCAGCACAAAACACTCTGTTTGTGATCTTTTGAAGGTGGCGTCTTTTATTCTCATTTGAAAGCTTTTTAGATTTTTCTCTCTTGTTTCCAGTGGTCCCTGTAATATCCAGAGCAGATCTTTTCATCCTTTCTATTTTGGGGCCTTTCCAGTCTGGCATGTTGTGGCTCTAGGTTCTGGAAAATCTTTTTAAAATGATTTAGCTGATGATTTTTTTTTCCTCTCCATCCTCTTTCTTTTCTGTTGTAACTTCTTTTACTTAAATGTGTGACTTTCTGACCTTAACTTTTTTATGTTTTCTCTCTTATTTTCAAACTACTCTTGGCTGAACAATTTCCCAAATTTTATCCCCAGACCCTTCTATTGAAAATTTTAAAATAAAGGTATAATTTTCATACAGTAAAGTGAACAAATCCTCTTTTATTTCAGTTAGTTTTTTTTTAATGTTTGTTTGGTTTTGGCTGTGCTGTCTCTGTTGCTACACGCAGGCTTTCTCTAGTTGCGGAGACCAGCAGGCCACCTTCAGTTGTGGTGCTCAGGCTTCTCATCGCAGTGACTTCTCTTGCTGTGGAGCAGGGGCTCTAGGCATGTGGTCTAAGCAGCCGTGGCTCTCAGGCTCCAGAGTGCTGGCTCAGTAGTTGTGCAGAGGCTTGGTTGCCCCATGGCATGCGGGATCTTCCCAGAGCAGGGGTCAAACTGGTGTCCCCTGCATTGCAAGGCAGATTCTTAACCACTGGACCACCAGGAAAGTCCTGTTTCACTTAGTTTTGACAATTGTATACACTCATGCAACCACCACCCAAGCAAAATATACGACATTTCTATCAACCTATTTCATAGGACTCTTTTCCAGTCCTGTGTTTCATTTCTGCTGTCATCTTTATAATATTCAAGAGTGCCTTCTTCTCTGAAATTTTACTTAAAAGATATGTTATTCTGGCTTCATAGGTAAAATACGTTCCTTTATCTCTTAGAAGACGTGACTTTTTTTCTCTGTGTGTAAAGTAGCTTGGTTTATTCTGAGTCCAAAAGACTGTTCTGTACATCTCTGTCTCTTGCTGTCTCGCATATAAGGTCATCGTTACCATCTTTCTAAATTCCATATATATGCGTTAGTATACTGTATTGGTGTTTTTCTTTCTCAGCCTTCTGTGTGTGCGTGTGTGCAGGTACAGTCCCCCCGTGCACCATGGTGTCTCCATTGCCTGGCATCTGTAGTCCCATGTCTTATCCTTTCCAGAAAATACGCCTCTAGGCCTGTACTGTTCTAAAATGCACTAGCCACTAGCTGCATGTAGCCGTTTAAACTAAATTAACAAACATTGAATAAAATTAAGACATGACTTCCCCATTTGCCCTAGTCACATTTTAAGCTGTCAGTAGCCACATGTGACTAGTGGCTACTCTACCCTGCAGAGCAGATAGACAATATTTCTGTTATTGCAGATAGTACTAGTTTAGACTTGTGATATGGTGAAGGAGGGGGAAAAGAATTCTGTTCCTCAGACACCTCTCCCCAGTCTTCCTCTTTTACCCCATTTGCATGGTACTGGGATATACATTTATTTGGTCCTCAGCTCTTGCCACTGTCAGCTTGGGATTCAGTTTTCATGGGTCATGAAAGTCGTTTTTCTATACATCTTAATTGTCAGTTTCTAAAAGTTGAAGTTTTCTTCTCTCATTTTGTAGTTTCAACCTTAAAACAAAAATATCTTACTATATTTATTACTTTATACACACATACACATATTTTAGTGAAGTTTCAAGAGGGAAAGAAATTGAACACCTGTGTTCAGTCTGCTGTTTCAACCAAGAATCCAGATTCATTTACTCTTCACAATTCTGAGGTGTAATTTATAAGTGTGGTTATTTTCCTTTTAGAGTGAAGAGAGGCAGATAAAATACTTGGCTTAAGGTCAGTAAGTGGGATTTGAACTTGAGTCAGGCTTAAAAATCTGACATCTATTTATAGATGAATAGTATTGTGCTTCACCTTGTACTCAGGAAAAAAGTTGCAATGCTTTAATTCTAGTTATATTTTTATATTTATCAGCCCAGATACTTCTCAGTTAAACACACTTAAGAGGTCAGCCTTGAACAGTTGTCTCAGAAAGGTTTTTTTCTTCCCAGCTGTTCATTTCTACTTTGTTGAAGGACTTCATGGCTTCTGAAGTTTGTGTTAGCATTCCCTTCAGCAGTTCTTGAAGGGCTGAGGGTTAAAAACTGTCTGTTGTTTCAGCCTTTTATTCAAACTGCTGTGGCCACTATCTTATATGAAAGTTGCCCCTGTACCTTACTCTTCACTTGGGTCCCACTTTCTATACGGCAGTGAGTAGTCCTGTTTATCTTTGATCCCCTAGTACCCAGGCCCTTGTCTGGGGTCAGGATTCGTGTATGTCATACTTTGGTTGGATATCATTTTTTTTTCTTTGGTTCATTGCCTTGCTTCCTAGCTGCTAGTTTCTCTCCCTTCTGTCTCTTGCTTGCCCAAGATGACCAGTACAAACTGGTCCTTCTCAAATGCAGTGTTCATTGGCCTCCTCTAACCTTTACTCTTAACTGGCTCCTTAGCCGGGCCTAGAAGGCTGACCATGGCTGCCTTTCCTCTCCGCTTGAGTCCCATCTTTGGCCACCCACTGACACATGTAGCGCACAACCTTACATGTAGAAAGGTCTCTACGTGCTCTTGAATCTGTGCCCTTTACACATGCTTCTATTTCTGTGTAAAATGTGCTGTCTTCATTCTCACTTGTTTTTCCCAATTCAGTATCTACAATTTTTCATAAATCTCAGCCCCAGGATATTCTTCCCTGTGAAACCTTGCCTGATCCACCCTGATAGAGGGTTAGAGGATTCCGCTTTCTGTTCCCACAGCATTGCATTTCAGTATTCTTCATCTACCCCCACCCATCCATCCAAATCAGATTCTGCCATACATGTTATTCTGCAGTTGGCTTTTTCAATTCAGTGAGTCCATGGCAATTTTTCCTTTGTTGTCTTTGAATTCTGTTGAATATAGTATAACCATATATTCCACTTATTTCTATTTTCCCAGCATAATTATGAAAGGTACCCCATTGCCACCTTTTAAATTCTTCCAGTTTGGACAATAAACTATTTGGCCAGCTACCAATCAAACACATCCAGGTGAAGGCCAAGTTTTCTTTATCCAGTGGAGCAACTAAAGAGGAAGAAATACTTGGGGTATGAAATTGCATTTGAAATATCGAATCCTGTTTGTCTCCAACCAGCGAGAGAGGAAAGTCCCAAACTGTACTTAGTCATCTTTGATGCACCTTCAAAGTCTGAAAGTTTCATTTTCCAGAAGGACTGATGATTTTTTCCAGAAGTACTTTTGTAAGGAGCAGTTTATTTTTCAGAAATACGTCTTTGTTTTCCTTTTCTGATGCTAACATAAATCCGTTTCAGTATAATAGAAAACGCCAAACCTTCTTGGATTCTTTCTCCATGGAAACTCCATGGGGTCCTGTACTGTGTCCTGCAGCTTGAAGGCAAAAGGAAGAAGAGCTTACCTCTTCCATAATGTGAAATGGAGATGAGAATAGTTCCCTCCTCAGGGTTAGTGGGAGATTGAGGTCAGGCATGCAAAGCGGTTAGCACAGCGAGAGGCACAGGAGTAAGTGCTTGGCAAATAACAGCGTCTATTGCTGTTATTATTACCATGACACATCATATTTTGATGTAGGCTCATTCAGAAGGTGTTTATGAGGATGTTGGGGGAAGAGTGAATAGGGTCTACTGCACAGCTTTCTGACTGCAATGTGCAAGTCCTCAGCTGCCCTTCATCACTGCATTGCAGAGTGGGAAAAAAAGAAAATAGAAAAAAATCATATGCGTTGTAGAGGAGAGAGTAGAATGATGTAATGGTGGTCGATGGGGGGTGTCTAGTGTTACCTGCATCTACCTTGAAAGTCTTGAGTTGGCCAAATTTGGATTGGGATTAGAGGGCTGGACCTTAGAACCACCTGAAGAATTTAAAAAATACTCTTCTCTGAGTTCCTGATTCAGTAGGTCCAAGATATAGTATGGAATAATGTACTAAAAAAATAGTATATTTTTTCAGAGTTCCCAGGTGATCCTGATGTACAGCTAGGTTTGAGAATTACTAGATTAAGTGACTGTTATGCAGTAATTCTACAAAATGTTTTCTAATAATTTGCTGCTTAATGTAGGACAGGTGATGGCATAGTAATACTCATTTTAGGGTCAGAAAACAGAGACAGGTTATTGTTAATGTACTAAAATGGAGAGCTCAAAATTAACTGAGGTAAGCTGAATTAAATTTTATGAAAGTTTTGAATTTAAGCCTGTCATGCATCATGTTATTTTTATCCAGGATCCTTGGAAGGGAGCGGGAAGCAGGAGGGCAGATGCAAGAAGCAGCCGTCTGCCACATTGCCACAGCTCATGAACAAGGAATTAAGGATAGAAACAGTCAAGAAACAGGATTTGGCCCTAGATAGCTGAGGTCCATATGGAAGGAATGAATTCAGTGAGCCCAGAGGCTTGCATCTTCCCATTCACAGAAGAACACTAAATTCCATAGCTTGATATCTGGCTTCCTTAATTAACAGTAATCTTTGATGTTCAGATTGCCTGCCCACTTTGTTGCAAACTTGTATATAGCCTGACTCCCTCACCTCCCTCTTCAGAGCAATTTTCTCAGAGCTACTGAGATGCTGTCTCCCAGGCTCAGGGTCCTAAACATAAACATGCCCATCAAATAAAATAACTCTCCAGTTTCAGACTGTGACTAATTTTTTTAGTCGTCAGAAACGAAGTAACAAAACTGTGAAATCAGCAACAGTAAAAAAATCCTGTTATAAATGTAAAATACTCTATACATAATAAACCGAGGTTTGCATTTAAAACGTGGTGGTTTAGTCGCTAAGTCGTGTCCAACTCTTGCAACCCCATGGACTGTAGCCCACCAGGCTCCTCTGTCCATGGGATTTTCCAGGCAAGAATACTGGAGGGGGTTGCCATTTCCTTCTCCAGGGGACCTTTCCAGCCCAGGGACTGAACCCATGACTCCTGCACTGTAGGCAGATTCTTTACCGACTGAGCTACGAGGGAAGTTTTCTCCCTATATGTGAAAATGTCTTCAGGTTTTATTGCTTTTATTGAGCAAGAGAAGAACTTATGTAGGTCCATATCTATAACATCTAGCTGATTAGGGTCATGACTTAGATTATTTAGTGGAAAGGTATTGGGTTAGGAGTTGATAGACCTGGGTAGAGCCTCTGCTCTGGTATTTCTCTTTGCAAACTTTAGTTATTTAACTAATCTCTTTGGCATGTGTTTTGTTGTCTATAAAATGGAGTAATATTATTGGCCTTCTCTATCCTACATGAAGTTGTTGGGGATATAATGAAGTAGTATATTTGATAGGAATATAAAGTCATGATGAGCTCAGAGTGTGCCTGTTTGACTAGGAAGGCCCTGGTCTACCCAACAGCAACACCTATTGTTGGGTATCATTATTAGTAGCAACCTCTTAAACTTGGGCTTCCCTGGTGGCTCATCTGGTAAAGAATCTGCCTGCAATGCTGGAGACGTGAGTTTGATCCCTAGGTTGGGCAGATCCCCTGGAGAAGGGAAAGGCTACCCACTCCAGTATTCTGGCCTGGAGAGAATTCCATGGACTGTGCAGTCCATGGGGTCGCAAAGAGTCGGACACGACTGAGCGACTTTCACTCACCCTTAAACTTTCAGGTGTCCCAGTTTGGGTGATAAATTTTTTGGTCATACTGTATGTGTAACACCCATCCATTGTTTACTGTTGCAGTAGGAATTCTTGCAGTCTCAAATCCCGAATAATTTACTGTTGTTTTTTTTTTTTTGACATGGTTTCTAGTAATTTTCTTCAGTCTTACGTCAATCTTCTCTCTCTCGATTGATCAGTGGTTAGGAATTGTTTTGTTTGCTTGACTCTCCACTCCTGAATAATTTTCTAGATTTGTCATGGTTTTAGCATTTTATACGCTTTAATCGCTCGTTTTGACTGATGTGTCCTAAGGAAGTATTAATACATTCTAAGTGTCAAGGAGAAGACACGATTCATAGAGGGGGGATGTGGCTTTGTGGGAAACTACTTTTAAAAAAAGAGAGAAATTAAGTTTTTAGGCTGTGGCTTGACTTGATTTCTTGGGCTATACGTCCCTATGTTGATATTCTCAAGTGCAATAGAAATCTCTTAAGTAATTAGGATAGCTACAGAAGCTTCAGGAGATCAAATTTCAAATGCTACTTCCCACCTCAGGAGAAATTTGTTTTAGAAATAACACAGAAAAAATATTCTGTTTCTTAAATAACTGGCGCATTTTCTTTGTGCCCTTTGACAATGAAAATAATGTATTATTTCCCTTTTCTTTTTGACACCTAGGAAGCAGAGTTCCTCATCTATTTGGAAAGCTGTAGCTTGCAAATAATTTTCCCTTTGTCTTGACTTCTTGTCCTCTGGTATAATTTTTTGGTTCTGAATCTTGTTTTTAGTCTTCATATATTTTTGTTTTATTAAATATATCCTTATAAACTGCCTTAAAATCTTGTGGGTTAACTCAGAGTAAATAAGTAACAAATGTTTTTATTCTTAGTATTTTTCTGTTTTATTAAACATATTCTTACAAACTGCCTTAAAATCTTATGGATTAAATCAGAGTAAATAAGTAACAAATGTAAAGGTAGTGTTATAGTTTTGACATTATTTTCATGGAACTGTTTGGAGTTTAAAAGGCAAAAGCTTTTGTGGCAAAGATATCTCTCTATTACCTGAAAATACTAATGAGTATACGTTGATGTACCAACCCATTGGAGAAGTCACCTTCCCATAAGAATAAGGGCTAACTAAAACAAATTAGCTCACCATGTTGGCTGTTAAAGCTCTTGGACAAAGAGTCAATAAAATGGTTGTGTTGAAACAGTAACATGAAGATAAGGATTGAAAGTTCAAAAATTCAACCTGGATTAGGACATCCACTTTCTTTTCTCTGAGTGCTTCTCATGGTACTGCCTCTCCTTGTCTCTTCATCATGACTTTTTCTTTCTCTGTTTTCTTAGCTTCACTGTTCCTGTCTACCTTTTCTTCCTGATCTTATCCTTTCCTTCCCTTCCAGCCTAAAAGTTGTGTATTTGATGACCAGCCAATTTCCTTTCCATATCATCTTCTAACCTGTATTAATATTAAACACCGCTTCACCCCTACCTGATTTCAACCTCTTCTTCCCTTAACCCTCTCTTCCTAGTCACCTCAGACCATGTGCCAGCTTGCTTGTCAGCAGCTCCTGTGTGAAGCAACCCATGCTAACCAGCTGTCCTCAAACTAGGAAAAGAAATACATCATTAAATAAAAAACTATAATTTTGGGAAAAACACATCAGATTTGATGAGAATGCCTTAGACTACATTCTAATAATTGGTTAATGGTGGGCTTCCCGGGTGGCCCAGTGGGTAAAGAATCTGCCTGCAGTGTAGGAGACCTGGGTTCGGTCCCTAGGTTGGGAAGATCCCCTGGAGAAAGGCGTGGCAACCTACTCCAGTTCTTGCGTAGAAAATCCCCATGGACAGAGGAGCCTAAGTGGGCTGCAGTCCATGGGATCGCAGAGACGGACACTACTGAGCAACTAAGCACAGCACAATGGTAGGAATGAAAGATGAAAACATGGCAGCAGCTAGCATGTTAGCCAGCAGTAATGGGAGCAGCTAAGTTCTTGTATTCTTTGTTCATTCATTCATTTATTCACGGACTCAGCAGTCACTTATTGGGTGTTTATGTTGCCACTAATGTTTCTGTGGTCTGGGCTTTTGATGACTGGAGCTTGATGAAGCCTGTGGCCTTGCCTCAGAATTTAATGCGTGATTTTAGAGTTGGAGAAAGGCTACCTCTAATGACACAACTTCACCTATGCATAGGGGTTTGTCTTACTCCACTGGGACTGCTGTAAGAAAGTATCAGAGACTGGGTAGCTTTATAAACAACAGAAATTTACTTTTCACAGTTCTGGAGGCAGGAAGTCCAAGATCAGAGTGCCGGCATGGAAAAGGCCTTCCTCTGGGTACAGACTTCTTGTTGTAACCTCACATTGTAGAAGGGGCTGGGGAGCTCTGGGGGTCTCTTATAAGAGCATTAATACTACTCACGAGGGCTCCACTCTCTCGGTTTAATTACCTCCCAAGGGTTTCACCTCATGACACCATCACAGTGGATATTAAGATTCCAATATGTGAATTTAGGGAGATACAAAATTCAGACCTAGCAAGGTTATATTTACAAACACGGTGAACACTGAAGGTGTGTCTGTGTGTGCCGTGAACATATAATATATATTTTTAAAAAACTGTGGGCATGTTTCCATTTTAGCAAGCTTGAAATACAGCAATTTGAATATCTTATTAGGATTATTCAGATGGCATTTTGGTAGTAAAAGGAGAAAAACGTGAAGACTGGAAAAGATAGGAGCCTTAGCCATCTGCTTCTGCTCTGGGGTCTTTGGGACCTTCTCCCAGATGCATTAATTCAAGCAAAACATAATTTTAAAAATCTGCATGCTGAAATTTTTTACTAATTGGAACCAATTAGTAAAACAAAGACTTGCTTGAGAGCTTGAACAGTGAAACACATAAAAAGAAATAAGGAATACCTGAAAATGGTAGCTCAGTAGAAGGACCTCTATCAGGTTACAATTAATAGGGATACAGCTCAATATGTATGTCATTTTGAGAGGATCACCACTATGAGAATAAGGACCAAAAAGCTAGCCTTATATGGCTTAATATGATTTTAGGTTTTATGTTTAAGGATTTGATTAAAAATTATTTGTGATTACAGTGCATAATATTTAACCTGAGCAGTGCTGACTTGACTTCACTTTCCATCAACAGTTCTGCTTAGAGATAAATGGACATTTTTAAAGTGTCTGAAATGTTCAGTAGTATCCTTTACTTGGTCATTTTGTTTCTTAATAGTTTTGTTTTGGACAGATGGGAAAATGCTGAACATTTTTGAATATGTCTCAAGGTCCAAACTGGAGAGATCTGATTTGTAAAGATTTTGGCTTAATGAGACTAGTAGAGTAAAGGTTTTCATATTATTACAATCAGTGAGTAGTTTTGGTGAGAGTGGAGTCCTCCTCGTCTTTTTTGTTTTCACTCCCTGGGAGTAAAGGAACATGTGTGCATTTCACACTTGCCCTCGGAGGTAGCTCCTGTACTTCTCAGGGGCCCTATTCCTTAAAATCAGGGGAATCATGGTATATCAGGGCTGAGCACACACTGGTAACACATCTTATTTGTATGCTTTCATTGTACCTAAGAACTTGAGGCTGGGAAAGGTAGAGATGTATCGTGGCAGACTCTGGGCCTGGCATACTGAGTAAATTCTACCTTGCCGCAGGTATGGGAAAGGCCCAGAGAGGTTTATTATGCAAGAAAAGTGTTCTTCTTTCCTTTAGAACCCAGCCTTTTCATTTCCTAATAGTTATTCTTTAAGGACACCGGTAGGAATGTGTAAGTGCTCTTAGATAAAATGTGAACATGTATTGCATTAGTTCATGAAGCACCCCCACACCCAACCCTGTGTATATCTTCAGTTCAGAATTGGCATTAGTATCTGAACTGGTTCCCTCCCCCATCATCCTTATTATCCTTTAAAACATTTTATACTATTTTACGGAAACAGACCAAAGGTATTACTGAAAATTTGACTGTATTTTGGATCCATAAACATTTCTGTCCTTTGTATGCCTTTCCTTCCCGCTTAGAGTAGAGGTTTATTGGAAGAGAAGTTTTGAGCATGTGCATTTGAGAGAGAAGAGTAAAATGAAAAAATAAAAACTTAAATTCAAAGGTGAAAGAAGTAGTATTTAGCCCCCCCTCCCTTTTCCTTTAAAGCTTCAAAAGCTCATATGGAAGAGTGGGAGCAGTCCTTCCCTATATATGTGGAGATTGGAGTTCAAGATGTGGCTTTTGTCATTACCTTACTCTGGGTCCTGTCACCTCTCTGAACCAGGTATTCATTTATTTGTTCCCTATTTACTGAGCATTTATTGTGTGTCAGATATTGCAGATACTATAGAGAGTAAAACTGACACAGCCCTACCTTCTTGGTGCTTACATTAAGGAGAAAATGGTGACTGAGAATGAGGTGGTGAGAAATTGTTGACTGTGTGACTTTTTGAAGCTATACTGGTAGAATTGGTGATGGTTTGGATGTGAGATGTGAGAAAAAAAAGAGATGTCAAGACTGACCTTGGAATTTTTTGCTGAAACAACATAGTTGATAGTGGTGACATTTACTGAGATGTTGAACTCAGAGGAGGGGGAGGTGGTGTGTGGTGGTGTTGCAAGAATCTAGTGTTGGTTTTTATATTGACTTTAGACACTTGTTATCCCCCAAGTGGAGTTCCTCCACCCACACTCATTCCCAAAGCAATCAGATCCAGCTGAACGACTAAAATGGCACTTTTTTTTTTTTTAATATAGTGCCCTGTCAGTCATGCAACTGAATTTGGTTGCTTTGAGAGTGAGTATGGATAGAGGAAAGGTGAAGATCCAGGCTGGAGTCCAGGGCTCACCAACGTTTGGAGATTGGGAAGTGGAGGAGCCCTAGCCTCTGAAAAGAGTATGCTAGATAGAACCTGCCCCCCCACCCCACCCCACCGCCTCCAGTTGTTACAGGAGTCATGTAAGCTATTTATTACACATCAACACACACTGAAAATTATTAAGTGCATAACTGCATGAATAAATATAGAAGTAGGGGAAGTTATTTAAGGAAATCATTTTCCCACTTGATTTTTCTTCTGAAAATCTGTTTGTAGGGAATTGTTCGTAGGGAGTTGAATGAGGTGTGTGGGTTTGGTATGTAGCAAAGGTTCCCAGTGTGTAGGTTCTATAACTGGGGGGAGAGGCTAGGGGTGGGGAGGATGTGGGAAATTTTCCAAGAGGTCTATCACATGATGTATGCTTTAAATATACTTTTATTTCTGTTGTTTTAAAAATCAATCCAAGAAAATATACAGGAGAGGGATCATGAGCTGTTAGTATTAACAGAGCTCTCATATTAAAAATTAACACTGATGTTTGACATACCTAGAGAGGTATACATTTATGAAAAGTAACTGTACTAAGTATGAATTGGATACAGTTGGCATCTGTTTTTGTGGACAGATATCTGTTTGAGTTCTCCGGTCCGGTTTGAACTTGCTGTATCGCTCAATCTCTGCCACCTCTCCTCTCTGTCTTCCCTTCGCTGGGAATGAGGCAGGGTTTCCTGAAAAGTGGGCTCTCTTCTGGGAAGACTCCCTGGCTAGCTGCCAGCATGTCATATAACTAAAAGAGAAGACTGGCAAAAAGATCGGGGATGAAAGCAGGAAAATCAAGTGGGCTGAAGGGGAGAGGAGCAAGAAGGCAGAGGCCGATAAAGGCAGAGGATCCTCTGGGATGGAGTTGGGGCAGGGTGCCTCCATTCTGTCCCAGGTGACTGCTTCCCTTTCTCTCTTTGGGTCTTCTTTGTGCCCAGCTGCTATTCTCAGAATTTCAAAGACTTTCCCCAGGGGTTTGGGTTATTGGGTCATAGGAAATAAATGTAACTTTTCCAGGCATTACCTTCCAGAACACCTGCTTTAGGTGACATTATAAAAATACTCTGTTCTCACCATCTCTTTTATGAGTATCTTTTAAGTTTGAGCTGATTTAATTGACATTTTAGATTTTATTCCAGTGTTGATGTCTGTCTAATTCAAGGGCATGTGTACATGTGAGGAGGAGAGAGAGAGACAATGTGAATGTGATTGAATGAGTGGGTGAATTAATAATGAATATCTTTTCTGAAGAATTTGATATATTAAAATATCTGTCCAAGAATGAGCTTTCTGAGATTGATACTCTTAGGTAAATTCATAGAAGTTGAGACGTGAAAGAGAACATAGAGATCATCTGACTTTGGACTTTTCCAAATATACGTTCCATTAAAAAGAAGTCCCTAAGTCAAATAATTTTGCAAAAGTTGGAGACGCACTGCACTTACTACCAAATTAAAGGCTGAGCATCATTCAGATTAGTGGTTATCAGAGGGAAGAGGGAAAAGGCAATATAAGGGTAGGGGATGAAGAAGTATATAAACTATTAGGCATTAAATAAGCTGCAAGGAGATCAAACCAGTCAGTCTTAAAGGAAATCAACTCTGAATATTCATTGGAAGTACTGAAGCTCCAATACTTTGACCACCTGATGCGAAGAGCTGACTCATTGGAAAAGACCCTGATGCTGAGAAAGATTGAAGCCAAAAGGAGGAGGGGGTGACAGGGGATGACATGATTAGATAGCATTACTGACAAAATGGACATGAATTTGAGCAAACTCTGGGAGACAGTAAAGGACAGGGAAACCTGGCATGCTGCAGTCCATGGGGTCGCAAGAGGTGGACACAACTTAGTGGCTGAACAACAGAGCAAAGAGCTGCAAGGATATATTGAACAAAATGGAGAATATAAGCAGTATTTTATGGAGCATGCTGCTGCTGCTGCTGCTGCTGCTGCTGCTGCTGCTGCTGAAGTCACTTCAGTCGTGTCCGACTCTGTGCGACCCCATAGACGGCAGCCCACCAGGCTCCCCCATCCCTGGGATTCTCCAGGCAAGAACACTGGAGTGGGTTGCCATTTCCTTCTCCAATGCATGAAAGTGAAAAGTGAAAGTGAAGTCACTCAGTTGTGTCCGACTCTTAGCGACCCCGCGGACTGCAGCCTACCAGGCTCCTCTGTCCATGGGATTTTCCAGGCAAAAGTACTGGAGTGGAGTGCCATTGCCTTCTCCGTTTATGGAGCATAACCTTTCAGAATTGTCAATCACTATACTGTACACACTTATAGCTTAAATGGACTTCCCAGGTGACACTAGAGATAAAGAACCCACCTGCCAATGCAGGAGACAAGAGACGCGAGTTCAGTCCCTGGGTGGGAAAGATCCCCTGGAGGTAGGACATGGCAACCCGCTCCAGTATTCTTGCCTGGAGAATCTGGTGGACAGAGGAGCCTGGTGGCTTATAATCCATGGGACTGCGGAGTTGGGCACAACTGAAGCGACTTACGTGAACCGTGAACTCCCTGATGTTCAAGCTGGTTTTAGAAAAGGCAGAGGAACCAGAGATCAAATTGCCGACATCCGCTGGATCATCAAAAAAGCAAGAGCGTTCCAGAAAAACATCTATTTCTGCTTTATTGACTATGCCAAAGCCTTTCACTGTGTGGATCACAAGAAACTGTGGAAAATTCTGAAAGAGATGGGAATACCAGACCACCTGACCTGCCTCTTGAGAAACCAATATGCAGGTAAGGAAGCAACAGTTAGAACTGGACATGGAACAACAGACTGGTTCCAAATAGAAAAGGAGTACGTCAAGGCTGTATATTGTCACCCTGCTTATTTAACTTAAATGTACATCATGAGAAACGCTGGGCTGGAAGAAGCACAAGCTGGAATCAAGATTGCCGGGAGAAATCTCAATCACCTCAGATATGCAGATGACAGCACCCTTATGGCAGAAAGTGAAGAGGAACTAAAAAGCCTCTTGATGAAAGTGAAAGAGGAGAATGAAAAAATTGACTTAAAGTGCAACATTCAGAAAACTAAGATCATGGCATCTAGTCCCGTCACTTCATGGGAAATGGGGAAACAGTGTCAGACTTTATTTTTTTGGGCTCCAAAATCACTGCAGATGGTGACTGCAGCCATGAAATTAAAAGACGCTTAACTCCTTGGAAGGAAAGTTATGACCAACCTAGATAGCATATTGAAAAGCAGAGACATCACTTTGCCAACAAAGGTCCGTCTAGTCAAGGTTATGGTTTTTCCAATGGTCATGTATGGTTGCAAGAGTTGAACTGTGAAGAAAGCTGAGCGCCGAAGAATTGATGCTTTTGAACTGTGGTGTTGGAGAAGACTCTTGAGAGTTCCTTGGACTGCAAGGAGATCCAACCAGTCCATTCTGAAGGAGATCAGCCCTGGGTGTTCATTGGAAGGACTGATGCTAAATCTGAAACTCCAATACTTTGGCCACCTCATGTGAAGAGTTGACTCACTGGAAAAGACCCTGATGCTGGGAGGGATTGGGGGCAGGAGGAGAAGGGGACGACAGAGAATGAGATGGCTGGATGGCATCACCGACTCAATGGACGTGAGTCTGAGTGAACTCTGGGAGTTGGTGATGGACAGGGAGGCCTGGCGTGCTGTAATTCATGGGGTCACAAAGAGTCAGACACGACTGAGTGACTGAACTGAACTGAGCTGACTTAGCATGCACATAGCTTAAGTAATAGTGTACAGCAACTGTACTTCAATAAAAAATTTTTTAAGGCTGAGTATTCTTGTTTAAAATGCTGTTTAATGTTTCCCCAGTTTTTTATTTAACTACATACCTCCTTTGTCCTTCTCTCTGTTTTCTGAGATATATGTGTATAGAACAGTTATTGCACAACAATGCAAAGTTCCAGAAAATATGGTTTGGAAATACTGATTTAATGTAATCAAAAATATTTATTTTGATTTTGCCACTGCTCTTGGTCTTTGTCCACATTTATAATGAGTAGATTGAATGACTTAAACACTAATGTCATTCCTGGCTGTGACATTTTCTGGTTCAGATGTATTGACGTAACCAATATTTGAAAAGTTGTGTCTGTTTCTGTATTAAGGAATCGTCTTTTTTGTTTCTCATTAAAACCACAGTGCCTAGTACAGTGCCTGGCACATAGTAGCATCTCAGTGTTACTGCACAGATATGTACCTATTAATTTCAGAGCACTGTGCCAACTATGCCTTGAAGCAGTAAGAAGAAAAGATCTTGTTCTTGCCCTCTAAAAGTTTGTAATCAAGTTGGTGACTTTCCCAGGGATATGCTAGGGAGAAAACCCAAGTTAGATTTTGATTGTAATAATCTGTAGGAAAGTGATGTATTGGGCATGATCTCTGACCCTGAGTCAGATGTCTGGACTAGAACACGAGTGGGTCATATCATCATAACGTTCATTCTTTCTTTATTTTTAATTTTTGGCTGCACTGACAAGGGATCAAACTGATGCCCCCTGCAGTGGATGTGTGGAGTCTTAACCTCCGTACCACCAGGAAATTTCTCACCATAACTTTCATGAGAAAAGGTGCCATTTAGAGGTATGGTCAAGATAGCAACCACTTTGTTCTCTTATCCCTGGCAAGGACTTTATATTACCAGCAGCTGTATTAGTTCCATTTTTTTTTTTTTAATTCTTGCTAACTTTTATTCTTATTTTCACATTTAAAAAATACGTTTCTGGTATGTTGTTTACTTTAGACCTTCTAGTTTCAGTCAGGTCAATAGATCATTCATTAATGATGATCTGAGTTTGATCCCTGGGTCGGGAAGATCCCCTGGACGAGGGCATGGCAACCCACTCCAGTATCCTTGCCTGGAGAATCTCCATGGACAGAGGAGCCTGGCGAGGTGCAGTCCATGGGGTCAGACAAGACTGAGCAAATAGGCACACATTATATTAGGTGTATAACGCAGTCTAATGTATGTTTATACTTTGAAATGATTACCACAGTAAATTTAATGTCCATCACTAGGCAGTTAAAGTTTTTTTTCTTACAGTGAGAACTTTTAAGATGTTCTCTTTAGTAACTTACAGATGGACAATACGGCATCGTTCACTGTAGCCACTATGCTGTGCATTACATTCTCAGGACTCATGTATCTTAAAACTGGGAGTTTGTACCTTTTGACCCCCTTCACTTGTTTCACCCACTCCTCTACTCCCCACCTCTGCCAGCCACCAATCTATTCTTGGTAGCTGAGTTTTTCTTTTTTTTTTTAAAGATTCTACATGTAAGTGAGATCATACAGTTAGGTCTTGCTCTATCTGACTTATTTCACTTAGCGTACTGCCTTCAAGGTCCATCCTTGCTGTCATAAATGGCAGAATTTCCTTCTTTTTTGTGGTATCTCATTGTGTGTGTACATACATGTTTTCTTCATCATTCATTCCTTGATAGACACTTTGGTTGCTTCCATGTCTTGGCTATTGTAAATAATGCTGCAGTTAAACATAGGGGATGAAAATATCTTTTCCAGTTAGTGTTTTCATTTTCCTTCAGATAAATACCTGAATTATATGTTAGTAGTTCTTTTTTTTTGAGGAACCTCCACTGTTTTCCAATAGTGGCTGCACCAACTTACATTCCCATCAGCAGTGCACAAGAGTTTTCTTTTCTCCGTGTCCTCGCCAACACTTTTTTTTTTTTTGATAATAGCCATTCTAACAGATGTGAAGTGATGTTTCATTGTGGTTTTGATTTGCATTTCTCTGATTAGTGATGTTGAATGCTTTTTAATGTATATGTTAGCCATCTGTCTTCTTTGGCAAAATGTCCACTTAGATTCTCTGACCAGTTTTCAGTTGGATTGTTTATGGAATTTTGTTTTGTTTTTGCTGTTGAGTTACAAGTTCCTCACATGTTTTTGATATTAAACCCTTACAGATATAGTCTTTGCTTTTAGTGTCAAATTTAAAAAATCATCACCAGTCGTCAAGACATCAAGGAACTTCCTTTTCTTCTGGGAGTCTAATGGTTTCAGGTCTTATGTTTAAGACTGTGATCGTTTTGAGTTGATTTTTGAATATGATGTAAGTTTCATTCTTTTGCATGTGGCTGTCCAGTTTTCCCAGCACGATTTGTTGAAACCCATTTTATAAAGGAATTGAAACTCATAGATCTAGGAAAATGAATGAACCTTGACATATTAGGTGCAATAAGTTGGGAACAAAAGGCCACATAATGTGTGATTCTGCTTATATTAAATGTCCACAGTAGGCAAATAGATTAATGACTGTCAGGGGATGTAGTAGGGGAGAATGGAGAATGACTGCTAATGGGCATGAACATTAAAATGTTCCAGAATTAGATAGTGGTAAGGGTTGCACAACTTTACAAATATACCAAAAGTCACTGAATTGTACACTTTGATGTATGAAACCAACAAGTATTACTGTAAAGCAAGTATCCTCCAATTAAAATTTTTCTTAAAAAAAAAAAATTCAGTGCTTTCACAGGGCAATATTGTAAGGGAATATTATAAAACTGTGCCTGTAGAACTGGTTCACAATTTATCATTGATTTTTCTATAACAAATCATTTGGGTGATATTTATTATAAACTTGAGTTTTATTTTACTTCGTGGTCCAATTGAATTGATTTGATATGCTGTGTTGAAACTTTCTTCTTCCTTTCACCTAGGCAACTCCCAACAAATTGTGAAATCTTAGGTGGGGGAAGATACCAAAAAAAAAAAAAAAAAACTAAGTTACATGATTTTGTGCAATTCAGTTAGGCCTATAACTATACATTTAATGTGTTTATAAAACAGCTTCTTAAATGCAAGCTGGTAAATGCCATTGACCTGGATTGGATGAGTACTGCTAGAGGAAAGTGGGAGTGGTCGTGAAGGCATGCTGGGAAAGGAAATGGTTAAACTTCTGTTCCTTCCACAAGCATTTATTGAATATCTGCTGTACCTTAGGCCCTGTTGGGTGCTGCGCATAGCCAGATAATAGCTAGAGTCCCTGCCCTCATGAGGCTCAGAGACAGTGAAGACACAATTCTGTAGACAGTCCTGAGCAGGCTTATAAGCGCTGCTGTGAAAGTATGCATAGGATACTCTCAGTGCCTCTATGTAGCAGGTGGGTCAAGTCAGGGAAGCCTGGATGACGGATACGATTTCTGAGCTGTGAACTGAAGAATGAGTGGAGTAGCAAAGGCTTTGAAGACAAGGATGTAGTGGATTCCAGGAACTGCAAATAGTACACCAGAGTTTAGGGTACAAATGGCAATAAGCTGTGGGAGGCTTTGAAGGCCATCTTTCTTAAGAGAGCAGAAAATAAAGGAGTTTAAGAGAAGGCGTAAAATTTTCAGATTTGCAGTTTAGAAATAGGCTGCATTGTGGAGACTGGAATAGAGGCAGATGAAAAGGAAAGCGGGAACTTTTTAGGAGACCGTTGCCTTAATTTGAGGGAGAAATCATGGCATGATGGGGACAGAGGAGTTAGGATGATTGGGACTTATTTACCCTTTGGAGGGGTGAGCACTCTGTGACTCTCAAGCCCTCTCTCCAGTCCACCATCACCTCTTCGATCTCAGTGGGACCCCAGTTTGCCTCCTTGGTCCTGTTTCCTGCTTTTCTTCATTAATTTGCTTGTCTGCTTACTGTCCACCAGATAGACGTACCGGTTTTCTTCCTGATGCCTTTGATCACACCTTCATCTTCATTGGAGCTAGAGCTCGACCCTGCTCTTTACCTGTCTAAATTTCTGACTTCTGACACCTTTGGAATCATTCTGTGGACCAGTGACCTCTTTCTCCTCTGAAGTCATAGCACTTAATGTCTCTATCACTCGTTAACAAATAATTATCTTTTGCCTTGTCACATCTTAATTGCTTTGGATTGTTAGTAACTGTTGAACTGTTTTCAAATTACAGCAAGTAGAGTGGCTTAAACAGTTGACTAGGAATCAGGTCTCCTGAACCTCTGATCCCAGCCCTAACTCCTTGTATAACTTGGGCAAATTACTTTTCCTGTTGATTAGAATAACACATAGTTGTGGTAGAATACTTTAAAAAATCTTTAAAAGTGTGCAAAATGAAGTAATCATGAATCCCAGAGGCACCTGTTAAACTGGTACTCTTTCCAGCAGTGTCCTCCTCACCTTCCATCTTTTTTCTCTCTCTAGGGTAGTGTGTGTGTGTGTGTGTGTGTGTGTGTGTGTGTGTGTGTGTGTGTGTGTGTGTGTGTGTGTGTGTGTACAGCATAGGTTATCCTCTGCAGGCTGCTTTATAACTTGCTTTTCTCATTAACATGTCATGGCATTGCTGAATCAAGATGTGAGGATTTTTAGTCCAAATTGATATGAAGCCAGATTGTTCTCAAGAAAGTTTGCGTAGGGACTTCCCTGCTGGTCCAGTGACCAAGACTCTACACAACTAGCGGAGGGGGCCCCAGGTTCAATCCCTGGTCAGGAAACTAGATCCTACATTCTGCAACTAGGAGTTCATATGTTACAACTAAAGATCCTGCAGGCCACAGTGAAGATCGACTTGGCCCAGCCAAATAAAATAAGATATTTTTTAAAAAGGATGCACAAAAAAACTGAATAGTAATTATCCCCCGCAAGTAAGGAGAGGAACTTTTGCTTTTCAGGGATATGTTTCTACATTGTTGAATGTATATTTTTATTACCATGAGTCTAAATAACTTTTATAACTTGAAGATAACAACAGTTTATAACTAATCCAGGATGGTATCTACATTTAAAAACAACTTCACTGCATTGACTGATTAGATAAAAAAATAGCATCCTGTTATTTTAATTTGTTTGTGAAACTTGACATTTTCACCATGATCATTTGTCATTTTTTTCTTTAGTTGTTTCCAATTCCTTTGCCTCCTGATGACTTGGTTAATAAATACATATGACCTTTTACAAGGCACTTAGTATCTCTAGGCCTAGTTTGCTTATTATTAAACTAAGAGGAATGATACTTAAAATTATTGTGAGGATTAATGGAGATCATGTATTGAAAGTGCTTTGTAAGCTGTAAAAAGTATATAATTGTGTTCATTGACTTTGCATTTATTGATCTTGATTAGTTAATGGTTTTGTTTAGTTATGCCAGCTTTGCTTTTTTGTATTCATTTGGAGAAAGGCTAAAAAGGCAGA